>NW_006399831.1:14322160-14326483 GCF_000299155.1 Elephantulus edwardii
GGAGAGAATGGTGCGGCAATGAAGGAGTGAAAGCCCAGAATCCCTGTGAATGTTCATTGAAACTAATAAAATTTAATAATAATAAAAAAAAAGAAAGTCACCTTGAGGATCAAGTCTGAGTGGGAGGAACCAACTCAATAGTTGAGAAAGGGAGCCGTAGTGAGTAAGTGGTTGGGCATTCAACTACTAACTGAAACAGAATCAACTTGATGGCATTGGGTTTAGAGAGAATAGAACAACTAAACTATAGCATACCATCAGGTTGAAATCTATGTTTATAGCCTGTGTTTGTGTTTCTTATAAAAGGTATTTTCAATGAGTAAATCATTAAATGTGCAGAATTCTATCATCCTATCTCCAGACTCATTTCTGTCACTGAGTTCATGTTTTCCAACTTCTTCCCTGTTCCCAACTTTTGTTTTCCAGTTGCTCATTATTATCAATGCATCTTGATTGCATGTTCAATTTATTTCTGACTGCAAAAGTTTGTAGAACTCTTCCATTTACTCTAGCTGTAGGTGCATATATTTGAATGATAGTGGTATTCACTGGACTTCCTTGTATGTGTATGGATATTATCCTGTCACTCACCACATTGTATTTCATGATGAATCTAGAAATGACTTTTTAAATTATGAAAACAACACAATTTTCCCCTCACCTTTTCATCCCCAGCATAGTAGATCATATGGTAGATCATATTGGCAGAAAGCAGAGAATACCAGAGGAATGTCTATCTGTCCTTCATTGACTATGCAAAGGCTTTTGACTGTGTGGATCACAACAAGCTATGGCTGACTCTGAAAAGAATGGGAATCCCAGAACATTTGATTGTGCTCATGAGAAACCTATACTTGGACCAAGAGGTAGTCATCAGAACAGATCAAGGAGACATTGCATGGTTCCAAATTGGCAAGGGGGTCTGCCAGGAATGTATTCTGTCTCCATACCTTTTCAAACTGTATGCAAAACTGATCATCCAGGATGCCGGGCTGTATGAGGAGGAATGTGGCATCAGGATTGGTGGAAGAGTCATCAACAACCTGCGTTATGCAGACGACACAACTCTGCTTGCTGAAATTGAGGAGGACCTGAAGCACTTGCTGCAGAAGGTCAAGGACTGCAGCCTTCAATATGGATTGAAGCTCAACATCAAGAAAACAAAGCTTTTTCACCACTGGGACAGTCATCATCATCAGTATGGATGGTGAAGAGATTGAGATAGTTAACAGTTTTAGTTTGCTTGGCTCCCCAGTCAACACTCTTGGTACCAGCAGCCAGGAAATCATGAGATGAATTGCATTGGGAAAGTCAGCTATCAGAGATCTCTCCAGAGTATTGAAGAGCAATGATGTCAGGCTGGAGACTAAGGTGCACCTGATCTGGGCTATAGTCTTTGCAGTTGCGTGCTATGCATTGGAAAGCTGAACAGTTCTTAGGATGATAGAAAGAGAATTGATGCCTTCAAAATGTGGTTCTGGAGAAGAGTGTTGAATATACCATGAACTGCTAAGAAAACAAACAGGTTTGTCCTGGAGAGAGTGAAGGCAGGCTGCTCCTTGGAGGCAAGGATTCTGAAGCTTCGTCTGACATACTTTGGGCATGCTGCAAATAGGGACCAGTCCTTGGAGAGGAACATCATGTTTGGGAAAGTGGAGGAACAGCGCAAGAGAGGAAGACTCTTTAGGAGATGGATCGATTCAGTGATTGGGGTGCTGGAAGTGTGCCAGAGACAGTGAGGCTGGCACAGGATAGAGCAGGATTTAGGGCTCTTGTACATAAATTTGCTATGAGTCACAGGTGACTCGACAGCACATAACAACAACAACAACAAGAACAAAAACTACAATCTATAGCATCATGTCAGTTTGAAACTAAGGAGTGCTTGATTCAGGCCTTGGTCTTTCAGTCACTTGCTATGCATTTGAAAGCTGGGAAGTGAATAAGGATGACAGAAGATTTGTTGTTGTTAAACTGTGGTGTTGGATAAGAGTGCTGAATATCCTGTTGACTGCCAAAAGAATGAACAGATATGTCTGGGAGAAGGTGCAGCCAGTGTGGTATCCTTGGAGATGAAGATGATGAAGCTTCATCTCACATTCTTTAGGGATGTTGCTAGGAGAGATTATTCCTTGGAGAGGGAAATGATGATTGGAAAGATGGAGGGATCATGAAGAAGAGGAAGACCCTCAACCAGGTGGATTGATAGTGACTGAAGCAGTGGGTTCCAGGACAACCACCACCACCACCATCTATGAAATGGGTAGGTTTGAATATACCCAATGCTACTATGGAAATAAAAACCTGGTGATCTCTTTCTGTTATGTTTATAGCCAAGAAAATCTATGGAGCACTTCCACCCTTTAACACATGTGGCTAGAATGAACTTCATAGCGACTAAAAATAACAATAATAAAGGAGAAAAAAAATGAAAGCCTCAGTAGGCAGTAGTAGTAAGGGGAGGGAGAAGGTGGAGGAATACAGAGCAGTGTAGGAACTATAATTAGTGAATGAAAAGGTGTGGGTAGAAAGTGAGAAAGAAGCTTAGAATGACAACTAGATTTCTGTTTTAGGAAACTAGGTAGATAATGACACCGTTAATTGTAATTGTAAATGTTGGAGTAGGAGGAGCAGTTGAGGGTACAAGTGGAGGAGTTGAAAAAGATAAACTAAATTGGAACAGGTTGAATTTGAAGTATTTGTGTTAACAGTCAGTTGGAAAAGTTATTAGGCAATTAGACAGGAAAATACAAAGCTTGCGATCAGGGTGGAACAAATATTTTTAAAACCATTTCATGACCCACCCCTGCCTGCATTTTTTCTACCTCTAGGTTTACTGCGACTCTGGTATCTCACTTTTGATTAGTGCTGCCATCTTGTGGGGATCTGTGTAACTGTCAATTTGAAGAAAGGGGTCTCATTAACTCTTATCACAGGAGACAGCTTGGTCCTCACTAATTGTTCAAAAATACACACTGCCCATTTAATTAAAAATGTCCTACAAATCGGCGAGCTCTGGTGGCGTAGTGGCAAGAAGCTTCACGGCAATGCAAGGGGTGTGTGGTTCGAATCCACCAGATGCTACGCTGAAGAAGGAGGGACAATTTCCTTCTGTACCAGTCAGATCTGATTTGACTACCCCTCCCCCCCAAAAAAAAACCCCAAACGTAAAAAAAAAATAAATAAATAAAACGAACGTCTCGTTGTGCTTCATTAAAAAAGTCCTACAAATAATAAAATATATGATTTCAGAAAACATTCAAAGCAGAAAATAATTGGTAACAATGAAAGCGTTGTTGTTTTTAGATGTTCTCAAGCTGAGTACAACTCAAAGCAACTCTATGAACAACAGATCTGAACCCTGTCCTATCCTGCACTATTCTAAGCATCCCCAATATACTTGAGCCCATTGCTAACGTCATTTTATCAATCCATCCTGTTGAGACTTTTTTTATCTCTTTTTCTAATCCCTTCCCTTTTCCAAGGAATAGTTTACATGACCCAAATCTGTGAGATGAAGTTCCACCATCCTTGCTTTTAAGGGACATTCTGCACTTTCTCCAAGACGTAAATGTTTGTTCTTTTGACAATCCATGTCAGTATTTTTCTCCAGCACCACAACTTAAAGTTATCAGTTCTTCAGATCTCAGATGCATAGTAGGTAATTGGTAAAACCATGGTACACCTTAGTCTTGAAACTGACATCATGGCTCTTCAGAACTTTGGAGAGGTAACTGAAAGCAGAAATTTACCAATGCTGTATGTCTTCTCATCTGATTAGTTATGACAAGGATGTTGATTTTGGATCCAATTAAGATGAAATCATTGACAATTTCAATTTCTGCTGAATGTATCATGATGCTGTCTATTGGTCCAGTGGTGAGAATTTCTGTTTTCTTGATGTTGAGATGTAAACCATATTGAAAACTTCAGTTCTTGATCCTCTGCGTCCTCCTTACTTTTAGCAGACAAGATTTTGTCATTTGCATAAAGCAAGTTTTGATGAGTCTTCCTCCAATCCTAATGTCACACACTCGATGAAATTGAACTTTAAAAAAAAAAAATATTTAGCTTCTTTTCCCTTTTCCTTTTTTTATACCGGTTTGCTTCAAAGCGCGTATACATTGTGTTTCACACTATTCTTCATGAACATTGTGTTTCATACACTCATGCATTATGTTTTATAAAATTAATAACCATTGGACCTTGCTCATCATCATCCTGTATTTTCGCCTAGATTCTTCCCATTTTCTTCCCCACTTTCCACCCCCTACCAAACTGTGCAACCTTATGGTTTCTCCCCTACCTACTCTCAGCTCTTGT
>NW_006399831.1:14326925-14328680 GCF_000299155.1 Elephantulus edwardii
TTCTCACCCCTCTACTTCCCCTAATCCCCTTTGATCCTCATGAACATTCTACAGTAATGGTCTTATACAGTATTTGTCCTTATGGGACTGAGTTAGTTCACTTAGCATAACGCTCTCCAGTCCCTCCCAAGTTAGGTAGTAATTTACAAAATTATCCCTCCTGAATGCTGCATAGTGTTCCATTGTGTGAATGTACCATAATTTTTCTCAAACCATTCCATTGTGAGTGGACATTTGGACTGTTTCCATGGTCTTGCTATGGTGAATAATGCTGCTATGAACATTGGACTCCAAGTCTAGGTACTTCAGTTCTCCTTTTCTTGGGGTATATTTTAAGCTGGGTGATACAGAGTTTCTATGTTCAACTTTTTGAGGAAATGCCAAACTGTCTTCCAGAGTGGTTACTCCATTTTACAATCCCACAAACAGTGTGAGAGTTCCCATCTTTCCACATCCTCTCTGACATTTATTGCTTGTTGCCCAACCAAACTTTTCCACTGCTTCTAGGGTGAGATGATATCTCATTGTGATTTTGCTGTCTTATTGCCAGTGATTTTGAGCATTTCTACACATGTCTATTGGTCACCTGAATATCTTCCTCTGTGAAAAGTCTTTCCATGTCTTTTGCCCTTTTGATAACTGGGTGATCAATCTGTTTGTCATTTTTAGTTCCATCAGGGGCTAAATGACCAGTAAAAGGCCACATCGAGAAGTTTGGAGGCAGAAGAAATGCAACATGCCCAAAGTATGTCAGATGGAGCTGCAGAATCCTTGCCTCCAAGAAGCATCTTGTTTTACACTCTCTGGAATGGACCTATTTGTTCTCTTAGCAGTCCATGGTATGGTCAGTACTCTTCTCCAGAACCACAACTCAAAGGCATTGATTCTTCTTCTATTATTCTTAGTCATTGTCCAGCTCTCTGATGCATACCAAGTAATTGCAAAGACCATGGCCTGGATCAGGCACACCTTAGTCTCTAGATTGATATCATTGCTCTGCAGTACTCTGGAGAAGTCTTTGACTGCAGATTTTTCCAATGCAATTTGTCTTTTAATTTCCTGGACGTTGGTACCAAGAATGCTGATTGTGGAGCCAAGCAAGGTGAAGCTATTAACACTCTCAGTATCTTCACTGTCTTTTATGATGGTGCCAATTGATTTAGTGGTGAGAATCTTTGTTTTCTTGATGTTGAACTTCAATTCATAGTTAAGTCCTTGACCTTGTCCATCAAATGCCTCAGGTTCTCCTCAGTTTCATCAAGCAAGGTTATGTCATTCTCCTCATAGAGTTCAGCCTCCCCAATAATCTGTTCCATATAAAGATGAAAAGTTAATTTCTGGGTTCTCAATTTTGATCCATTGGTCTACGTGTCTGTCATTGTACCAGTATTATGCTATTTTGGTATTACAGCTGTGAAGTAGGTTTTGAGATCAGGGAGTGCAATGCCTCCCATTTCATTCTTGTTTTTTCAGAAGTGTTTTGTTTATTCAGGGTCTCTTTCATTTCCAAATAAAGCTTTCAGTTGTATTTTCTATCTCTTTACAAAATGAATTCAGTATCTGTCTTGGGATTGCATTGAATAGATAGATTCCTTTTGATAAAATTGTCATTTTCACTATCTTGAGTGTTCCTACCCATGAGCAGGAAACATTTTTCCATTTCAATGGTGTCTCTTTGGAGACTAAGGTGCGTCTGATACAGGCCGTGGTCTTTGCTATCACTTGTTATGCATCAGAGAGTTGGACAATGACTAA
>NW_006399831.1:14328996-14329770 GCF_000299155.1 Elephantulus edwardii
AACAACAACAACAACAACAACTTATTTCTTGTAGTTGTGTTTTAAAGTTTTGGGGTCTTGTATAAAGTTTTTTTGTTTGTTTCTACTTAAGGATGTTTTGGGCAGAATATTAAATGATCCAGGAAGTATTAAAAGAAAATGGAAAGAGTATACAGAGTCACTGTACCTAAAGAAATTGGCAGTCAAAGAAGTATTTCAGGAAGCAATATATGAACAAGAGCCTGTGGTGATGAAGGAGGAAATTCATGCTGCTTTGAAAGAATTGTCAAGAAATAAGGCTCCAGGAATTGATAGTATACCAATAAACATATTTCAACTAATAGATGCTGCCCTAGATGTGCTCACCAAGTTGTGCCAAGAAATCTGAAGGACAATCAGTTGGCCAACTGCCTGGAATAGATCTATATTTGTTCCCATTCCAAAGAAAGGTGATCTGACAGAGTGTAGAAATTATCAAACAATATCATTAATATCACGTACAAGCAAGATTCTGCTGAAGATTATAAAAAAATGACTGGAGCAGCCTATCAATAGAGAACTGCCAGAAGTGCAGGCTGGGTTGTTAGATGGATCTTGGCTGAAAGCAGGGAATACCAGAGGAACATCTATCTGTATTTAATTGATTATGCAAAGGTGTTTGACTGTGTCAACCACAACGAACTGTGGCTAACTCTGAGAAAAAATGGGAATCCCAGGACACTTGATTGTGCTAATGCAAAACCTATACTTGGACCAGGAGGCAGTCGTCAGAGCAAAGCAAAGGAACACTGCACC
>NW_006399831.1:14331881-14332943 GCF_000299155.1 Elephantulus edwardii
TCAGATCAGATCTGACTGGTACAGGAGGAGATTGTCCCTCCTTTCCTGGCAGAGCATCTGGTGGATTTGAACCATGCGCTTCTGGGATTGCAGTGCAGCTTCTTGCCACTAGGCCACCAGAGCTCCCCTACTTCTATCATTTCTTATTCAAGGTATTTGTGTCTTCTCTTTCTTTTCTTTTGTTAAGTTCGCAAATAGTTTGTCTGTTTTATTAACCCTTTTGAAGAACCTGCTCCTGATCTTGGTGATGGTTTCAGTTGTTTTTCTGTTTTCTAGCTCACTGACTTCAGCTCTTGTCCTTATAATTTCCTTTTTTCTTAGAGGCTGTGGGGTTAGATTGTTGTTCTTTCTCTATTTGTTGGAAATGTTTAGTTAGGCAATTGGTTTTGCTTCTTTCTTCTTTATACATTTGTCTATTGTCATGCACTGTCCTCTGATGACTGCCTTGGCTGTACTCCAGAAGTTTTGGAATGTTGTATTTTTTATTATCATTTGTTTCGAAGAACTTTTTAAATTTCATTCATTTCCTCTATAGTCCAATCGTGTTCTAGCTTTTATGTGGGTGGCTTTGCAAGCTTTCCTTTCTTGTCATTAATTTCTGGTTTTATGGCACTTGGTCTGAGAAGATACTTTGTATTATTTCAACGTTTTTGAACTTGGTAAGGCTTGCTTTATGTCCTAAAATATCATCAATTTTGGAGTATGTACCATGTGCATTTGAGAGGAAAGTAAGTTGACTTTCAGTTGGATGCAGTACCCTAAATACATCAGCAAGCTCCAATTGGCTGATTGTATAAGTTTAAGTGTTCTGCATCTTTGTTGAGTTTCTTTCCAGTTGACTTATACTTCAATCAGAATAATTTATTAAAGTCTCTAACCACTATTGTGATTCTGTTTCTCTGTTTAAGTTTGTTAATCATCGTTTTATGTATTTTACAAGTTTATTGTTTGGTGTGTAGATGTTGATCGAGGTTGTTTCTTCTCAGCCTACTTACTTTTAATAATAATTATGCAGTGGTCTTACTTATCCTTTATGACGTTTTCCATCCTGAAGTCTATTTT
>NW_006399831.1:14333903-14335631 GCF_000299155.1 Elephantulus edwardii
TATGATTCCATTAAGATTTTTGTCTTTCAACTCACTGACTTCTGTTCCATTTCTTTTGTTCTGCTTTTTGGTCCCTCCAACATATTTGAAACTTCTGCCAGTTCAATCTTGATATTCTGGATTATGTTTTTATGCATTTCTGTTAACTCTAGTATTGTGTTGGTTTTACTCTGTCTTGTGCTGATTTTTAAATTCTTCTGCCTTTTTTATCTGAAGTAGCAATTCTTTCTTCCATTTTTTTCAATTTCTGTGGTAGTTTTCGATAACTGCACTTCAATGTATTTCTTCTGGTTTCTAGCCTCTGTGATAACCACTTTATGGTTTCCATCTCTTCTTTCATTGTTTGTACCTTCTTCTGTTGCTGTTCAAGTTACTCCATGTCAATATAGCTCTTCTGACTCTGTCTCTGAGGTATTCATTGTGTCTGCATTATGTTCTGCTTTTTTTTAAGAGACAGCTTACACACACACACACACACACACACACACACACACAATTTTTGAAGCTGTCTGCTGCTTGCTCAACATTATGGGAAGCTTTTCTTGGTATATTTTAGGCTATTTCTGTGGTATAATGTCTCAGGTAAGCAATGCTTTGCCTGAGCCCTGTATATTGGTGCTTCCCTCTTGGCCCAGGGGCTGCAGACCATAGGGTATAAAGCAGAGCAAGTTACTTGAAGAGATAACGTGGCAGAGGAAGGGGGGTTGTTAATTTATGTCTACTCTTAACCCATTGGAGAGGATCTACATTGGATCTTTCCTAATTCTTTAACGCCTCTCTCTTCCCTACAAACAGCTATCCTAGTGATTCTCCCTGTGACCACACTCAGCCCACTTGCCCCCCTCTTTTCCCTTTTTGGACTTCCCTCCATTTTTACAATAACAGTCTTAATACATACAATATTTGCTCTTATGAGACTGAGTTAGTTTAGTAGGCAGGGTGCTCTCTAGACTCTTCCATGATATACAGTATTTTATGAAATTATTTCTCCTTAGTGTTGCATAGTATTCCATTGTGTGACTACACCACAGCTTCTCAATCCATTTGTTTGTCAATAAGCATTTAAGATGTTTTCATTTTCTTGCTGTTGTGAATAAGGCTGCTATGAACATCTTGCTGTTATGTACCATCAAGCCAGAACTGACCCATAGCTGACCCCCTAGCAGGTTTTCAGAGGCAATTAATTTCACTGGAGAAGACTGTGGACTATACGCCTTTGGGATTGTAGTGATCTTTCTTACTACTATGCCACCAGAGGTCTTTATGAACATAGGTATAAAAATATTCATTTATGTCTCAGTTATATTTTCTTCAGGTTATATTTCTAGCAGTGCTATAGCTGGGTTATGTGGAGTTTCTTTGTGGTTTTTTATTTTTCTTTTCTTAAATGGATATTTTAATGAAAGTTTACAGAAAACTTGGATTTCTATTCATTCATTGTTGAGCAGTTTCCTTCCTACCCCCTGCCCCTCCAGTTTGCTTTTATCTTTAAAAAGATTCTTTCATTGTTCCTCCCTCCACCCAATCCCCAGTCCACTTTGATATGCACCTCTTATTCTGGACTGTTTTCATGCAAATAATACCTAATCATATATTTCCTTTAGACAGTTCTTTCTCACATCTGTTTTAATGCAGCGTTCATTATTTATACCCTCTTTTTTTAGTTTCTCCCAAACCTCCATGTCAGTCCTGTTTTATAAAAGTAGCATTATGCAGTATTTGTCCTTT
>NW_006399831.1:14335731-14346172 GCF_000299155.1 Elephantulus edwardii
AGAAATTGCCATACTGCCTTCCAGAGTGGTTCCACCATTTTTTACTCCCACAAACAGTAAATAAAGGTTCATATTTCTCTACAAACTTGGCAGAATTTGTTGTTTGCTGTTATGTTGAACTTTGCTATTGTTACTGGAGTGAGATGGTATCTCATAGTTGTTTCGATTTGCATCTCTCTTAGAGCTAGGGATTTTGAACATTTCTTCAAGTGTTTGTTCACCATCTGAATGTCTTCTTTGGTTAAGTGTCTGTTCATATCCTGTGCCCATTTTGTAACTGGTTGTTTCCCTTTATCTTGTGATGGTGCTTTAGTATTTTATAAATTCTAGATATGGGCCCCTTATCAAACATGTCACTATAAAATATTTTTGCCCAGTCTGTGGCTTTCCTTTTACCCTCTTGGAGAAGTTTTTTGATGTGCATAGGGACTTGATTTTTAGAAGGTTTCATTCTTCTATTTTATCCTCTCCTGGTTCTAGGTTTTTCAGGATGCTTGGAAGACTGTTTATACCATGGTTTAGGGCTTCTAGAGTAAAAGAACAAACCAATATATCTTGGAGAAGGTGCACTCACAGTTGTCCTTAAAGGCAAGTGTCATCTCACAAACTTTGGCCATGTTGTTAGAAAAGGCCACTCTTTGGAGAAAAACACCATTCTTCAAAAGTTAGAGAGCCATTGAAAGTGAGGAAATTCTCAGTGAGATAGATTAATACCGTGACTACAATCATGGGCTTAACTGAACTATATTAGGAATGATAAGGATGGTACATGATAAGACAAGGTTAGAATATATTGTTCATAGATTTTCTATGCATCATACTTGACTTGATGGTGCACAACAACAGCAACAACAACAACTAGTAGCCTGATGCATAGTAGTTGCTATATTAACTCTGGGGAAGGTCCAAAGATGGGCATCTCTTCCTATGGGATTTGGCCTCTGAAAATCAAGTGGAACGTTAACTATGAGTTGGTTTTACCTGAATGGTGACAAGTGAGTAAATGATAATATAAGATTAAATGTCTGGTCCTAGATGAAATGTCAGTGGTTCAAACTAATCACTTGCTGTAAGGGAGAAATATAGTTAATCTCCCATAAAGATTTATAACCTCAAACTTGATGGAGGGTGACTATGAATTGGAACAAACAAGATAGCAGTGGGTACGCATAATATTAGCAGTTGAACATGAATGTGGCATATGCCATTTTAGTGGGATGAAGTGAACTAGATGATAAAATATTTAGTGGGTATGAGTTTCTAAAATTTTACTATGTACCACATTTTCTACAAAAAGAATAGCATGTATATTCTGTAAAAAAACCATGAATCTGTTTACTTAGTTGTTTTAATAATTAGTGTAAATTTTCATTGAAATAATTTTCACACATTTTGCCTTTTTTCATTTTGCCTTTGAATAACTCATTCTTCAATACTGATGCTTTTGCAATTTGTAAATTTTTTGTTATTTGATGTGTTGTAATAAATGCTATAATTATAAAGGGAAAAAATGAAAAGATGCCATAAAAGAAAAGAAAAATATTAGAAAAAAACTATTATAGCAAATTACTACATATTATTTTTGGATAGATCTTCCATTTCTAACACATTATAATTAAAAACTCCATTCTGTGTACTTACAAATTCTTCAATGAGTTTGTCTCAATTCAGCTGCCAAATATCTATATCCACATGTAATAAAACTATTGAACTGAGTCTTTCCTGAATCCTTATTGTATGCTGTAAGTTTTGGGGGACCTTTAAAGATTAAAATGAGTATTCTGTTGCACATTTTTGACAATTAAAGTTAAGACTATGCAAAAAAATGCTTTCAGCATTGTAAAATACATACTGTATTTTTGTCTTATTAGAATTATACATACTCGTATGATAAAATTTATCTTTCCTGAAACTTTGTTCTCATGTAAGGATGATATTGTTGCGCTTTCCACTAAATGTTTGTATTTAACTTATTGGCACAAGCCTGGTTTAATTAATCTCTTAGATATTTTCTTGCATTCTCTATCAGAGAAGGAAAATATTTTTCCCCCCTTAAAACAAATTTTATTTAAATAAGAGTTTAAATATATTATATAACAGTAACGCTGAAATGGTGGGGGGAGAACCAGTCGTTAGTTTACTAGTTTACAAGGCATTGAACAGCTGTTGCTATTAAGTTGTAATCTCTATAGCTAGCTAGGGCTGATACATCAGTTTGAAATTTGTTTCCTTGTCGAAAGTTTAATCCTAAGGTTGGCCTCCCATCCCCGTGTTTTCTGGGACAAACATGTACCAGAATATGTCTGGTCAGAGAGAACAAAGACTTGGTGGCAAGCCAGATATCCTATCACTTCACGGGTAAACTCTACCCCATTGTCAAGCTAGAGGCGCCAGTGATTTTTCTTTTGCTACCACGGCTCCCTCTAGTGGTACAGGATCTTTACGCCATCCTCTCTTCAGCTCCATCTAGGGCTGCTCAGGTGGTGGGTGCCAGACAAAGCCACATGTGAATTTGGGGCTCTGAGTTGGGCTGAAATATAACAGCATTGTTTTGTTTCAGACTGGGCACTGTCAGGCGCCTACTGGTTTACCTCTGTTTAAATGAGGGATTTAGAGATTTAACAGCATGGCTGTTTTAACTTTATGGAAGAATTTATACTGTTGTTGATTGCCTTCAAGTCGACCACGACTCATGGCGACCCTAAGAACAAAAGGCCTGAAGCCCCTCTATAACTATCGACATTTATCAAAGTTCATAGCGTTTCTGGAGGCATGTTATTTAGGAAGTAAATGCCACTCCTGCTTCCAAACCTGTCAATAGTATGTTATTGTTATGTGCCATTGAGTCACCTGCAATGTATAGTGACCCTATGTTCAGCAGCTCTGAAACCTTCCCCGTCCTGAGCTAGTCTCACTGATTCTGACACATCAACCCCCCAAAGCCCCAGTTACTGTATCAATCCATCTCATCCGGGGTCTCCTCAAGTTAAAGGTAGACCTCAAACGGTACATTATACAAGCTGTGAGGTTTTAATCTTGTGACAAAGGGCAGAAGGGAAATTTTCTACTCATTGCTAGGAAATCCTCACTTAAGCTTCAGTAAGCCAGAAGCACGTAAACCCCCTGAACCTTCAGGTGATCATTCCAATCTCTGCAAGGAATTGGCAATGTTCTTGTGCTGGTCACCCTGTAGCTGAATGTATGTATCTCCATATTCTGGATGCTCAATTACAGTACCTCTGCTGGCGAATTTCTTCTTAAACATCTTCAAGTAATCATCAGCGGTCCCTTGGACAGTTGTGAGGGTCTTCCTGTTGTTTCTCTGTTGAACTTTTATATGGATATATTCGTCAGTCTCAGCAGGAAGCAGGTCATCACCCTTGCGTCAGCAAAGCGACTTAAAGAGTGGAAGTTCTGGATAGCCGACATACAATACATTCCTTTTCCTCAGTGGAAACGGCCCAAGGAAGGTGGGGAAGGGAGAAGGGGAGCGGACACTAAGTGTTGGCAAGTGAGAGGGCTCTAGAGGGAGGCAGCTGAGGTCCTGGATGGGTGCTCAGTGACTGGGGCCGGGAGATCTATTTCAAATATACATATTTGCTCTTTCTTTAAATTAAAAATTCGCGTCTATCAGGGATGGTATAGTATATAGTTATGTGGAATTTATCTCTGACACTCAATACTTCTGGGGCATTGCTGCCATTTCCTTGATCCTTTTTATGTATTGATTGTATTTGAATTGAAACTTTTCAAAGTGAACTAATTTCTCATGGTATTGGTAACATTATCCATATTCTTTTTTTCCAGCCTAGGTTTCCAGCGTACTTTCACTTGTATTTTCTACCATTCCTAATCTTCGTTTTTCAATCTTGTGTAATTTATTTGTCTTTTGATCTTATGTAATTTATTGTTCTTAGGAATATGTTTCTCTAATGTTCGATAGTTTACTTTGTGGGCCTCTCTATTATTTATCTGAAAGATAGAAACATCTTCAATGCCAACAGTCAGAAAATGAAGGAGATAAAATTAATATCTAGGTAGAAGACATGTTCATATTAATGATGGAAATGCAATATACAGCATGAGAGCAGTCAGTACAACATGACCAAAGAAAAGGAAGACACCAAGAAAAATGCAAAAATAAAGGGTAATTACAGTACTTACTAAGGAGTTTAGGTGGCATAATCTTTGGGTTAGCTGTCTGTAAAAAAGTGTTAAACAATTGCCTACTGTAAATATTTACAGCCTCAGAAATTTAATGTAGAGCCACTGTGAGTCAGAATCAATTGTTAAGAAGTGGATTTTTAGGATAGTAATTACTCTAACAGATGTCTTGCAACAATAATCTAAACAAACAATATTTTATGATTTTACAAAGGTATGCTAAAGAAGTGTGGCATACCCATACCTACTTCCTTTGGATTGGTTGTGGATTTGTACTGTCTGTAATCTTAGTGTCTCAGTAATCGCGTTATCTATAGTATCAAGAAGATGAGACCCTTAAGTTGAGAAGCATTTGAAACATAACTAAGAAAAAGTTGCCTCCCAAAAGTACAGTCGACCTTAATAAGTTAGATGGAATATAGCTCTCAGTCCATGAAGTACATTCATTTTCTAAATTGCTGTTGTGCTGTCGAGTTGCCTGTGACTCATAGTGACCCTATGTATAACAGCTCTGAAACCTGACCTATCCTGAGCCAGTCTCACTGACTCCAACACACTTTAACCCATTGCCTCAGTTACTGTATCAGTCCATCTCATCCTGGGTCTTTCTCTCCTGCACTGTCCCTCCACCTTTCCAAGCATAATGTCCTTCTCTA
The DNA here is from genome assembly GCF_000299155.1 of Elephantulus edwardii. Lineage (NCBI taxonomy): Eukaryota > Metazoa > Chordata > Mammalia > Macroscelidea > Macroscelididae > Elephantulus > Elephantulus edwardii. The sequence goes on from NW_006399831.1 coordinate 14,340,552, forward strand.
AGGACAAGTCATTCCTGACCATGTGCCCAAAGTATGTGAGATAGAGCTTCATAATCCTCACCTCCAAGGAGAGACTTGGTTTCACCCTCTCTAAGACAGACCTATTTGTTTTCTTGGTAGCCCAAAGTATGTTCAAGACTCTTCTCCAGCATCACAACTCAAAAGCACAGATTCTTCTTATGTACTCCTTAGTCATTGTCCAACTATGTGATATAGAGTAAGTAATTGCGAAGCACATGGCCTGGATCAGGCACACTTCAGTCTCTAGACTGATATTGTTGCTTTTCAGTACTCTGGAGAGGTCCCTGACAGCAGATTTTCCCAGTACAAATTGTCTTTTGATTTCTTGACTGCTGGTGCAAAAAAGTGATGATTGTGGAGTCAAGAATGCCGTAATTGTTAACAGCCTCAATCTCTTCTAATGTAGCATGACTTAGAATGAGAAATGATTGTAAACATTCACTGAAAATTAGAACATGTGATGTATGAAGTATGGTTCTAGGAAAACAGGAAACTATAAAAAATGAGTTTGAACAAATAAAGATTAGTACATCATGCTTAGAAAAACTGAGCATCAATTAAGGAAAAGGTGACCCCCAATGAGATGGGCTGAGACAGTGAATGCAGCAATGAGGATGGTGCAGTATCTGGACCTGGTAAGGTTTAGTTATGCCATATGTAGGGTTATGTTGGGAACAAATTTTATGGTAATTAACAACAATAGAGATGGTTTCAATTTAATTTACTGCCTTGCCAGTTCCTTTTTACTACAGTGCACAGTTCTTGTGTCTTGTATGTTTGGATCTAGGAGTCTTTGTTTTGCAAAGCTGGTTTTACTGATGTCCTTGACGGGCTATTCCTTGGAAAGGGATATCATGCTTGAAAATATAAAGAGTTAGTGGAAGAGAGGAATACCCTCAACAAGATAGACTGACAGGGCAACTGCAGCTCAAGAATATCGGAGATGGTGAGGATGGCACAGGATAGGACAGGATTCACATCTTCTATTCGTAGGGTTGCTCTGAGTCATACTTGACTCATAGACACATAACATCATCATGAATAACAGTATCAACAAGCATGCACTTCCTTGCTTACTAGACAATAGGTTCTTAATTGTGATGACACTGAGAAGAATTGGAATTCTAGAGTTCTTAATTGTGCGCATGTGGAACCTATACCTGGACCAGCCTGCTGTGTGAACAGAGCAGGGGAACACGGAATGATTTAAAATTGAGAAGTAAATGGGTCAGGGTTGTAGCCTCTCTCCATACCTATTCAATCTGTATGTTGAGCAAATTATCAGAGAAGCTGGACTCTATGAAGATGAGTGTGGCATCAGGATTGGAGGGAGACTTTCAATAACCTGCGTTATGCAGATGACACAATCTTGCTTGCTGAAAGTAAGATTTAAAGCACTTGTTGCAGAAGATCAAGAAATGCAGTCTTCCATATGGATTGTATTTCAGTAATTCTTACCACTGGACTTACAGGCAGTGTCATGATGGATGAAGAGGAGACTGGAACTCTCAACAGCTTCATCCTGCTTGGATCCACAATCAACACCCTTAGTACCATAAGTCAGGAAATATGGAGACACATTGCACTGGGAAAGTCTGCAGTTAAGGACCTCTCTAAATTATTGAGGAGTAATGATGCCAGTTTGAGGACTAAGTGCTTCTGATTCAGGCTATCGTCTTTCTGATTGCTTGCTATATGCATCTGAGAAATGAATAAGAATGCCAAAAGAAGAACTGATGCCTTTGAGTTGTGGTGTTGGAGAAGAGCACTGAACATCCCATGGAAGACCAAGAGAACAAGCAGATATGTCTTGGAGAGAGTGCAGTTGGAATGCTCTTTGGGGGCAAGAATGATGAGGCTTTGCCTCATATTCTTTGGACATGTTGTTAGGAGGGGCTATTCCTTGGAGAAAGACATGATGCTAGGAAAGGTGAAGGGTCAATGAAGGAGAGAAAGACCCTCAACCAGATGTATTGACACAGGGACTGCTACGATGGTCTCTCGTGCCAGGAAGTGTGAGAGTGGCACAGGATAGAACAGATCTTTTGTTCATAGAGTCCCTATGACTTGTATTCGATCAGCTTTTGACAACAATAACAACAAAACCTTGTGATGATCTTATGGATAACAGATGGTGATTTGTTCCACTTCATCTCCATGATCTGGTATATGTTTCATTATTGAAGACTATTATTCAGTATATAGAGTCTATCTGTTTTTGATGGTAAAATGTTAATCTATTTTACTGAGGGTTTCTCTCTTTTTGTTGAATTTGTGGACACAGAACCATCTTGGGAATGATCAGACACCAATGGTGATGAAAAAATAAGGCCAAGCTGCTTTGAAGACATTAGGGGGAAAAAAGAGGCCCCAGGAATTTATGGAATACTAGTTGGTTTGCTTCAACAAGGAGATGCAAACCTAGATGTGCTCACCAACCTATGCCAGGAAATTTGGAAGACAGCTACTTAGCCAGTGGACTTGAAGAGACCTGGATTTGTTTCCATTATAAAAAAAGGTATTTAACTTAATGTGAAAATTATCAAACAATATTATTGGTATCACATGCAAGTAAAATCTTTCATAAAAAAATGGCTAGATGTAGCCAGAAGCTGACGAATGCCAGGCTGAGAAGTATAAGAAGCAATGTGAAGAGCTGGGTTCCTTCACAGAGAACATGATCATTTTTAGGTGTCCCAACAGAAACTCTCAATAAATATTTGTACATTTCACCACTCCCCCCCCCCAAAAAATGGCCAAAATACCAGAGATCCTGTATAGATTTAGAAGAGGGCTATAGCGCTAGGTATATCATTGCTATTGTCAGATGGATTTAGGGCAAAAGCATAGAGTACCAGAGAGATGTTTACTCGTGTTTTGTTGAGTAAACAAAGACATGCTACTGTGTGGATCATAACAACATGGCTAACATTGAGAATAGGGGGAATCCCAAACACTTAATTGTGCTTATGGGAAACCTATTCTTAGAACAAGAAGCTGTTTTCTGAACAGTGGAAGGGGAAATGGTATGGCTTAACATCAAGAAAGGTATGTGTCAGAGTTCTATCATTTCTCTCTACCTGTTCAATCTCTATGCTGAGCAAATCATTAGAGAAGAGCTGTATCCTTTATATCTGTTCGATACGTGTGTTGAACAAGTCATGCAAGAAGATGAACTTCATGAAGAAGAATGTGGCATCAGGATTGGAGGAAAAGTCATTAAGAACCTGCCTTATGCAGATGACACAACTTTGTTTGGTAAAAGTGAGGAGAACTTGAAACACTTGCTGCAGAAGATCCAAGACTAGCCTTTAGTATGGATTATATCTCAACATCAAGAAAACAAAAATCCTCACCACTGGTCAATAGGAAGCACCATAAAAGATGAGAAAAGATAGAAATTGTCACTGATTTCATTTTACTTGGATCCACAATCAATAGTCTTTGTATAAGCCATCAAGAAAACAAAAGACTGTGTATAGAGAAAGTCTGCAGTCAAAGACATCTCTAAAGTGCTGAAGAACAAGGATATTAGTTTAAAGACTAAGGTATGCCTGATTCAACTCATGGTCTTCTCAATTATTTGCAATAAATCTGAGAGTTGAACATTTGAGAGTTGAGAATAAACAGGACAGAATTGATACCTTTGAATTATGATGATGGAGAAGAGTGCTAAGAAAACAGACAAATATGTCTTGGGAAGGTTATAGCCAAGGTACTTAGAGGGAAGGGTGATGAAACTTTGTCTAATATACTCTGGGATGTTTTTAGGAGGTGCCGGTTCTTGAAAAAGGACATAATGTTAGGAAAAGCAGAGGGTCAGTGAGAAGAGAAAGACTTTAATGAGATGGCTTAACACTGACTGTTAAGCTCTCGAGTGAGCTCAAGTGTACAGAGGTAATGCAAATGGCAAAGGACTGGGCAGGATTAAGATATATAGTTCAAAGGGTTACTTGACTCATAATCAACTTGACAGTACCTAACAAAAATAACACATCACAAAATGAAGTTTACATCAGAAAATAAAAATAGGCCTTTAAAAACAGACTGCTCCTGAGGTCCCAGGCTTCCCAGAGCCCAGCTCCCCCAACTCCCACCCGTCCCTCTCTGCTAACTCCCCTCCCTCTTTCCTTGCTTTCCTTCTGAGACCCAAACACCCGCGCTTTCTGCACGAACTCCAAGCCTTAGATTTCCCTTCTCCCCAGCTGTTCGAGGGTCTCCACCAGCCCCACCCCCTGCTCCTCTCTCCCCTCCTCAGAGCACCAATTTTGCAGGGGGCTCTGGAGAAGGCCCAGGGAACCCTGACCACGCCCAACTGGCGCGATTCCGATTACCACCCTGGGCATCAGCTGTTCTAGCACATCATCTCGCCCCCCACTCCCTACCAGGTGATCTCGTTGACCTTCCCGAAGTTTGACCTGGAGCCAGACACTTACTGCTGCTTTGACTCGGTCAGTGTATTCAACGGAGCCCTGAGCGAGGACTCCAAGAAGCTGAGGAAGTTCTCCGGGGACACAGTCCCAGGCCTCCTACAGGACCCTGCCTCGAGGTGCCACAGAAACAGGGCCAGTCCACTGCTCCAGAGGAGATGAAAACCCTGGCCCTCCACCCAGCCCCAAGCCAGCTGGGCCCAAAGTCAAGCCCCCCACCAAGACCCAAGTCCCACCAGCAAAAACCAAAAGGCTCACCTGAGGCAGAGACCAGGGTGGATCCTGACACACCTGCCACCCCCGTCCTAAGCAGTGCCGATCAGGCATCTTGCAGAGCAACTTCTGTGCCAGCAACCTGGTGGTGACAGGAACAATAAAGTCCATGGTGTGGGGCCCAGGTGAGGGCCTCACTGTCACTGTCAGTCTCCTTGGTGCTTATAAAACTGGAAATCTAGAGCTGCCCTCTCCACCCACTGAGAGCATCCTGAAGTTTTATGTGCCCTGCAAGCAGTACCACCTGATGAAGAAAGGAGCCAGTTATCTATTTATGGGTCAGATGGAAGAGAATAAAGGTCAAGTTCTTCCTCCACAGAGTTTTGTGGTTCTTTACAGGCCCAACCAGGACCAGATCCTCACCAACCTAAGCAAGAAAAGGTGCCCCTCCCAGCCCATGAGGGCTGCAAGGTCCTGGGCCTGAGACTTAAGTCAGCCTTAGGCTTCTGGCCCTTGGCCCTCTTTCTCATCCAAATAAATGTTTCTCGACTAAAAAAAAGAAACAATAGACTGCTCCTTTATTAACATGGTTTCTGAACCGTAAAATTAAATATTGTTGTTATTATGTGCCATCGAGTCGCCTGAGACCCATAGCGACCCTATGTATTCTATGCAGCTCTGAAGCCTGCCTTGTCTCTAGCCAGACTCACTAATTCTGATACACCATCACACATTGCCCCAGTTACTGTATCAACCCGTCACATCTGATGTCTCCCACACTCCTGCATTGTCTCTCCACCCTTCCATGCATGTTATCCTTCTCCAAGGACTGGTCTCTCCAGGCCACGTACACAAAGTATGTGAGACAGAGCTCCTAAATCCTAGCCTTCAAGGAGAATCTTAGTTTCAGTCTCTCAAGGATAGACCTATTTGTTTTCTTGGCAGTTCATGGTATGT
>NW_006399831.1:14346587-14347718 GCF_000299155.1 Elephantulus edwardii
AGTCTAATACTTTATCCTCACCATACAGATATTAAATCCTTAAGTGAATGCACTAATGCCCTTACAGATTTGGGCACTTGTGGAAATAAAACCAGTTATAGATGCAGTATATATCTTGATTACTCACGTCCACTGAATTGATTCCAACTGACAGTGACCCTTTAAGGCAGAAAAGAACTGCCATAGGATTTCCAAGGAAGTTACCTTTACAGAAGCAGACTGTCACATCTTTCTCCCAAGTCTTTCTTCTGAGGGATGGCTGTTGGATTTGGGGTGTTGACTTTTCAGTAAACAACGGAGGGCAGGACCACTGTACCATCAAGGCTGCATGATCTTGATCAAAACCAAACTTATTCCTGATTTTGATTTACAAAGTGCCCTCATTACAGTATAGGCAATTCCAACACATTATGGCTGTTCAATATATATGGCTGTGCAATCTATATGAGACTGCCCAGATTTTTCCTTTGGGGTATTGGAAGATGTGAATTGACACCTTTTGGTTAGCAGCCTAACACATAACTCACTACACCACCAGAGTGCAAAGGCAAATGAGCGGAACTGCTATATTGAAATGATGCCCTGTAGTTGCAGCATATAGTAAGATGTGACATTTATAATGAACAATACTATTTAAGTGATTAATAAAACTCATTTATCATAGTGAAAAAACCCATATGGATCTTCTGACAGTTCATGATATTACAAATGGCATAGTGAATGTTCTATCAGTGCTTCCTGCAAATTGAGAAAAAAAGCTATGTAATTTTACCTTTATCAATTGATTTTTTTGGTGCAACTCAAGGCCTCAAATAGCACTGATGAATATCCTGTGAGATTCCACCTATGACCCTTGACATGAATCTGTAAGAGAATTGATAAAAATAAGGATTTTGATATATTTGCTGTGAAGATTCATATATTCAAGATTCATAATTCACTGAATTAATGGATTAAAGTTAGTTATGATCTTGGAGAAATGATGATAGTTATAGAAAGGCTCTAGGCCTTTTGTTCATCTTTTGTTATGGAGGACTCTTATATTTAATTGTTGATTTGGCCCGAGGGCCTAGTGTTACTATTTTGGAGGAACATTCTTTTAAGTTATACAGCAATCCTCTGTCAATTTTC
>NW_006399831.1:14348193-14349513 GCF_000299155.1 Elephantulus edwardii
AACTTGTATTCAATTGGCATAATTAAGTCAACAAAGACAATGTTTTACATCTGGTACGAAGAATGTTGATTGTAGAGCCAAGCAAACTAAAGTTGTTAACAATCTTAAGCAGTTAATACATCAACAATTGTTAACAAAAAAACTCTTCAGTTGTCCCAAAAGAAAGGCCTGAAAACCTACTCCCAGGATGTCAGCCACTGAAATCTATAGAGCACAGTTCTACAATACCACACATGAGTTTGCCATAAGTTGGAATTGACTCCAGGACACCTTTGTAGGCAGTTTTGAAGGGAAAAATAGAAAATGAAAAGAGAAAGCCCTTAACAATTTATTCAAGTTACTACACTTAGTCATTTACTAGGAATGACTAGTCCTTGTTTGTGAGAGTATGCTGAAGGAGAATTCATTAATTTTCTATTTCCAAGAGTCCAAGGAAGGCCATGAGTTTTGATTCAAGAAATGGAAGCATATAAAATAATAAATATTTTTTCCATTCTCCAACACAGAACTAAAAGTACAGTATAAAAAGTTGTTGTTAGGTGCTGTTGAGTTGAGTACAACTCATAGCAGCCTATGAACCACAGATTTTAACTCTGTCCTGTCCTGTGCTGTCTTCACACTCCTGACACACTAGAGCTCGTTGCAGCAGTTACTATGTCACTCCACCTGGTTGAGGGTCTTCCTCTTCTTCCCTGCCTCCATCTTTCCAAGCATTATGACCCTCTCCAAAAACAGTCCCTCCTAGCAACATGTCCAAATTATGTAAGGCAAATCCTCATCATCCTTGCCTCCAAAGAACATTCTGGCTTCACCCTTTCTAAGTCATAATTGTTTTTTTCCCAGTCCAAGGGATATGCAGTGCTCTTATAGAACGCCACAGCTCAAAGGCATCAGTAATTTTTCTGTCATCATTATTTATTATCTAGTTCTTAGATGTATAGCAAGTGATCGAAAAGACTATGGTCTAAATCAGATGCACCTTAGTCCTTAAACCACCATCATTACTCCTCAATAATTTGGAGAGGTCCTGACTGCAGACTTTCCCAGTTCAATACATCTCCTGATTTCCTGACTGCTGCTACCAAGGGTGTTAATTGTGGATCCAAGTAGGATGAAGTTGCTGACAGTTTTAATCTCTCTCCATCTTTCATGATGTTGCCTATGTGCATCAAGATGTATATAAAAAAAAGTGAAGTCATATTCCGAAGTTTTGAATAATTATTCTAATTACATAAAATATAATACAAACTCGCTCAGCATTTCTTAAGCTCAAAGAACTGAAGAACAGATTCAAACCTAGAGTTGCTGTAATCAAGGATG
>NW_006399831.1:14353698-14361477 GCF_000299155.1 Elephantulus edwardii
TAAGTGGCCAAAGGAACAACTCCATGTTTCCTAAAGGGCTGAGAGAATATATAGCTGGTGCTTCTCCTCTTTCCCTTTTTATTCGTTATTTTGGCAGATCTCTGCAAGAAAAGCGAGAGTCAATCCATATTGAAGGCTGCCATCCTTGACCTGCAGCAAGCGCTTCAGGTCCACCTCAGTTTCAATAAGCAGGGTTGTGTCATTTGCACAACGCAGATTATTGATGCGTCTATCTCCAATACTGATGGCACATTCCTCCTCATAGAGCCCAGCCTCCTAGATAATCTGTTCTGCATATAGATTGATAAGGTGTGAAGACAGGACACATTCCTGGTGTATATTTAGAGATAGGTAAATTGTAATAAAAATTGGGAAACTGATCATTTGTTCATGGTGTATCCCAGTTTGCTGTTTAGCATTTCACTTTCCCCCAAAGTGGCATGACTTGAATATGAAAAGTCTTCAAGTGGATAAATGAATAACCGATTAAATATTCAGGTAACAGGAGAGTTTCTATCAAGACTTTAAAATAAAATGGTATTTTTATTTTATGCTTGTGTTTGTCATTGTATTGTAATTTTCTAAACTCACACAGAGTCATGATTATTCCTTTTTTAGGTTTAGGAAATAAGTTCTTCTAGATTTTTTTTTAAATGGGAAACACATTTGTATTTTATGTGCAGTTTTTCTAATTGTAACATTCAACATATCCAGTGAAGGGCGTTCATCAGCCTGACCGTCTGCCACCCACCACCCCAGCCTTCAGTCTTTCCAGGCCTAAGGCTCATGGGCAAGTTTTTTGTTTGTCTATTTTGTAATTGCTTCTCTCCCCCACATAAACTTCAAGTAATATTAATGTTTATGGGTAGTCATTTTCTAATTCTCAGCAAGTCACCGTATAGGTTTGTTCTTTTGTTCTATGAGAAAATGTTTTGCATCTAAAAAATGTTGCTGCCCTCTGGTGGCCATAATCCAAGAACTAAAAGATACATAAATATATATTAAGTTCTATAGATTAAGCAGTTTCTGGTTTGGATAGATTCCCAAGTTCCTTTGTATGTATGAAGTCCAAATACAATTTACAGACTGAAAGGATTATAAACACACATTGTTTTATAAAATCCTTTTCTAATACAAGGGATACTTAAAATATGATACTTAAGGAAACAGTTTAACCAATAAGTCAACTAATAATTACAACTAAACAAGTTATTACAATGGCTGTATGAGAAAAAGCAAAGATATTTACCTAAACCTGGGATCTCAGGGAGAATCTCCCAAGCCATGGCCCTGGCTTACTGTTGGAGGCTAAATACAATTCCCTGAACCCCACGCCTGAGAGTGCCCTTTTCCAAATCGCTAGGATGGAATGCGGGAGTGTGTGCACGCATGTGTGGTGCGTGCGTGCGTGAGCTCACCACCAAGGCGCAAGGTAAGAAATAAAACTTAAGAAAAGAAGGAGATCTGGAGAGGAGACGCATACAACGTCATCTAGAGACAAGACTGATTCCCAAAACAAGGAAAAATTACGAAAAGAGTAGCAGTAAAACAGTGTGGAGTTGCAGCAGCTTCTGCCGTGTTTATAAATGGACTGCTCGGAAAACAAGTTCATCCAGGATGGGGCGAAATCAGGCTGCTCCTTGGAGGCAAGAATTTTGAAGCTTTGATACACTTCGGAACTGTTGCAAGGAGGGTCCAGTTCTTGGAGAGGGACTTCATGCTTGGGAGGGTGGAGGGGCAGCGCAAGAAAGACAGACCCTGGATGAGACAGATTGACTCAGTCAGTGACTGGGTTAATGGGAGCAGGTGTGTCAGAGACAATGAGGTTGGCTCAAGATAAAGCAGGGTTCAGAGTTGTTGTACATAGGGACTCTACGAGTCAAAAGCAACTTGACGGCTCGTAACAACAGCAACAGCAGCAGCAGCAGCAGCAGCAGCAATAACAACAGTTCTATTCTCGTGAATTTTGCAAGCTTGTCCTTCACTCTTACTGAGATGATTTACACGTTATGTCTTTATAAGGCATAATGGCTATAAAATGTTTTGCTTCTCCTTAACACTACATTTAGTGATACTCTTAGCTTGAAATTAGTCACGTGGGAATAGTTGAAAAAGAGAATTGGGAGAAAAACCCCCACTGCAAAAGTGGTAATTTCTCTTTTGCTAGGTGGCCTAGTGTAAGAAGCTGTGCTGCAATCTTGCGGGAGAAAGATGAGCAATCTCATTCCTTGCAGTTTATTGTCTTTGAAACCCGTTAGAGGATTAGCTACGAGTCAGTTTTGATTCCATAACATACAACAACAAAACAGAGCGCTACTAGCAAGTTATGCTGACTACTTACAGTCTTTTGCACAGGAGAAACATGGATAGTCTCTTTTCATACCATTTACAACTTCATAAACCAGATGGAGGGTTAGTTAAGTCACAGTGGACTTTACTGCAGTCAATGAGTGAGGGTTTTTTTTTTTTTTTAAATTCTATTTTAAAATTTTTTGCCACTGTGATGGTCAATTTTATGTATCATCTTGACTAGGCTATGATTCTCAGTGGATTTAAGAACTTCTTTAAAATGTTAAGAAAGCAAAGTGGTCAATTAGAAGACGAAGATGCATTTGACCCAAGTAATAGGATTCTTTACACCAAACACATGAAAGAAGGACAGTGAGTATGAAAGAACAAGGAATTGAAACCATTCATCTGTGTTGATGGTAACTATTGAGTATACTGTCAGAAGAACAACCAATATCTCTTGGGAAAAGTGCACCTACAGTATTCCTTGGACATTAGAATAATAATACTTACTCTCATGTATTTTGTACATGATATTAGGTGGAGGCAGTCTTTGAAGAAAGCTATCATTCTTGATAAAGTAGAGGGTCAGAGAAAAGAGGCAATCTTGGTGAGAGGGGTTGGCACAATGGCTGCAGGGATGGGGTCAAATGTAGCAGTGATTGTGAAGATGGTAGAAGGTCAGTGTTTTGTTTTCTTGTATATGGAGTTGCTATATGGCAGAACCCTTGCTCAGATATCATTATTGAGATCTGGTGGCATAGTGCTTAAGTGAGTTGTGCTGCTAACACAAAGGCCATGTACCAATGATGTCTGCCATTGTACTAGCACCAGACTGGCTATTATGGCTGTATATATATCATTGACATTGAGAATTGTAAGACTTCATACTTTGTTCTTATTCTCTAATAGCACTTTATCTGGAATCTCATTACTTTCCATACACAGTTAGTGCTTAGTTCTCCCATAATTTTAAAGACTAATTATGGAATCTAAATGTAAATTGTATTATATCTGCAGATAACATTGGGTAGTATTGACATTTTCACAATGTTAAGTCATCTCCCTACCCATAAACATCTTTCCTCTTATGTAGATTTTCCCTTCTTTTTGTAGTAGTGTTTTGTAGCTTTTTGTATACTTGTTAAATTTATTCTTAAGTACTTCCTATTTCAGGTGGTTGTATTTTGGGTGAGCATTATTTACCTTTCATTTTCAAAGGCATATGACTGGGTGAATAATAACAATCTATAGCTAATGTTGTGAAGTAAGAGAATCCCAGAACTCTTAGTTATACTCAGAAAAAACCTATACCTAGTCCAAGAAGCTATTGTCTGAACAGAGCAAGGGAACCCTGCATGGTTTATAAAGAAAATGCTTGCACCAGGGTTGTGCCCTTTCTCCATACCTATTCAATCTGTATGCTGAGCAAACTGTTTGAGAAGCTGGACTCTATCTATGAAGAGGAATGTAGCATTAGAACTGGAAAAAAACTCACCAACAAGTATAATTTGAGAACATGTGTAAAAATTACAGCAATGGGACAGTTGAGAGGGAAATCTGCTTTACCTAGGTTGGAAGGAGGCCTTTTTGGTGGGTGGTTGAATGAAAGGACTGGGATGAGGAATGAGGAGTGATATAGATATTAAATAAAATAATATAGAATATAATAAGGAGAAGGGCTGCAAAGTGACAGTAGAGACTTGGTACTATGGGATCTAGTTTTATCCAACTCCCACTTTTTATTACCATAGTAGGTAAGTGACATGAGATTCTTCACATAGTAAGAATATAACTGGAGAGTCTTGTACTTTGCTGTGAAAAATGTCACTACCTATTTCCACTAGAATCATGTGAATTAAGCCTCTAAGTACTATGTATTTCTTATTTTTATATTATTATTATATAATTGAGAAAATTCCTAGAAATAATACTTGGAGACTCAATAGGAGTTATGTTTGTCATGTGAATGGAAGAGAGGAAAGTGGCTAGAAAATGTGATGGTAGTGAAGGGAATGGAGAACACCTGTACATCCCCAAACCCACCTTCCTCTGGGGAGCTTGGAAGTCAAGGATGGACAGTCGGCAGTTTAAAAAGTTTCACTCAGGGGTGGGCAGGGAGAAAAGTGCAACAATGAGTTAATGGAAATCCAAAATCTTTGGAAATGTTCATTAAAATTAATTAAAAAAGTTTCACTCAACTACTATTCTGGAAAATTTGGTAGCATAGCATTAGTTGTTGAAAAGATGAAGTTAGAGTTGCTCAAAGACTGAGCTAGAGACTTTTGAGATCAGTTTCTGACACTTAATTGATTGGTTTGTGATCGCTATCCTGTCCTTTTAAGATGAACTTTTTAAAGAACTTTATAAGAAGTTACTTTAACAGTCCTGTTAAAAATCTGACACATGAAAGCAAAGGCAGCACCGTAGGATATAAAAGTTCACCTCTTGTGTCTTTGCAAATCCATAGTTGGACATTCTGTGACCTTTTAGTTATCTGACTTTTAATTTGCACTCAAAGCAGCTTAAAACTAGTATTAGACTCCTTTTTAGTATCACAAATGAATACTGCATCATGTGTGTTCTAAGCTATTTAGAGGTACACATAAGACAACTGTGTTGTCAGGGTGTTGGGGATCAATTTTGACTCATAGCAACCCTGTGTAATAGAGTAGAACTGCCTCTTTGAATCCTTGACTGTCAAAGTAGTAGCTTCGGGAAAGTTTCCACAGTAAAAATCCCAACAGGATAAAAGTAGAAAACATCTAAATAGTTTTACTGTGAAATTTTGTTTAATTAATATTTTGCTATGACAATGTATTTTTGCATTTTACCAAGAACTTAACATACTTTATCATAGTCTTATGAGAATCCCGAAATGTAATGTAGTTCTTCACAGCTAAGGAAGTCACCTCAGAAAAGGAGGAGTTGCTTTGGCTTATATAATTTGTAACTAGTTTACTCAGGAATCTGATAAGAGCCTTTTGAATATCTAGGCAGTGTTTTAAATTGCTTTCTATGTGCTTGAAACTTGCACATTGAATAAGGAAAACGGAAGAAGATTTAATACTTTGGAATTGTAGTGCTAGCAAAGAATATGACCTATTCCGTGGAATAAAAAGAGGATAAACAACAAATCTACTTTGAAGGAAGTAAAACTAGAATGATCTTTAGAGACAGATGTGGTGAAACTTTGCCTCCCTTCCTTTATGCATATTTTCAGGAGTATTCAGTCAATATATGTATAGAGAGAAACCATACAGGGAGAGATGGGCAACCTCATGGTTTTTAGCCTCAGAAACCCATTGAAGAGTCACAAAGAATAGGAAATGGCTCCACAGCAATGGTTTGGGTTTGGTTGACTTGATAGGACAACGGTTTGCATTTGACTATGAGCTGAAAAATTAGTGATTCAAATCTACTCAGCAGCACTGTGGAAGTAGGTCCTGATGATTTACTTCTTGACGATTAGAGCATTGAAAATACTGAGAAGTGCAATTCTATTCTGCATCGCATAGTGTGGCTTTACACAGTTTGTTCAGAATCAGTGTTGCTTTGAGTCAGAATTGAATCAACTCAATGAGATTTTCTTTTTTCTTCATTTTGTTGCTTTGGTCCATTGGGAATTGCACTGCTAAACCAAAGGTTGTGCTTGTCTGGTGGAGAAAGATGGACATTTAACTCCTGTGAAGTTTACAGTCTCAGAAAGCACACCAGAGGACCAGCTACGAGTTGGTTCTGATTTGACAGTAATGAATGACATGAGATTACTGAGAAAACTAAAACATACTCTTTCATATTTATAAAAAGAAACTAAATGCCACTAGGGAAAATATTACTTCTAAAAGAATCACACTGAAGAATATGGAAAACTGTCTCAATAACTTGTTGAGACTCTAAGATTATGCTTCAAACGGAAAATATTAGCTATGTAAGAGAATCTTTGACACAGACAAATGACATAATCAATTAGATAGAAAATATTTTAAAAAATAATAAAAAAGCAAGCGAACCCATAAAAGAGAAGGTAAGTGGTTTTCTGAAAATGGAAGTGAGCAGGCCTGAGTATAATTAGACAGCTTCCCAGAAAGGAATGATAAGATACAATTTCTTCCTGATCCTTGAAGGAACTTGGTGTGGTGCTTCCTGACACTAGTGATCTCTTTCTCTAGACCAGTCCTCTGCACATTGTGAATTAAATCGTGAATAGAGTCACTAGATGGGTTATTTATGACTGGTGACCTAGTAGTGAGGAGTTGTGCTGCCAACCCAAAGGCAAAAAGATAGGTAATCTCCTCCAAGCAATGCACAGCCTCTGGAAACCCCTTGGAGGATTAGCTATGAATTGACTCCTACTTGGCAACACATGACAACAAAAGCAACAGCAAAGACCGAACTGGGATGAATTAGTTATTATTCTCTTATGGAAAGAAAAACAATAAAACTCACACCAAACACAAAATATACCTTTTTTGAAAAATAACACAGATGACAAAAAGGACATAAAATTTTAGATGAGGTTACTAATCAAGGGAAGTCCAATGTAACTAACATACGTGTTAAAAAATATAGCATTGCCAGCATCCAGGAGTCTCTTGTTAATCCCAGAACTCTGTCCTGCCTTGTGAAAAGATGATAACATAACAAACTACTTTCTTATCTTTACAGTTTTAGTGTCTAAATGGTGTGTGCGTCTAAATATGCACATATTTTCTATTAATATATTCATATAGAATATATGATGACCCAGGCATTAGTAGCTGTGCTGCAATCCCAAAGACACAGTGTTTGAATGCACCAGCAACTCCTCAGGAGAAGGACGGGAGGAGGATAGTCAATCTCCCGTATGATTTACTGCCTCTGAAAATCCAGTGGAGGGTCAGTCATGGGCTGCTTTTGACTCGATGACACACAGCAACCACCAGTGATAATGTATATGGCTTATATATTGCAAGAACATGTCCAAGTGTCCAACCACAATTGAATGTATTGAGAAACTATGGCATATTTGCCTGATGGAATACTACACAGCATGTAGGAGCAATGATTTTGAAAGTCACTAACTTGTGAGGGCCTGGAAAGCATTCTGATAAGTGAATTAACTTAGTCCCATGAGGACAAATACTATGTTATTGTTTGTTGTTATGTGCCGTTGAGTCGCTTGCCACTCATAGCAACCCTCTGTACAACAGCCCTAAACCCTGCTCTATCCTGTGCCAATCTCACTGCCTCTGACACACCCATCCCGACTGCCCCAGTCACTGAATCAGTCCACCTCATAGAGAGTCTTCCCCTCCTGCGCCGTCCCTCCACCCTCCCAAGCATGATGTCCCTCTCTAAGGACCTAACCCTCCTTACAACATGTTCAAAGTATGTCAGACAAAGTCCCAGAATGCTTGCCTCCAAGGAGAAGCCTAGTTTAACCCTCTCCAGGATGAATCTGTTTGTTTTCTTGGCAGTCCATGGTACATTCAATACTCTTCTCCAGCA
>NW_006399831.1:14362033-14371718 GCF_000299155.1 Elephantulus edwardii
GCTCTGTTCTGACGACTGCCTCTTGGTCCAAGTACAGGTTTCGCATTAGAACGATCAAGTGTTCTGGGATTCCCATTCTTCTCAGAGTCAGCCACAGTTTATTATGATCCACACAGTCAAATGCCTTTGCATAATCTATGAAACACAGAAATACATTCTTTTGGTATTCCCTGCTTTCAGCTAAGATCCATCTAACATCACCTAAAATATCCCTAGTACCATGACCCCTTCTAAGCCCAGCCTGGACTTCTGGCAGTTCTTTGTTGATGTGCTGTTCCAGTTGTTTTTGGATAATCTTCAGTGGAATCTTGCTTGCATGTGAAATCAATGATGTTGTTCTATAGTTTCCATAAGACCGTTATTTTAGAAATAGAAAGATAACTAGTAAAATATGTATGAGGAACCGTGGGCGAGGGGGAGGTTAGGAGCAGAGGGGTGACGATGGGTAGAGGGTTAATCATAGGGTGGCACAATTTGAACCTCTGCTTGAGGGTTAGCTATGGCTTGATCCTGATTCAATGGTGCACAACAACAACATACTATATATCTTTGTAGATATGTATGAAAGCCCTGGGTCAGGTAAATGATTAAGTTAAGCTATTAACTAGAAGGCTAGCAATTCAAACTAACCTGAGGCATTGTAGAAGCAAAACCTGTCAATCTGTTTCCAAAAAAAGTGAGCATCAACACAACAGCAACTAATAATAGTATGTATACATTGTTGTTGTTGGATAGTGTTGAGTTGAAACTGACCTATAGCTGACCTTCCAGCAGGTTTTCAGAGGCAGTATAATTGTATGAGAGAAGATTACCCATCTTTCTCTCACAGAGCAGCTGGTAGATTTGAACTGTGTGCCTTTGAGATTGCAGCACAGCTCCTTACTACAAGGTTTATACATTTGTTGTTGTTATGTGCTGTTCACCCATAGCAACCCTATGTACAGCAGCTCTGACCCCTTCCATCTCCCGAGCCAGTCTCACTAATTTTAAAACACCAACCTTCATTGCCCCAGTTACTGGATCAATTAATCTCATCTAGGGTCTTCTTCTCCTGTGCTGTCCCTCCACCCTTCTGAGCACGATGTCTTTCTCCAAGGACTGCTGTCTCCTAGCCACATGCCCAAAGTATGTGAGATGGTGCTTCAAAATCCTAGCCTCCAAGGAGAAACTTAATTTCACCCTCTCCATGACAGACCTATTTGTTTTCATGGCAGTCCATGTTCAAGACTCTTCTACAGCACCACAGTTTGAAGGCATCAGTTCTTCTTCTGTCACCTTAGTCCAGCTCTCTGATGCATAGCAAGTAATTACAAAGACCATGGCCTGGATTAGGTGCACCAAGGCAAAGCATTATAATGAAATGTGCAAGGAGCTGGAATCTGAAAATCAGGTCTGAACTCACTCAGCATTTCTTAAGCTGAAGGAACTAAAGAACAAATTCACGCCATGAGTTGCAATGCCTTAGGGTGCTATGGTTTGTACGTAGGAATTATATAATTGTAGGAATCTCTAGGTGGTTAAAATGATCAAAGACTTCATTAGTATCTGCATGATTGGGAGTTCAAATCCACCTAGACGTATCTCAGAAAACAGGCCTGGCCATTTGCTTCCAAAAAATTTCAGCTGTACAAACTATAAAGCAGTTCTCTTCTGCGCACATAAGGCTGCTATGAATTAGAATAGATTTGATGGTGACAGCAACCAACATACATCTATAATATATACATAACCTACTGCTGTTAAGTTGATGCCAAATCCTTGCAAACTCACTATATGCCAGGATAGAGTGCAATCATTATGAATCATACTCTACTTGACTCAACAGTACCTAACAACAACAATCTTACGGAAGTAGATTGTGTGATCTTTATTCTGCCACATTGGAGGGTGGGCTTAAACAGCCAATGTTTTGGTTAGCTGTTGTGTGCAAACCATTACCTCTACTCACAACCCTCACGTTACAGTGTGTCATCTATTTTAAACAATTGATTCAATTGTAAAGTCATTAAATAGAAGTCTTATTTAGAGTCATTTTTGTCTTGATTTAATGGTGGAATAATAGCGACTGTGATTTTAATATCTATTTATTTAAGATAGCTTAAACCATTTCCTCTGGTTGACCAGTTGGACATTCTGCCTTCATTGTCTTCAGGAAGGAATAACACAGATAAATTAGATTATAAAATAGCTCAATTCTTGACAAATCTATTCCTAAAGACCATGTATAATAAACTATGTATTTGGAAGATTTAGTATTATTTTTCCCACTCTTAATACTATAAAAGAAAGAAAGAAAGAAAGAAAGAAAGAAAGAAAGAAAGAAAGAAAGAAAGACAAAGACAACAGATGTAAAAGTGTCTCTGAAAATCTGCAAATGGGAGTTTGAGAGCTGTTCTTTTGCCTTCCTTGATTGCAACCCTAGAAAAATAACAAACCCCACATTTGTTTGGAGAATCAGACAATCAAGTGGACCTGCGTGATGATATGTTGGATATGATAAACTTTAACTTGTAAGAAATGAGACTTTTTTTTAGTATTGTTTTGTTTTTTAATTATTATTAAATTTTATTAATTTTAATGAACATTTACAGAGATTTGGGGTTTTCATTCATTCATTGTTGCACTATTTTCTCTACCCTCCTCCCCAAGAACTGAGACTTTAAAAAAAATTTTTATTTTATATTGGTTTGCATGAAAAATTTGTACACATTATATTTTGTTCATTTACATTGTGCCTTATACATTCCTCTGTTCACATTGTGTTTCATACAATCATTCTCCTACATTGTGTTTTATAAAATTAATCACCATTGATTCATGGCCACCATTACCCAACCAGCTTTCAGGTTCTCACTGGATCTTTCCTAATTCCTTCACCTCCTCCCTCTGCCCACTGAGCTCTGAGATCTCATTATTTCCCTCTCTTCCCTCACTTTATCCCCTTCCTTCTTCTCTTTACTCCTTTGGACTTTTGTACAACTCTTACAAATTTTCCTTCTATTTTTATAATAATGGTCTTATGCAGTGCTTACCCTTAAGAGACTGACTTTACTCAACATGATGCTCTCCATATTCTCCTATATTATATATTTTAGTCATTGTTCCTGAGTGCTGCATAGTATTCTGTCATGAGAATGTACCACAATTTCTCAATCCATTTACTTGCTAATGGACATTTTGGCTTTTCCTATTTTCTTGCTACTGTGACTAATATGAGTATTGCTGTATAAGTCTCTGTTGTTGTTATGTGCTGTCAAGTCACTTGAGATTCATAGCTACCCTATCTATAAAAGCCCTAAACTCTGCTCTATCCTGTGTCAGCTTCACCATCTGATACACCCACTCCCATTATCCCAATCACTGAATTGATCCATCTCATCGAGGATCTTCCTCTCTTGTGCTGTCCCTCCACCCTCCCAAACATGATGTCCCTCTCCAAGAATTGGTCCCTCCTTGCAACATGCCCAAAGGATGTCAGACTAAGCTTCAGAATTCTTGCCTCCAAGGAGCAGCCCAGCTTTACTCTTTCCAGGACAAACATGTTTGTTCTTCTAGCAGTCCATGGTATATTCAACACTATTCTCTAGCACCATAGCTCAAAAGCATCAATTCTCTTTCTATCATCCCTAGTCATTACCTGTCTGATGCATAGCATGCAATTGCAAAAAATATGACCTAGATCAAGTGCACCTTAGTCTTCAGACTGACATAATTGCTCTTCAGTATTCTAGAGAGGTCCCTGACAGTTGACTATCCCAATGCAATTAATCTTTTGATTTCTTGGCTGCTTGTACCAGGAGTGTAGATTGTGAAGCCAAGAAAACTGTTAACAATCTCAATCTCTTCAGCGTCCATACTGATGCTGTCAATTGGTCCAGTGGTGAGAATCTTTGTTTTCTTGATGTTGAGCTTCAATCTATATTGAAGGCTACAGTCCTTGACCTTCTGCAGCAAACAATTTATTTCTAAATTCTATGTCTAAATCCCAGCTAAATTTTTAAATGTAAAAATTTTAAAATGTTAAATTTTTAGGAATTTTGCAAGCTGATCAGCAACATATCAAGAACTTGAAGTCAACTAGGATAAGAGTATTTATTCCATAAAATTTGGAAAATGTTACAAATCAGTGTCTGCTTGCCCCCATGGAGAACTGGTCAAACATTTGTGATGATCAACATCCCCCTGGATCTGGACTCCACTTTCTAGTTGGAAGGAGCATACTATTTTCTTAAGTTTTGTATCTAGTGTTAAAATATGATCCTTTCAAGAAGACAATCTTTGACTCACCTTCTGCCTTTTTTGCTTTCCTTTCTGTGTCATGGAGAGCAGTAGAATAGTTTCCCAAGCAACCAAGAGCAGAACAGAGTGGAAATGCACTTCAGACAATTCTAATAATTGTCCCAAAGCCCTAGAATCCCATGGAAGAGTATGTCAATGACTTTTAAAAATTTGAATGATTTTTTTAATGCTTTAAAGTGTCAATAGAAGTAGTTTAAAGAGTGACGGGTCTAAGGAATCTTGAGGTTGAGCACAGACAATGATTTCACGGCATTAAGGTACTTCACCAGACATACGAAGCACATTTTGAAGAGCACTGATATGGATAGATCTTTACATTTCTTCTTATTGCCAACATTTACTGTTACATCTTGATATAACTAAGAAAGTTCCAGGGTCTTAAACTTAGAAGAAGAGTAGAATCAGGACTATAGTGAGCAAAGTGAGGCTCTCATCTTTAACACAAATCTTACAGAAGTATCAAAAAGGCTCATTGTTGTTAGGTGCTGTTGAGTGGTATACTAATCATAGAGATCCTATGAAAAACAGATTGAACCCTGTGCTGTGCTGTGCCATCCTCACAATCTCTAACACCCCAAGCCCATTGCTGCAGTCACTGTGTTAGACCCTCACTTGCTTGAGGGTCTTCCTCTTCTTTCCTATCCCTCTGCCTTTCCAAGCATAATGTCCCTCTCCAGTGAATAACCTCTCCTAACAACATGCTCAAAGCAAGAGAGATGAAGCTTTGTCTTTTTTACTTTCAAGGAGCACTCTGGCTGCACTTTCTCTAAGACATATCTCTTTGTTCTTTTTGGCAGTGGATAGAATCTTCAACACTCTTCTCCAATACCACAGTAAAAAGATATCAATTCTTCTGTCGTCCTTATTCAGTGTTCAGCTCTCAGATGCATAGCAAGTGACTGAAAAGGTCATGGCCTAAATCTAGCTCACCTTAATCCTCAAACAGACATCACTGTCCTTCAAGAATTTGGAGAGTCCTTGTCTATAGACTTGCCTAGTGCAATACGTCTCCTAATTTTTTGACAGCCAGTGCCAAGTATATTGAATGTGGATCCAGGTAAGAAAGAGCAAGTTGTATACAGTCTCAATCTTGGCTTCATCTATTGTGATGCTGTATATTGGTCCAGTGTTGAAGACTTTTGTTTTCTTGCTGTAGAGATGCAATCCGTATTGAAGGTTGTATTCCTTGATCTTCTGCATTAAGTGATTTAAATCCTTTTTACTTTTGGCAAGCAAGGTGTGTCATCTGCATAACAAAGGTTATTGATGAGTCTTCAATCCTGATGCCACATTTTTCTTCATAGAGTCTAGCTTCTTAAATAATCTAAGAATACAGATTGTTGTTCTTAGGTGGTGTTATAACTCCAAAGAAATTATGTGAAAAATAAAAATTAGTGAAAATGTAGACAGAATCTGTCACTGATTTTTCCTTTTGCATCAGACTCCATTATGACTTTTCTGAGTACTATTACTAATTCAGGCTCACCTACCTCACTTTCATTCTAGCCATTGGAAGAGGATTTGGATTGCCTGCATGCTGTAGTAGATTTTTCAGTATGGTTTTTCTAGTATTGACTTTCGTTTTCACCATGTAACTGGGTTTGCTGCTGTTGTTGTTAGGTGCCATCGAGTCAAATACGACTCATACCTACCCTCTGAACAAAATACCTGAACACTATTCTATCCTGGGCCATCCTCAAACTTCCTGACACACAAGAGCCCATTGAAGCAGTCATGGTGTCAATCCACCTGGTTGAGGTTCTTCCTCTCCTTCTGATCCTTCCCAGCATCATGTCTTTCTTCCAGGAATGCCTCTCCTAGTAACATGGTCAAAGTATGTGAGACAAAGCCTCATCATTCTTGACTCCAAAGAGCACTCCAGCTTCACCCTCTCCAAGACATATCTGTTTGTTTTTTTGGCAGACCATGAGATGTTCAGTGCTCATCTCCTACACCACAGCTCAATAGCATAATTTTTTTTTTCTGTCATCCTTATTCATTGTTCAGCTCTCAAATGCATAGCAAGAGACCATGAAAGACTATGGCCTGAACTAGACACACCTTAATTCTCAAACTGACATTATTACTCCTCAATAATTTTGAAAGGCCCCTAATTGCTGATTTTCCAAGTGCAATACATCTCCTGATATCCTGACTGCTGGTACCAAAGGTCTTAATTGTGGATCCAAGCAAGATGAAGCTATTGGCAGTTTCAATCTCTTCTCCATCCACAATGATGTTGTCTATAGGTTCAGTGGTAAGAACCTTTGTTTTTTTAACATTGAGATGCAATCCATACTGAAGACTGCATTCCTTGGTCTTCTGCAACAAGTGCTTAAATTGCCTCTCACTTTCAGCAAGCAAGGTTGTGTCATCTGTATAATGCAGATTATTGGTGAGTCTTCCTCCAATCCTGATGCCACACTCCTCTTCATAGAGTCCAGCTTCTCTAATAATTTGCTCAGCATACAGACTGAATAGATATGGAGAGATAATACAACCCTAATGCACTCCTTTCTCAATTTTGAACCATGCAATATTCTTTTGCTCTGCTAGCACAACAGCCCTCTGGTCCAGGTATAGGTTTTACATGAGCTAAAGTAAGTGCTCTGGGACTCCCATTCTTCTCAATTCAGTCAAAGCTTGCTATGATGCATACAGTCAAGTGATAATTAGATAGGACTATAGAAATGTGAGGTGTCTGTGGCTCACCACAGGGTTTGGATAGCTTGCTAAGAATATAAACAAGGCAAATAAAACCTTTTGTTTTGTTACATGCAGTTAAGATACCATACAAAAAAGAACTGGAGAATACAATATCTGTAATTTGGGCAAGAGACTCCTGCTTGAGATGAAGCAAAACATAGCCATTGCAGCCAGGCAGCAGCAGTGACAGCAACAGCAGCTGCAGCAACAGAGAGGGAGGAGACTCAGAGATCAGAGTATGACAGAATTGAAGTAGATCTGCTACCCTACGGAACCAGAACTGGACACTGAAGCTTAGGATTAATCGGGGAATAGGGACTGGGGCACAAAATTGCCAGAACTAAAAGAGCTTTGTAACACTTCCCTGCACATGAGGCAAGGTCCATAGTCATAAGACTAAGAGTCAGAAAGACTTACCTCTGAAGAAGTTGTCCTGACTTAGTGCTCTTGGTGTTTCCAACCTGAATTTAACACTCTACTTTCCTAATAGTAGCATAGTGGCAAGAAGCTGTGCCACAATCTGAAGGCTGTGAGTTCTGTACGGCTATTGAAATGAATTATCAGTGCCAGTCGTAGAGCAGTGAAAGACTTGGGAGGAATCACTGGGTTTAGAACAGTTGTAGAAAGGTGTGGAATATGGGGGACAGACTTGATCTCATAGGAATCAGCTTTATGCTGTTACTATTGATGAAAGTTCTTTCCCATTGAGGAGTTAACGGATGTCAGACTTTGCCATTCCTGTACCCGCAGCATTGTTTTCAGTCTGCAAATTGTCTTTTAATGGAAGTTTGAAATAGATATGTGAGTTTCAGAAATAAAATCCTTCTTTTTGTACATGTGACTTATGGTCTGAGATTTGTCTTCCCTGTACTTGTATAAGCTTTTACCATTAAACATTTTCTAAATGTAGTGGGATATTTCCATTTGGAACGAAACATTTGGTTACTTGTTAGGAAGAGCTAAAACCATGGAGAATTTTCCTTATTGAAACCATCCTGCTATGTTTTTGAAGTGATAAATTGTGCTGCCAACCCCAAAAGCATGCAGTTTTGATCCACCAGCTGCTCAGTGGGAGAAAGATGGGAAATCTCCACCATGCAATTTACTGTTTCTGAAAACCCCCTGTGGGGGCAGCTATTATTTGGTTCTGACTCAGTGGTACATAAAAAATAATAGTATTTTTGTATGTATGTATGTGTCTTCCTATTTACCTAACTCAACTCAACTGATTGCCATTGAGTTAGAATTGATTCATAGCTGACCCTGAAGAGGGTTTTCAGACTATAAATACCATGAGAAGAGATTGCCTATCTTTCTCCTGAGAAGTGGGGGCTACATTCAAACGGCCAGAGAGGTCTCACCTATGAGTTATAGCTGCGCTGCAATCCTAAAGGCACGTGGTTCGAATCCACTTATACCTCTATGGGAGATGAACGGACAATCTCTTCCCGTGCAATTAACTACTCCTGAAAATCCACTGGAGGGTCAGCGATGGGTCGGTGTTGACTTGACAGTACACAACAACAACCTACCTATATTAATACTTGATTGTAGTTTCTATCAATTTTTCTGGAACTTAGGTTATAGTCACATATCCGTTATCTCAAGATCCTCTTGGCAATTTATAAAAAAAATTATAATTCTCAATCTGTGGGGTTGTGATTGGACATTTGGGCTGTTTCCATGTTCTTGCAATGGTGATTAATACTGCTATCTTTTCTTTGCTATGGAGAACAAATCTCCATTTATGCAATCAGTTCTAATTTCCTTAAAGTATATTACTAATAGTGACCTAGCTGAGTCATACAGAGTCTCTATGTTCAGCTTTTTGAAGAAATGCCAAACTGCCTTCTGGAGAGGCTGTACCATTTTAAGATCCCATTACCAGTATGTGTTTCAACCTCTTCATATTCTTGCCAATGTTTATTGATGGGGTCTGGAGGAGTTGAGGAGTTGGGAACAGAGGGATGGAGATGGATGGAGGCAGTAATCACAGGTTTGTGCAGTTTGGCGGGTGGATGGAGAAGGTAGATTAGATGGGAAAGATCCAGTTGGAACCTGAAAAGACGGGGTAATGGTGGGCATAGTCCAATGGTAATTAATTTTATAAAACACAATGTATGGGAATGATCATTTGAAAAATAATGAAAAACAACATTGCAGTGCAGCTTCTTGCCACTAAGCCACCAGGTATTGTTGTTAAAGGCCATCAAGTCACCTGCAACTCAAAACAACTCTATGAACAATAGCTGTGAAGCCTGCCCTGTCCTGAACCAGTCTCACTGACTCAGATACACTTAGTTATAGTGTCAATCCATCTCATCTGGGTTCTTCCTCTCCTTCACTCTCCCTCCACCTTTCCGAGCATGATGTCCTTCTCCAAGGATCAGTCACTCCTGTACAGGTGCCCAACGTATGTGAGACAGAACTTCAAAATCTTAGTGTCCTAGGAAAAACTTGGTTCCACCCTCTTTAAGACCTACTTGTTTTTCGGCGGTCCAATGTATGTTCAAGACTCTTCTCCAGAGGTTCCTAAAAATAAAAAAAGGTAATAATACTAGCACAAACAATATATATTCCATATATAAGGAATAGAATATACAGAATGTCACTAAATCTTAAATTAAAAAAATAACATTTTTTTAAAAAAAATTACAGACATGCAATATTATTCAAAATG
>NW_006399831.1:14373860-14375182 GCF_000299155.1 Elephantulus edwardii
GAGGGTAGAGAGAACAGTGCAACAATGAATGAATGGAAACCCAAAATCTCTGTAAATGTTTATGAAAATTAATAAAATATAGAAAAAAAAAGAAATTGCCGTTTACAAGATCACACTGCTGACAACTGGCAAGCTCAAACACCTTTACGCCTGTCTTCAAAGCCTATGTGTACAGTTAAGGAATGTATCAAACTGCCATGTTTAGTGTGCTCTCAGATCCTCACTGTGGGGTCTAACAGTGTCATCTTCCACCAATTTTCAAATAGATTTTTATCTTTTTCTTAGAGCTAGAAATTTGTGAGGCACATCAAGCTTGCAGGGAATGTGTTATTTTGACCTGTTCTTATGAACATGATTCCAATGCAGTATTAAAGCTTTGTTTGTGAAGAATGACTTCAAAAGAATGTTAACAGATAGTGCTAGTTATAGAATTGAAAAGTAAATGTTAAAGCATAAGAAAAAAAATATTCTTAGGCACAAGATGGAAGTTTTGCAGAACTGACAGGCTGTGCTGATAATTAGAAACTGGATCAGGATCACTTTTTTATTTATAAATGACAGAAACCTACTTATCATGGCTTCAGGGGCTGGACTACTAGTGCTGTGAGAACAGACTGATTTTAAGGAGCAGGTAGCACAGGAAATGAAGGTTGTGAGGACCAGTTGAGGATAAAGTGGAGGCATGGACAGGGCTGAGTAGGAATCAAGACTATGGGACAAGAATGAAGCTGAATGATATAGGGATTTCCCTCTAGTGACCGAGTGGTAAAAAGTTCCACTGCTAGTGCAAAGGCAGGTGTTTGGAATCCATCAGCTGTTCTTTGGGAGAAAAATGGGTGATCTACTCCCATGTGATTAATTGCCTCTGAAAACCTGCTGGAGCATCAGTTATGGGTTGGTTCTGACTTGATGGTACACAAAAGTAGCAACAAAAACTTTGTCTGGTAGCATTTCTGAGAGGGATTACATTTCCCCTATGTCTTCTGTTGTCTACTCTGTAAGTCACCAGGGACCTAGTTTCATTGGGCAACACAGCTTCACTTCCTGTGTTGATCAAGCCAGTTGGTATCATTCAGATTATCTCATCACTCTTATTTTTTTTCTTCATTTGCATTGTGAATCTCTTGCACAACCTACTATAATTCACTCTATGAATATATGTATGAAGACTTGTTGCCTTTGGAGTCAGACTTAAACACTCTACAGCTCATCTTTGGTTTACATAAGCCTGTAAAGTTACAGGAATTTTTTAATGTAGGAATCATCAAAAGAAAATGGAAGGAATGCAAAGACTCTCTCTCTCTCTCTCTACACACACACAC
>NW_006399831.1:14385779-14394304 GCF_000299155.1 Elephantulus edwardii
AACAACAACAACAACAACAACAACACAGCATTTGCCCTTTTGGCACTGAGTTCACTCAGCACAATGCTCTCTAGTCCCTCCTAAGTTAAGTAATTATTTACAAAATCATTGTTCCTGTGTGCTGTGTAGCATTCCATTGTGTGAGTGTACCATAACTTCTTAGTCCATTCAGTTGTGGTTGGGCATCTGGGCTGTTTCCATGATTTTGCGATGGTGAGTAATGCTGCTGTGAATATTGGTGCACAAGTCTGTTTGTGCCTCAGTTCTCATTTTTCTTAGGGTATATTTCAAGTAGTGGAATAGCTGGGCCATATGGAATTTCTATGTTCAGCTTTTTGAGGAAGTGCCAAACTGCCTTCCAGAGTGGTTGTACACCGACAATGTATGAATTTCTATCTCACCACATCCTCTCCGACATTTATTTTTTGCTGTCCTCTTAAACTTTCCCATTGCTACTGGAGTGAGGTGATATCTCATTGTGGTTTTGATCCCATTGATTTTTGAGCATTCGTCATGTGTCTGTTGGCCATTTGAATGTCTTCATCTGTGAAAATTCCTTCCATATCTTTTTGCATGGGGGTGTTTTTTTGAGAGGTGAGTTTTTTGGTGTGTGTGTTATGGATCTGTTTAATTATACTATATCTGTCTGTGTCAATCTGGATATGGTGTGTGTTTCTAGGAATTTGTTACTTTCCTCCAGGTATTGAAATGTCTTGGAGTATAGCTTTTCATAATATTCTGCTATTATTGATTTAGGTTCTGGTGGATTACTGGTATGAAGCTGTACTGTAATCACTAAGAAGCATGGTTTGAACCCACCAGCCTCCCCACACATTTAAGCCAATTGCCTCAATTGAAGTAAATGTCAATTCATCTCATCTGGAGTCTTCCTTTCCTGTGATGTCCCTCCTCCTTCCAAGCATGATGTCCTTCTCCAGAGACTGACTCTCCTGGCCATGTGCTCAAAGTATGTGAGATGGAGCTTCAAAATCCTCACCTCCAAGGAGATACTTGGTTTCACCTTCTCCAAGACAGATTTCTTTATTCTCTTTTTGTTCCATGGTATATTCAAGAATCTTTTCTAGCAGAACAATTAAAAAAAACATTAATTCTTCTGTAATCCTTAGTCATTGTCCGGCTCTCTGATGCAAAGACTATGGCCTATATCAGGCGCACCTTAGTCTCTAGCCTGACACCATTACTCTTTAGCACCTTGGAGAGGTTCCTGACAGTAGACTTTCCCAATGCAATCCATCTTTTGTTTTCCTGACTGCTGGTCTCAAGAGTGTTGATTGTGAATCTGAGCAAGTTGCTATTATTAAAAACCTCAATCTCTTGTCCATTCATCCTGGTGATGGCTTAGTGGTGAGAATCTGTCTTCTTGCTGCTAAGCTTCAATCTATATCAAAGATTGTAGTCTCTGGCCTTCTGCAGCAAATGGTTCAAGTCCTCCTCCGTTTCAGCAAGCAAGGTTGTATCATCTGCATAATGCAAGGTGGCTGATGAGTCTTTCTTCAGCTGATGCCACACTCCTCCTCCAGCCTCCCAAACCATCTCTTCCATGTACAGATTAGAGATGTATGGAGACAGGACACATCCCTGACACACTTATTTCCTAATTTTGAAGCATGCAGTGTTTTCTTCCTCTGTTCTTATGACCGTTTCCTGGTCCAAGCATAGGTTTTGCATGAGCACAGTCATGCGTGCTGGGATTTCCATTCTTCTCAAGGTTAGCCACAATTTGTTGTCAAATGCCTTTGCATAGTCAATGAGACACAGATAGACATTCCTCTGTTACTCTTTGCTTTCAACCAAGATACATCTGACATGACAATAATGGCACTAGTGCCATGGCTTCTTGGAAACTCAGCTTGTATTTCTGGTAGTTCTCTGGTAATGTACTGTTTCAGTTGATTTTGAATAACGTTCAGCAGATTTTGCTTGTGTGTCGTATTAGTGATAGTGTTCAATAATTTCCACACTCCGTTGAATCACCTTTTTTTGCAAGAGGAATAAATATGGATGTCTTCCAGTTAGTTGACCAGGTGGCTGTCTTCCAGATTTCTTGGCACAACCTGGTGAGCATGTCCAGGGCAGCATCTGTTTGTTGAAATATTTCAATTTGCATGCCGTCATTTCCTGGTGACTTGTTTTTTGCCAATTTCTTAAGAGCAACTTGAACTTCTTCTTTCATCATCGTTGCCTCATGATCATATGCTCTGTCACAAAATTCTTCTGTGTCAGCCAGTTCTTTTTGGTACAATGACTCTGTATACTCCTTCCATCTTCTTTAAATGCCTCCTGGATCATTCAATATTCTTCCCATTTTATCCT
This sequence comes from Elephantulus edwardii, assembly GCF_000299155.1. NCBI lineage: Eukaryota > Metazoa > Chordata > Mammalia > Macroscelidea > Macroscelididae > Elephantulus > Elephantulus edwardii. The sequence goes on from NW_006399831.1 coordinate 14,388,114, forward strand.
TAAGTATTGAAACTTGAGGCTTGATTCCCCCTCCCCCCCCCGTATTTCCTCCAGCTTAAAGAATACTAAGTGAGCTTGGCCATTTTGATTTTCTGACTCTTGCTCTTTGCACATTTCATTATAATGCTCAGCTTTGTCTTCACATGCTACTCTTTGAAATCTGAGCTCCTTAACTTCCTGCTTTCTTCCATTTGCTTTGTCTTCTTGATGCTCTAGTACAACATTCAGAGTCTCTTCTGACATCCATCTTGGTCTTTTATTCCTCTTCTGTCTTTGCAATGATGTTTTGCTTTCTTCATGGATGATATTCTTGATATTCTCCCACAGCGCGTCTTTGTTCATTAGTGTTCAAGACCTCAAACCTGTTCCTAAGATGGTTTTGAAATTTAGGTAGCATAGACTCAAATTTAGGATAGGTCAAATTTTGGTTCCTGTTGATTTGATTTAAACTTCTTTAGCTTTAGTTTGGACTTGCATATGAGTAGTTGATGGTCTGTTCCACAATCAGCACCTGGCCTAGTTTTCACAGTTGATAATGAGCTTCTCCATGATTCTTTCCAAAGATGTAGTTTTCTGATTCCTATCCATACCATCATATGAAATCTATGTGTTTAGTATGCATTTATTTCTTTTAAAAGGTATTTGCAATGAGTACATTATGGATTGTACAGAATTCAATCATTATATTTCCAGCCTCATTTCTGTCACCAAGTCCATGTTTTTCCACTGCTAAATCTTCTTCCCTGCTCCTAACTTTGCATTCTCAGTATATTAATGAATCTTGATTGCATGCTCAACTGATTTCTGATATTACACGTTGCTAGAAATAATTTGTGTCTTCCTCTTTGGCTCTGGTTGTTGATGCATTTATTTGAATGATAATGGTGTCCTCTTGACTTCTTTTATGTGTATGGATATTATTCCACCATTCACAACATTGGCTTTTTTAAATGATCATAGTGACTCTGTTTTTCCTCACCTTTTAATCTCCAGCATAGTAGACCTTATAATCATCCAATTCAAAATGTCCCATGCCAACTCATCTCATTTTACCTATACCAAGTATGCCAATATTTATATATTCCACATCTTTCCTATAGAAGAAATAAAAAAATAAATAAAAATTTCTTTGGAACAAATGTTAATGAAAATACAACATGCCAAAACCTCTGGGATACAGGTAAGGCAGTGTCCTCAGGGACAGTTCAGAGCAATAGCCAAATACATTAAAAAGGAAGAAAGAAACAAAATTAACGACCTAACAACACAACAACTCAACATCTCCATCAAACTGAAAATGAACAACAATCTATCCCGACAGCCTCTAGGAGAAAGAAAATCTTAGTGCAAGAGCTTAAATTAATGAGATAGAAGAGAAGAACAATTGAAATCATCAACCAGACCAGGCACTAGTTCTTTGAAAGCATTAATTAAATAGAGAAACCACTGAAAACCTTAAAAAAAGAAAAGAAAAAGTAGACACAAATAATTTGAATAAGTAACAATAGAGGTAATATAACAAAAGAACTGGATTAAATTAAATCTCTAATATCAGAATATCATGAAAAGCTATACTCTGACAAATTTGAAAACCTGAAGAAAATGGGCAAATTCCTTGAAACTCAAGCTCTACTCAGCTTGACATAGACAGATATGGAACTCTTGAACAGACTCAACACAAAAGAAGAAATATAGCATATAATAAAAAGACTCTCTCCTAAAAAAAGTCCAGGTCCAGATGGTTTCATGGCTGAATTCTACCAAACATTCAGAGAAGTTCTATCACTAATACTACTTAAAGTATTTTAAAAAATAGAAAAAGAAAGTCACTCCTACATTCATTCTATGAGGCAAGCATATCCAGGAAAAGATATTACCAAAAAGAAAAAAATGCCCAAAAACCTAAAGAACAATATCTCTCATGAATATAGATGCAAACGTCCTTAACAAAATTCTGGCCAACACAGTCTAATTGTAGTTGTTGATTGCCTTTGAGTCAAGCATGACTCATAGTGACTTTATCAACAAAAATAACATGAACCTTGTTCTATAACTATCATAATTTCTATAAATTCATAGAGTTTCCAGAGACATGTTATTTAGGAAGTAGATACCACTCCTGCTTCCAAACTGGTCTTAATCTGGGAGCTCCACCAAACACTGTCCACCATGGGTAACCATCATGACATTTGACACAGCAACAGTACAAGGTTCAGCATCACAGCAACCCCAGTTTTACCTTGTATGGCAAATTGACAGATAACTGCTGTACCACTTAGAAGAGTGTTCCCCCAAAATATAATAACAGTAGGCGTGAGGACCACAGACCCTCGGGACCAACTGACTTTTTTTTTTTTTGCTGATAACCCCCAATTTAATTCCACCCTGTTTCCTAATAAAGTATACAGAAGGGGGTAATTTTGCAAAAAAGTATAGATAGAGTCTGTTGGTCAATTTCCCAACTGAATTTTAAATAGAAAGGACCTGCACCAGATTGTGTTGAATCCAATTGTTATTGTTGTTAAAGTGCTGTTAATTCGTAGATGAATCATAGAGACCTTATGAATGAAAGACCTGAACACTTGTATAATACCTTTTGTCATTTCTCCAAGTTCATAGAGTTTCCAGAGGCAAGCTATTTCAGAAATGGATGCTACATCTGCTTCCAAGCTTCTTTTAATTGGGAAGCTCCACCAAACACTGTCTACCATGGGTAACTATAAACACATTTGACACATCAATGTCACAGTGTTTAGCATCTCAGCAAGCAAGAGTTACCTCTGCAAAGCAAATGGACAGACCAGTGCTGTATCACTTAGAAGAACATTTGACCAAAAACAATTAAAATTAAATAGGAGATTGAATACAATCAATTCACAGCCAATGGCTAGTAAATATTGCACAGAAGTTCTCACCAGAACCAGAGATCAAACCTCTGTAGAGTCAGGCTGCTTCAGAAAGAGTTTGATTGTATTTGGTCTACTATTTAAAAATGCGTTTAGTCACCAGCATGGGGCTGGAATCCAGGTGCTGAGTATTCTGAAGCAGCCTGACTTTACACAATAACACATTAAAAATTAAAAATCATCATCATGACCAACTAGGATTTGTAACAGGTATACAAGTATGGTTCAACATAAACAAAGCAATGCAATTTTCCACATCAACAAAGCAAATAACAAAAACCACATGGTCCTGTCAATTGATGGAGAAAACCTTCAATAAGATCCAATACCTCTCCCTAATTAAACACTAAGAAAAATAGGAATGGAAGGGAATTTCCTCAACATGGTGAAACATACATACACAAACCCAAGAGTTAACATCATTCTCAATGAGAAAGACTAAAGGTAGTTGCGTTGTGAACAGGGACCAGGCAAGGATGCCTACTTTCACCACTCCTCTTTGATATTGTATTAGAAGTATTTGCTAGGGAAGTATAGTAAGAGGAGGAAATAACAGGCATCTAAATTAGCAAAGAGGTGATAAAACTTGCTATATGAAGATGATATGGTAGTGTGTACACAGAAAACTTCAAAGACTCAAGCAAAAAAACCTCTTAGACCTAGAGATCAATTTAGTACAATGGCATCATACAAGGCCAACCTACAAAAATCAGTGGATTCTTCTATAATAACAAAGGAGATACTGAAAAGGACACTGAGAAAGCCATATTATTTACAATAGCCAACCACAAATTGAGATAGTTGGGAGTAAAGCTAACTAGAGACACAAAAATAGCTTTATAAAGAAAACTACAAAATATTACTGTGAGAAACAATATGAGACCTAACTAAACTGGAAAATGTTCCCTGTTCATGGATAGGAAGGCTCATTATAGTGAAAATGACATTTCTACCAAAAGCAGTCTACCTGCTCACACAATTTTAAAAGAGATAGAAAAGGCAATTGGAAAATTTATTTAGGAAGAAAAGAAACCTTGAATAAGTAAAGCACTTTAAAAAACAAGAATGAAGTGGGAAGCATAGCATTCCCTGATTTTGAAAACAACATGGTATACTGGTACAGTGTCATAGACACAGAACAATGAAACAGAATCAAAACCTAGAAATTAACACATCTATCTACAGTCAGCTAGTGTTCAATGGGGAAACAAAACCTCTCAAATGGGGAAATGACAACTTCTTGAACAAATGATGCTGGCAAAACTGGATTTCTACCTGCGGAAAGCTAAAGCAAGGTCCACATCTCATACCCTATACAAACATCAACTCAAGATGGATCGGAGACCTAGGGATAAAGCTCCAAACCATAAATATTGTAAGAGATAAAATGGGACCAAATTTACTAGGCTTAATCTATGATATAAGGAAGCTGGCAAATACAGCCAGAAATTAACACTCAGGAGATGAACGGGACCTCATAAAGATTAAGTACCTGTGTTCACCAAAATTTTTTCAAAAGAAAAACCTCCTGACTTGGAAAAAAACATTTGGTAATGCCATCTCAGACAAGGTGCTCATAATGAAAATCTGTAGTATGCTACAAGGCCTACACACACACACACACACACACACACACAAGACTGATAACACAATTACAAAATGGGCAAAAAAGCATGTAAAGACTTTTCACAGAAGAATACAATAGAATGGCCAATAAACACATGAAAAAGATGCTGAAAATAACTTGCAAGGAGAGAAATGCAGATGAAAACCACAACGAGGTATCATCTTACCCTAGAAGCAATGACAAGTTTAATAGGACAGCAAGCAATAAATGTTTGAAAGGATGGGGAGAGATTGGAACTCTCATACACTGTTGATGGCATTGTAAAATGGTACAACTACTCTGGAAAGCAGTTTGACATTTCCTAAAAAATTAATCATAGAAATTCCATACGACCCAGCTACTCCACCACTAGGAATATATCTCAAAGAAAATGGAACTAAGACACAAATGGAGATTTGGACACCAATATTCATGGCAGAGTTATTTACAATAGCAAGAAAATAGAAACAGCTGAAATGTCTATCAACAAAAGAATGGATTGAGAAATTGTGGCACATTCACATTATGGAATACTATGCATCACTCAAAAGTAATGAGACTATACTATAGGACACTACGGGTGATGGAATAAGAATTGATGCCTTTGAGCTATGGTGCTGGATTACAGTACTGAATATACCATGAACTGCTAGAAGAACAAATGGATTTGTCCTGAAAAGGGTGAAACCAGGCTGTTCCTTGAAGGCAAGATTCTGAAGCTCCATCTGACATACTTTGGGCATGTTGCAGAGGGAGAGAGGGGTTAACAAAATTGGGAAAGATCCAGTGGAAATCTAAAAAGGTGGGGGTTATGGTGGGCATGGATCAATGATCATAAACTTTATAAAACACAATGTATGGGAATGATACAACGAAACATGTAAAATAGCAGAATATGTGAAATAGAATACATATAAACAAACAGAAAGATAAAAAAAATCATAAAAAATAAAAACACTCAAGTATATGATCATCAAAATAGGGGAAGACCCTTGATGAGCTAGGTGGATATACACAGTTGCTGTATCATTGTGCTCAAAGATATAAATGATTGTGAGAATTGATGTCTCAGAATGACATTCAGATGACACACAAACACTTGAAAAGATGTTCAAAATCCCTAGCTCTAATACAGATGCAAATCAAAACAACTATGAGATATCTCATCCCAGCAAGAATAGTAACATTTAACAGAACAGCAAACAACAAATGCTGGTAAGGTTGTGGAGAAACTGGAACCCTTGAGTGTAAAATGGTGCAACCACTATAGGAGTCTGTATGACACTTTCTCAAAAAGTTGCAAATATAAATACCATTTGACCCAGCAATTCCACTACTGGGAATATACCCCAAAGAAACCATAACCGCCACCTAAGCAGATATATGCACACCCATATTTATTGTGGCTTTGTTCACAATAGCAAAGAGTTGTAATTAACCTAAGTGCCCAACAACTAACGTATGATACAGAAGCTCTGGTATATTCACACAATGGAATACTACTCTGCATTGAAAAACAGGACACTCATAAAATATTATACAGAATGGGTGACCCTGGAGGACATTATGCTGAGTGAAATATCTCAGTCATAAAAGGACAAATAGTGGATAGTGCCACTGTTTTTAAATGGGATTGACATCGGAGTTGGGGGAAGACTGAGAAAGATGGAGTAAATTAT
>NW_006399831.1:14395759-14396790 GCF_000299155.1 Elephantulus edwardii
TAAAAATAAAAACCACATAAAAGAACCAAGGAATTGTTTATTTTGTTGTACTTAGGGTTGTTATGAGTTTCAGACTGACTTAATAGTACCTAACAGTAGCAGTAGCCAACAACAACAAACACCACATATTCTGAACTCCTTTGAGTAAATCCGGTTTTAACAGCTGTATTCAAGAAAATTGTGACTCCATGTATATCAGAGTAGAATTATGCTTTATAGGGTTTTCAGTGACTCATATTTTGAAATAGTTCATCAAGCTTTTCTTCTTTTAATTTGTGCATCTGGGTGGAGGCAAACCTTTAATTTTTTAGTGAGAATATTAGCAATTTGGAGCACCAGGGACTCTGATAATTCACCTTTAATTGTCCATAAAGGGAACATGGTAGACACAATACTTGGTTTCAGTTAGTTTGAAATTAAATAAGATAGTGATGTTTATGTAAAAAAAATTACTACTTAAACTAGCAGGCAGTTCAAATTCACCAGCTGCTCTGTGGGAGAAAGATGGACAATCTCCTCCCGCCTGATTTACTTACTGCCTCTGAAAATGCATTGGAGGGTCAGCTGAGTCAGTTCCAATTTCAGGGTACATAACAACAACAACAACAACAACAACAACAACAACAACAACAACAACAAGAAGCTGTGTGGGCAGAATTCATTCCTTTCATAGTGTATTGAATTAGTAGATGTAAGGGTTCCAAACTGCCCTCAAGAGGGCAGCAAAACTGCGCAGCTCAGTCCTTCACGATCTTAAAAGAGCTGGTTAGTCTTTCTCTGACCAGATCTTATTAATCTAAGAATTAAAAATAGGATGTTTTGGTTTTGGTAATCGAAGTTAATGAACATTTAGTTTTTACCTTGAAATGAAAAAAAAAATTCCTTTTCACCTAGATAAAAAAAATTAGATGTGAGGCTTGTGGTTTCAAAATGCGTTGTTAAAACTAAAAATTCAAGTAACTTTGTCAATAACAAAGACGTTTGCATGTGTGTGCGTGTGTGTGTGTGTGTGTGTGTGTGTGTGTGTGTGT
>NW_006399831.1:14396890-14404553 GCF_000299155.1 Elephantulus edwardii
CAAGCAGGGTTGTGTCATCTGCGTAACACAGATTGTAAGATATATCTATATAGATCTATATAGATATATAGATCTATATATCTTACTTGATTTTTAACCAGAAAATACGCTTGATTTTATTGAGGACATTCTATAAATTACCTTAGTTCTCTCCTAGTTAAAAAAGACAGACTTGGGGGAAAATGGAGAAATGGAATAGTGTGTTACACATCCCTGTCCATCTCAATGTCAAGGAATTTTTGCATTTTCTAGCTTGGTACTAACAGCTGGGAAATCAAGAGATAAATTGCATTGGGAAAGTCAGCTGTCAGGGACTTTCATCAAAGAGCATTGATGTCAGTCTGGAGACTAAGGTGTTCCGGATCCAGGCCATAGTCTTCGCAATTGCTTGCTATGCATCAGAGCGCTGGACAATGACTATGGATGATAGAGAATTGATACCTTTAAGCTGTGGTGCTGGAGAAGAGTTTTGAATGTAACATAAACTACCAGGAGAACAAATAGGCTCGTCCTATAAAAAGTGAAGCCAGCCTGCTCCTTGGAAGCAAGGATTCTGAAGCTTCATCTGACATACTTTGAGCATGTTGCAAGGAGGGACTGGTCCTTGGAGAGGGACATCATGCTTGGAAGGGTGAAGGGACAGAGAAGGAGAGGGAGACCATAGATTAGACGAACTGATACGGTGACTGGGGTAATGAGAGTATGCGTGTTGGAGACAATAAAGTTCACACAGGATTGAGCAGGTTTCAGGCCTGTTAAACATAGGTCACTATGAATCTCAAGCAACTTGATGGCACAGAACAACAACAGGTCTGATTTTAGTTGAGTTCTCTTTATCACTTACTATATTTCCTTTCTTTGCTTTTAAGGAATACTTTCATTTCATATCTTTTAAGACATACTTGTTTGTTCTTTTCGTAGTCTATGATGTATTCATAGACCATATCACGATTTAAAGGCACTAATTCTTTCGTCTTCCTTATTAATTATGCCTCTCAGAGTACTCCTTTCATACAAGGATGGTGAAATTTCATCTTACTTTGAGCGTATGCTCAAGAGGTACCAGTTTTCAGAGAGATACCTCATTTTGGGAAAGGTGTAGGGGTCAACGAAATCAAAGTAGACACTCAATGAAATAGATTGACACCGTGACTGCCACAGTGGGCTTGAACATGACAGAGATCATGAGTATGACGTAGGATAGGGCAAAGTTCAGCCCTGTTGTTCACAGTATTGTTATGAGTTTTAGTAGATTTGACAGCACCTGACGACAACAGCAATACTTCTTTTCAGTTAATGCCTCCTGTGCTCCTAATTTCCAGACACCATTTTTATGCTTAGGTAGTGGTCAAAGATGCTACCTAGTAGTTATTAAAAAGGACTCTTCTGTCTCGTGTATTTAGATTTATTTATTTATTTTTTTACTATTGAAAGATTTTTCAAGGAATAAAATAAGGTCATATAGGGTACTTACATTTCAGCATTTAACATGTTTATCCTTTGTGTATAGCAGACTTTTTCTGTGATCTGATTTGCATCTTTTTAGAATTGTGATGTTAACAAAAGCTTACAAAAAGGCTGAGTTTACATTCAGTCATTAATGCACATTTTCCTCTCTACCCCTCTTTTCTCCCTCCGCTAATTCATTTTGTTCCAGATTGTTGTCATACATATAATGCCTAATCATAAGTTACTTTCCGAAAGTCCTTTCCTTCATCTTTTCTAGTGCAGTGTTCATTATCTATCCACTCTTTTCCTGTTCTCCTCACACCCCTTGTCAATCGTATTTTATACAGCACCTCAACAACAAAAAGACAAACACAATTATAAAATGAGCACAAGATATGAATAGACCACTAAAAATAAATTCAGATGGCTGGCAAACACATGCAAAATGTTCAAAATGCCTAGCTATCAGAAAGATGTAAATCAAAACAACAATGAGATACCATCTCACCCCAACAACAATATTAAAGTTCAACAGGGCAGTAAACAAGTGTTGATGAGAATGTGGGAGATCGAAACTTTCATTTTACTGCTGGTAGAAATGTAAAATTACAACCACTATGGAAAGTGGTCTGGAGCTTTCTCAAAAAGTTGGAAATAGAAATACAATTTGATCTAGATATTCTACTACTCTTCAGGATATATACCCTAGAAAATATAAAGGATACATTATCCTAAAAAAACTAGAGCCATGATGCAAACAGATGTATATATACTATGTTTATTGCCGCATAATTCACAACAGTAAAGAGATGAAAGTAGCTCAATTTCCCATCAACAAATGAATGAATAAAAAACTGTGGTACATTTCCACAATAGAGTATTATGCAGCAATGAAAGACAATGAACCTGCAAAACACTATACAACATGTATCAGTCTAGAAGACATTATGTTGAGTGAAATATCTAAGCCACAAAAGTATAGCAGATTTTTTATAACCAGTTGTTAAATGAATAAATAAATGACTATATAGATAAATAGAAGGTGTAGCTGCTCTTCTACCTGACCTAAGTAGAGAGCAGAAATCCTCTTCACATTTGTGATGCTAATGTCACCAGGGGTAAATATTTAGTTTATTATTTTTGAAAAATTCAGGCAGAAGGCCTCTTCAAAATTGAGTGAATGACATAGTAGTCAACATGGATGACCAAACTGGAGGGATTGTTCTAATTTCTCACTTTTTGCAGGTCTTTCAAGGGTTAACATTCATATTTATGAAGTAAATCCCTATGCTAATAATGCATTAAAATTCATTTCACATTATAAAATCAAGAATAAATTATATCCCTGTTTTCAACAAATTTTCAATCTCCTTGGAGTTCCAAGATTGAAAAACAGATGAGCTAGAAGGTTAGCAAGAGGTAAAGATCCTGGGAAGACTATGTACAAAGGAGTACTTTAAAAGTACATGTAAGGTTTGGGCATAAAATGAGAAAACACCTTGGGAAAAAGAACTTGCTTAAAGATTTGGATAAACAAGGTATGCTTAGAAAAAAAGACCAAAGCAGAAATAACAAATTGAGCAATCCCATTACCATAGAGTTAATTCTGATTAATGAAGAAGAATATGGCATCAAGATTGGTAGAAGACTCATCAATAACTTTTGTTATGCAGATGAAACAACTTTTTCTGAAAATGAGAAAGAGTTGGAAGAACACTTGCTGCAGAAGGTTAAACACCACAAGCTTCAATATGGATGACATATGAACGTCAAGTAAATAAAAATCCTTGTCTCTGGACCTATATGCAACATCATGATAGAAGGATAGAAAAGACTGGAACTGTCAATGACTTCATCTTACTATAATCCACAGTCAATACACTTGGTACCAACAGTATGGAGACCAGGAGACTTTTTATACTGTGAAAATCCGTAGTCAGGAATCTCTCTAAATTATTTAGGAGCTGGTGGCCCTGATGGCAAGAAGCTGGACTGCAATCCCTAAGGAACATACTTCAAGGTTGCCAGCTGCTCTGAGGAAGAAAGATGGACAGTCCCATCCTGTATGATTAACTGCTTTTGAAAACCTGCTGGAGGATCAGCTATGGGTCAGTTTCAACTATATGGTACACACCACACACACACACACACACACACACACACACACACACACAGTCAGTTTGAGTTCCAAGGTGTGCCTATTTCAAGCCATGGTCTTTTAAGTCACTTGTGCATCTGAAAGCTGGACAAAGACTAAAGATGACAGAAGAATTGATACCTTCAAACTGTGATGTTGAAGAAGACCTCTAAATATCCCATGGACTGCCAAAAGCACAAACAACTGTGTCTTGGAGAAGGTGCAGCTAGAGTGCTTCTTGGAGGCAAGGGTGATAATGTGTTGTCTCACTAATTTGGACATGTTGCTAGGAGAGGGTATTCCTTAGAGGACATCATACTTGGAAAGCTGGAGGTACAGTGAAGGAGAGTAAGACTCTCAATCACATGGATTGACACAGTGACTGTAGCAATGGGCTTGAGTGTATTAGTCTTTACGGATGGTACAGACTAGGACAGGGTTCAGATCTGTTTTTCACAGGGTCACTATGACTAGTACTAAGCTCAATGACACTTAGTAACAACAACAATAGGGCAGAGTAAGATGATGTTGTAAGGTTTCCAAGGCTATCATTCTTTATTCCCTTGTAATGGCTGATGAGTTTAAATCACCAACCTTTTTGTTAGCACTTCACTGCTTAACTACTGTAGCACCAGGCAAAACTCAAACTCATTACTGTGGATTCAGAGCCAACACAGTAAGTTGTAGGGAGGCTGTCAATTGCAAGGAAACATACTGCCCATCTTTCTCCACTAGTGGCTTCAAGCTGTCAGAGAGGCACAGCCTTTAAGGTTAAGAGCACACCTTGGTACTAACTCTCTGGTGAAGGCTAAAGTTGCCAAGGTAACCTTGGGTCCATAATATAAATATTTGTGAAACCAAAATGATAGCAAAAGACTAATGATAGGATACTCTTGAGTAGAAGAGTAATGAAAGAATAGTCATGCTTCCAGAAACATCTGTTCCTTAGGATTACCATAAAGTAATAGTAAAAGCAGTAATATGTGGGATATGTGGTGGCTTCGAGGTAATGTACTGGGATACTAATGAATTTACCAGTCACTCTGTGGGAGGAAGATGGGCATTCTCTTCACGTAAAGATGTTAAGTTGGCAATAAGTTTATAGAAAAAAGTTTTTAATATCTTATGAGCTAAATAAAATCTACTTATGTCACAATAAAAAAAAAGATGTTAAATCATGGAAACCTGATGGATAGGGTGGACGGTCACTATGACTTGGCATCAACTCCATAGCAGTGGCTTACAGACTGAGTTGTTCCTTGAAAAAGAAAGTATTGAAATCCTAACCCTTGTATCTATTAATATGACTCTGTTTAGAAATAGGTGTTTTCTTTTCAAAATCATACAGGAGGAGGTTATGTGCTAAATGTAATCATTCAGAAGTGTCTTATAAAAATAATAAAATAGACATCAAGAAAACAGGGAACATAGACTATATGTGTGGGCCAATATCAGAAGAGGATTGACAGAAGATGCCAGAAACTAGGAGAGAGGTCCTTAGAAAGAGTCAATGTGAGTGAGACCCTGATTTGGATATTCCACCTTCAGAACTGTGACAAAGTAGATTTGTGTTCTTTTAAGTCAACTGGTTTGTAGTACTTATGCTTCCATACTAAGGTAGGGACCTTTAGTGGCCTTGTGGTCAAAGCTAGGTAATTTGAATCTGCCAATTATTCAGAGGGAGCAAGATGTACAGCCACAAAAACCCACTGGAGAGTTGGCTGTGCATCAATTCCAACTCGATGGAGGAAGGGAGTGAGTGAGTGAGTGAGTGAGTGATGTTAAGCTGGTATTAGGGATTGATTCCATCCTGGGCCTCAAGCAAGTGTCATAACTACCTCCCATTGCCTTTGAGGTAGAACTGACTCATTGCTGACCCTCCAGAAGATTGGGTTTTGTTTTATTTCAGTGTGTGTGTGTGTGTGTGTGTGCATTTATACTATATTGGTTTGCATTTTATATTGGTTTCACACATTCCTTCATTCATATTGCATTTCATACAATCATTCCCATTTTGTTTTTGATAATTACCATTGATTTATGTCCACTATTACTGTCTTTTCAAGTTCCCCCTAATCTTTCCTAATTCCTTCACCCCTCTCTACTCCCACTAAATTCTGAGACTCCATGATTTTTCCTTTTTAGCTCCTCAACACCCTTGGATTTATATACATGTCTTACTAGTTATTTTTCTGTTTTTACAACAATGGTCTTATGCAGTATTTGTCCTTGTGAGACTGAGTTAGCTCACTCAGCATGATACTGTCTTCTCCCATGTTATATAGTATTTTTCAAAATTGTTGCTTCTGAGTGCTATGTAATATTACATTGTGTGAATGTACCACAATTTCTCTATCCATTATTTTGTTTTTTAAAATTTTATATTGTATTGCATACAAAATTAATATGTTATGCTTTGTTTATATACATTCACCTATTCCTCTATTCATGTTGTGTTTCATAACTATCCACCATTACTTCACCCTTTTTAGGTCTCCAATCCTTACCTCTGTCCATATACCTCTGCAACCATGTGAATTCTTCCTATTCCCTCAGCTCCCCCTTTCCCTTCTCTCCTTCCTTTGGATTTATATAAACATTGTATTAGTAATCCTTGTGTTTTTATGATAATGCTCTCATGCAGTATTTGTCCATATGAGTCTGAGTTAGTTCAGCCAACATAATGTTCTCTAGCCTTTCCCATGTTACATAGTATTTTTAAGATCACTATCTTCAGTGCTGTATAGTATTCCATTATGTGTAGGTACCACAATTTCTCAAACCATTCATTGGTTGATGGACATTTTCCTATTTCTGTGTTCATGTAATTGTGAATAATGCTGCTATGAACATTGGTATACAAATTTTTGTTTGTGTCTCAGTTCAAATTCTCAAGATATAGTCCTAGCAGTAGAATAGCTGAGTCATATGAAATTTTATATCTTCTTTTTCCCCCCGTTTCTTCCTTTTTTAAAAATGGAAATAAATTCTTATTATATACTGATTACTCACAAAGCTTGCATACATTGTTTTTCACACTAGATCTTTCCCTTTCCTCCCTCCACCCATCAAATTGTGCTACCCTATGATTAACCACACCACCCCAGCCCATCCTCACTCCTCTGCTCTAACCCTCCCCTCCTATATGTTCTACAATAATGGTCTTATGCATATTTATCCTTATGGGACTGAGTTACTTCATCCAGTCCCTTCCAAGTTAGGTAATAATTTACAAAATCATTGCTCTTGCAATGTTGCATAGTATTCCAACATGTGAATTTATTATAATTTTTCAATCCATTCGATTGTATTTTGACATCTGGGCTGTTATTGTGTTCTTAAGATGTTGAATAATGTTGCTATGAACATTGTTGTACAAGTCTCTGTGCCTCAGTTCTCATTTTCTCAGGGTATATTCCAATCTGAGTCTTACAGAACATCTATGTTCAGCTTTGTGAAGAAATGCCAAACTGCCTTCCAGAGTGGCTGTATCATTTTACAATCCCAGCAACAATGTATAAGAGTTCCATTTTGTCACATTCTCTCCAACATTTATTACTTGCTGTCCTGTTAAATTTTGACACTGCTTACTGGACTGTGGTGGTATCTCATTGTGGTTTTGATTTGCATCTGTGTAATTGCCAGTGATTTTGAGCATTTCATCTGTCTGTTGGCCATCCAAATAGCTTCCTCTGTGAAGTCTTTCCATGTCTTTTGCCTATTTTGTAATTGTGGTTCCAGTCTTTTTCTTGTGGAGGATTTTGTAAACTCTTGATATGAAACCCTTGTCTGAATGGTATTGGAAAATGGTTTTTTCCCTCAGTCAGTAGGTTTTCTTTTCATTCTGTTGGAAAAAGTTTTTTATGCACACAGGAATTTAATCTTTAGAAGGTGCTATTCATCAGTTTGTTTGTTGTTATGTGCCGACGAGTCGCTTGCAACTCATAGCGACCCTATGTACAACAGCCCCAAACTCTGCTCTGTCCTGTGCCAATCGCACCATCTCTGACACTCCCATCCCAATTATCCCAGTCACTGAATCAATCCACTTCATAGAGGGCCTTCCCCTCCTGCACT
>NW_006399831.1:14404913-14417107 GCF_000299155.1 Elephantulus edwardii
AAAGCTGTGTACAATCTCAATCTCTTCACCATCCATCCTGATGCTGCCAATTGGTCCAGTGGTGAGAATCTTTGTTTTCTTGACATTGAGCCTCAATCCATATTGAAGGCGGCAGTCCTTGACCCTCTGCAGCAAGCGCTTCAGGTCCTCTTCATTTTCAGCAAGCAGGGTTGTGCCATCTGCATAACGCAGATTGTTGATAAATCGTCCACCAATCTTGACCCCACATTTCTCCTCATAGATCCCAGCCTCCTGGATAATCTGTTCTGCATACAGGTTGAAAAAGTATAGAGACAGGACACATCCCTGGCATACACCTTTCCCAATTTTGAACCATGCAGTGTTCCCTTGCTCTGTTCTGACGACTGCCTCCTGGCCCAAGTATAGGTTTTGCATTAGAAAGATCAAGTCTTTTATCTTCTTTTATTTATCACAGCTAGAAACTGTGCATTTCTAGCTGTATTTGGCAGTCTTTTTATGTCATTAGACTAGGACACTAAGCCTGATCCCAGTTTGTCTTTGATGAACTTTATTGTTGTGGGCTTTTCTCCCTGGTCTCTGATCCATTGTGAGTTGATGTTTGTGTATGGTGTGAGATGTGGATCCTGTTTCAGCTTGCTTCAGGTAACAGTCCAGTTTTGCCAGCACATTTTTAATTTCCCCATTTGATAGGTTTTATTTCCTTGTCTAATATAAGTTGACTATATATAAAGGGAGGGAGCTTGGGTGGCCTAGAAGCAAGAAGCCGCACTGCAATCTCGAAAGCATGCAATACGAGGCCACCAACTGCTGTATGGGAGAAGGATGGGCAATCTCCTCCTGTGTGATTAACTGCCTCTGGAAACCGACTGGAGAGCCTGCTATGGGTTAGTTCTGACTCGAAGGTACACAATATTAACAACAACAATATATAACTGGGTCCGTTTCTAGGTTCTCAATTCTGTTCCATTGGTCTACATCCCTGTCGTACCTGTACTATGCTGTATTGGTTACTATCACTGTGCACCACTGTGTAGGTTTGCAGGTCAGGGAGTATGCCTTCCACTTTATTTTTACTTTCAGAAGTGCTTTGCTTATTCTGGATCTTTTTCTTTTCCAAATAAACCTGACATTTTTTCCTTTGTATCTCCTCGAAAAATGGATTTGGAGAATTCCTTGACAACAGATTTTCCTGATGCAACACTTTTTTTTGATTTCTTGACTGCTGGTACCAAGGATGTAGATTTTGGATCTAAGCAAACTGAAATTGTTGTCAAGTTCAATGTTTTTTTCATCTCTCATGATGTTGCCTGTTGACCCAATGATGAGGATTTTTGCTTTCTTGGTTTTGAGATCCATATTAAAGACTGTAGTCTTTGATCTTCTGCAGCAGTGCTTTAAATACTCATGATTTGCAGTGAGCCAGTTTGTTGTCAGTTACTGTTGAGTCCAGTATGACTAACAGTGACCCTATGAACAGTGGTTCTGAAACCTCATTCTATCTTGTGCCATCTTCACACTTGCTGACACACTACAGCCCACTGCAGCAGTCACCATGTCAATCCATCTGGCTGAGGGGCGTCCTCTCCTTTGCCAACTCTCCCCTCTTCCAAGCATCATGCTCCTTTCCAAGGAATAGTTCCTCTAACAACATGCCCGAAGTATGTGAGGTGAAGCTTCATCATTCTTGCCTCTAAATAGCACTCTGACCGCACCCTCTTCATGACATATTTTAATTGTTCTTTTGTTTATTGTTCTTCTCCAACACCATAAGTCAAAGATATCAATTTTTTTCCTGTCATCCTTATTCATTGAATTAGCAATCAGTGGTAGGCTGTAATCCTCTTTTTTAAACCAATAAAGACTTGATGGGTGGGCCTTTGTGTTTAAAAGTCAGTTGGCCTGAGGGTCTGTAGCCTGAGTGCCTGGCATGCAGATTTATTTGCTATTAGAGTTGCATAAAAAATTGGCAGTTTATTGTGTTTGAGAAGAACATTGTTCTAATTGGCACAGCATAAGTCTGTCAGTTTGCTGTTCTGAGATAACTTGTGGGTTGTGCCACTGATGTGTTAAATGCCATAAGGGTTACCCATGGTGGATAGGTTTTAGTAGTGCTCCCAAATTAAGACAGATTAGGGAGTAGGATTGGCCATCCACTTCTTAAATAAGAGGTCTTTTACATCCTATGAAGAATGAGTCAGTGACAAATAATATGACCTGAATGAACGGTACAAAGAGGTAGTGGAGCCTGGAGATGGGGACAAGTCTGACTTGGCATCTATGTATTTGCTGCTATGGATAATATTGATGGGGACAGTTCCCCTTTATGAAGCAGGTAGAAGTCAGACTCGGCCACCTTTATGTTGTATCTGCCCTTCTTACAGTATTCTATCAATTCTTGTGCCTTTAGTGCAATAGACCTTTAAAAATTCTTTGTTGTTGTGTACTGTTGAGTTGAAACTAATTCATAGTTGACTGTAAACCAGGTTTGCATGGAAGGAGATATCCTATCTTTCTCCCATGAAGCAGTTGGTCCATTCTAACTTCCCACTTTTGGGTTGTTATACAAATCCTTACTGACTGAGACATCAGAATGTGTCACTCTTTGCTTTTCCATCACAAACAAGTAATAATATATTTTCAGTAACTTTTAATTTTCATTGTTACTATGTTGTTATGTGCCATTGAGTCACCTGTGACCTTATAGTGACCACACTAGGAGGACTGGAAATGCTTGCTGCAGGTCAAGGACTGCAACTTTCACTATGGATTGAAGCTCAACATTAAGAAGACAAAGATTTTCATTGTATAATTTACTGAGTGGGGGCATGAGGGAAATGGAAAGAATTTGTTCTTGGAAACAAGGTATTTAAATTTTGTAAATAAACTAGTAGGGAATAAAAGAAAATTAAAAATAAATAAATAAAAATATTATTAAAAAAAAAGAAAAGACAAAGATTCTCACCACTCTACCAATGGGCAATATCATGATAGACAGTGAAGAGATTGAGATTGCCAACAACTTTAGTTTGCTTGGCTCCACAATTAGCACTCTTGGTACAGAAGCCAAGAAATCAAGACTAATTGCATTGGAGAAAGTCCACTGTCACGGACCTCTCCAGAGTACTGAAGAGTTATGATGTCAGTTTGGAGCCTAAGGTGTGCCTGATCCAGGATATGGTCTTCACAATTACTTGCTATGCCTCAGAAAGCTGGGTAATGACTTAGGGATACTAGAAAAAGAATTGATGCTTTTGAGCTGTGATGTTGGAGAAGAGTGTTAAATATATCATGGAATGCTAGGAGAAAAAAACAGGTTTGTCCTGGAAAGAGTGAAACCAGCTTCCCCTTGGTGGCAAGGATTCTGAAGCTTTGCCGGACGTAGTGGAATCATATTGCAAGGAGGGAAACAGTCCTTGGAGAGGGACAGCATGCTTGGGAAGGTGGAGGGACAATGCAAGTGAGAAAGACCCTTGATGAGATAGATTGATTCAGTGACTGGTGTAATGTTGGTAGGTGTGAGACAATAAGGTTGACACAAGATACAGCAGATTTCAGAGCTGTTGTATATAGGGTTGCTACGAGTCACAAGCAACTTGATGGCACATAACAACAACAACATGCACAATAGCTCTGAAACTCACCTTATGCTGAATCAGTCTCACTGTCTCTGTCACACCTACTTCCATTATCGTTACTGTGTCAAGTGCAGGTTCTTCTTCTGTGCTGTCCCTCCACCCTTCCAAGCACCCTTCCAAGTTATTCTCCAAGGACGAGTTCCTTTTGGCAACATATCCAAAGTGTGTGATACTTAGCTTCAAAATCCTTGCCTCTAAGTAACAACTTGTTTTCACCCTGCTCTTTTGGCAGTCCATGGTATGTATTTTCAAGACTCTTCTCCTGTACAACAACTCAAAGGAATCAATTCTTTTTCTGTCATATTTGGTCATTGTCTATCTTTCTTGATGCACAACAAATAATTGCAAAGGCCATAGACTGAAGTATATTCATCTTAGTCTCTAGAAAAACATCTTTGCTTTTTAGAACTTTGGAAAGGTCCCCAAGATGAGATTTTCCAAATGTAATTAATCTTTTCATTTCCTGACTATTGGTGCTAAGGGGTTTGATTGTGGAACAAAGCAAACTGAAACTGTAAATAATCTTAACCTCTTCTCCATCTATCATGGTGCTGCCAACTGGCCCAATGGTGATAATGTTTGCTTCTTGATGTTGAGTTTTGATCCATATCAAAGATGACAGTCCTTGAGCTTCTAGAGCAAAGGCTTCATGGTTATCATTTTTCTTTGATTTTAAAAAAATTTATTATTAATTTCAATGAAAATTTACAGAGAGTTTGAATTTCCATTCATTCATTGTTTCACTTTTCTCCCCTCCCAACCCTTCCCCCTAGTACACTACCCTCTTGGGAAAGTAAAAGAAAAATTCTCTCATTGTTTTACAATCCCTCCCCCCAGGTCTACTCCGCTATGCAGTCTTCACTCTGGACTCCTGTCATGACAAAAATACCTAATCACATATCCCTTTCAAACTGTTTTCTTCCTCATCTGTTTCAATGCAGTATACATTATTGAACCCATCTTTCTCAGTCTCTCCCCAACCCCAAGGCCAGTTCTGTTTTATAACAGTGGCACCATGCAGTATATGTCCTTTTGTGACTGAAATACTTCACTCAGCATAATGTCCTCCAGGGTCACGCATTTTTGAATAATATTGCATGAATTCCTTGTTCTTCAATGAAGCGTAGTATTCCATTGTGTGAATATACCACAGTTTCTTTATCCATTCCTTTGTTGATGGGCACTTAGGTTGTTTCCAGCTCCTTGCTATTGTGAATAAAGCCACGATAAACATGGGTGTGCATATATCTGCTTGGAAGTCAGTTATGGTCTCTTTGGGGTATATTCCCAGTAGTGGAATTGCTGGGTCAAATGGTATCTCTATTTTCAACATTTTGAGAAAGTGCCATACTGCCTTCCACAGTGGTTGCAGCATTTTACGCTCCCCGCCAGTTTCTCCACAACCTCACCAGCATTTCTCACTTGTTGTTCTGTTAAATTCTGCTATTCTGACTAGGATGAGATGATATCTCATAGTTGTATTGTACATTTTTCTAATAAGTATTTTAATATTTTCACTTCATAGTGTTTAATGGCTGTACTGTTGGAGGACCAACAACTAAAAAAAAAAAACTAAAGGAAAGAGGTGGAATGGAGAGTCAATGAGCTGAAACACAAGAATGTCAATGGGAACATACTAGAGAAAGATCAGAGAGGAAATGGAAGGAAAATGATGCAAACACTAGGATCATATGGGATAACATCAAAAGGAACAACATGCATATGGAATTCCAGAACATAAGTGATGCAGGGAAATCACTGTAAAATTGTGAAAGAAGTACTAGAAGAAAATTTCTCAGGTATCATAAAGAACAAGGAAATTCACATTCAAGGAGCTCAGAGAAGACTGTTGTTGTTGTTTGGTGCTGTCGAGTCCCAAACAGACTAGATCCCAAAAAAGAAACATCAAATCATATGGTTAAGTTCTCCAAAATCAAAGATAAGGACAGAATACTAAAAGCAGTGCAACTAAAAAAAGGGGAGTCACCTACAAAGGAGAATCAATTAGATAAGTTCTGATTTCTTAGTAGAAATCATTGGGTCAAGAAGACAATGGGATGGCATATACAGAAGGCTGAAATAAAATAATTGCCAGACAAGGATCCTGTACCCTGTAAAACTGTCTATTAATTATGAAGGAGAAGTTAGATCATTTGCAGAAAAACAGGAACTTAAGGAATTTGTGAGAAAAAGATTAACTCTGCAAGAAATTCTAAAAGAAGTCCTTTACATAGAGACATGAAAGGAAAGTACATGGACTATAGTAACCAGAAACAACAGAAAAACAAAAAAAAATGGGCGTGATAAAATATGTCCCATCAATAATCATCCTTACATCCACCAATTAAGAGAAAAAGAGTAGCAGAATTTATAAAATTGCTGAGAAGTAAGAACTTAATCTAATTGGTTCTCCTTTGAATGTGACCCTGGTTCTTTTGCTCTGCTTTACTATTATATCCTGTCTTTAATTTTGCAGCATTTCAATATGACATACATTGACATTTTTCTTTTGGAATCTAGTATGGAATTTGCCGAGTTTCTTGAATATGCATTTTCTAGTTTTTCCATGATACCTAAAAAAAAGTTTTCTTCTAAAACCTCTTCCACAATTTTCTTGGTTCCCTTTTCCCTTTTCTTCCTTTTCTAGAATTTCAATAACCCATATGTTGTTTCCTTTGATGTTGTCAAACATGACTCTTAGGCTTTCTTAATTTTACTTCTATCTTATCAGTTTTTGCTTCTAGTAAGTTCACTCTGAGGTTTTTGCCTCTAATTTCACTGACTCTGTTTCATCTCTTCTATCTTGCTTTTCTGTTCCTCTAAAATATTTAAGATTTCTTCTACAGTAGCCTTTCTTATTCTATTTTCATATTTATTGAATTTCCAT
This sequence comes from Elephantulus edwardii, assembly GCF_000299155.1. Lineage (NCBI taxonomy): Eukaryota > Metazoa > Chordata > Mammalia > Macroscelidea > Macroscelididae > Elephantulus > Elephantulus edwardii. The sequence goes on from NW_006399831.1 coordinate 14,411,418, forward strand.
ATTTTTTTATTGCTTCTAGTACTTGGAAGCAGAAGTGGCACTTACTTCTTTAATAAAATGCGTCTGGAAACTCTATGAACTTCGATAAATGTCCATAGCTGTAGAAAGGCTTCAAGACTTTTGTTCATAGGGTCGGTATGACTCGTGTTTGACTCAAAGATAATCAATTACAAAAATACAGTCTTGGTACTAGTACTTCTTGTACTGATTTTTTTAAATTCTCTCATCTCTTTACTAATGAGGTTTCATTGCTTCTGTCTACAAAAACAGGAGGAAGAAATCAAGAAGTTAAGGAACTGAACAGAAAAGCACAAAGAGCAGCTCAGGAAGACAAATCAAAATATTATAATGAAATGTGTCAAAAAAATCAAAAGGTCTGAACTTGTTCTTAAGCTGAAGCAAGTGAAGAACAAATTCAAGCCTCAAGATGCAATATTTAAGGATGCTATGGGCAGAATATGGAATTACCCAGGAAGCATTTCAAGAAGATGGAAAGAGTACAGAGTCATTGTATCAAAAAGAATTGGTTGGCATAGAAGAATTTCATGAAACAACGTATGATCAAGAGGTAATTGCGATGATGGAGGAAGTTCAAGCTTCTCTGAAGGAACTACCAAAAAACAAGACCCAGAAATTGATGACACACCAAGTGACATATTTCAACAAACAGACGCTGCCCTAAACATGCTTACTATTTTGTGCCAAGAAATCTGGAAGACAATACCTCTCCAACTGACTGGAGGAGATCCATATTTATTCCTATCCCAATAAAAGGTGATCTAACAATGTGGAAATTATTGAACAAGATGACTAATATTGCACAGAAGCAAAAGTCTGCAGAAGATTATTGAAAAATGATGGGAACAGTACATTAACAGAGAACTACCAGAAGTACAAGGTGGATTTAAAAGAGGCCATGATAGTACAGACATTATGGCCAATGTCAGATGGATCTTCTTTGAAAGCAAAGAGTACTAGCAGAATGTCTATCTGTGCTTCAGCGACTATGTAAAGGCATTTGACTGTGTAGATAACAAGTGTGGCTAACCTGAGGAGAATGGGAATCCCAGAACACAATTGTGCTCATGTGAAGCTTATATTTGTACCAAAAAGCAATCATCAGAACAGAGCAAGGAAATACCACATGTCTCAAATTTGGAAAGGAGTGTTTCAGGGATGCCTCTTGTCTTCATATCTTTTCAATCTGTATATGTAACAGATCATATTGGAGTCTGGATATTATGAGTAGGAATGTAGCATCAGAATCAGAGGAAGAATAGTCAACAATCCATGTTTTACAGATGACATAACCTTGCTTGCTAAAACTGAGAAAGTCCTGAACCATTTGCTGAAGAAGATCAAGAACTGCAGTCTTCAATATTTATTGAAGCTTAACATCAAGAAGATAAAGATTCTCACCACTGGGTCAAATTGCGCCACCATGATAGATGGAAAAGAGGCTGAGGTTGTTAACAATTTAAATTTACTTGGCTTCACAATCAGCACTCTAGGTACCCACAGTCAGGAAATCAAAAGAGGAATTATATTGGGAAAGTCTGTTGTCAGTGACCTCTCCAAAGTGCTAAAGAACAATGATGTCAATCTAGAGACTAAGGTGCCCTTGATTCAGGCCATGGTCTTCACAATTACTTGGTGTGCATCAGTGAGTTGGACAAGGATTAAGAATGACAGAAGAATTGATGCCTTTGAGTTGTGGTGCTGGAAAGGAGTCTTGAACATATCATGGACCACCAGAACAAATAGGTCTATCTTGGAGAGAGTGAAATCAAACTGCTTCTTGAAGGCAAGGATTTTGAATCTCTTTCTCACATATTTTGGGCACATAGCCAGGAGGGACCAGTGTTTGAAGTACATCATACTTGAAAAGGTGGAGGAAGACCGCAATGAGATGGATTGACTTGGTAACTGGGGCAATGAGATTAGGTATGTCAGAGTCAGTGAGACTGGCTCAGGATAGGGCAAGGTTAAGAGCTTGTACATAGATTCACTATGAGTTGTGGGCAACTCGATGGCACATAACAACAACAAAGCCATTTATAACTTCTTCACTCTTACTTCTTGGAACTCCAAAAAATATATTTCTTCTCCTTTCCTTTCTCTTGGGTTCTTGATCTGGTCTTCTTTTTTAAAGAGCAGATTATCCGAGAGGTTTGAACCTGATGGCTGTTTCCTTGACATTATGTGCTTTTCTTCTTAGTGCGTATGAGGTAGTTTGTGCAGTGTTTTGCGCTTTTTTTTTTGTTGTTGTTTTTGAGTAATTTCCAGCTGCTTATTTTTATGATATTAGTTTCCTTAGTGCAGTTTTCCCAGTAGGTCTCAGCTGCAGCAGCAGAGGGCTACAAGCCTTCAGTGGGAGACCTGCCATTAACATGCTCTTGGGCTGGGGCAGGAAATGCTTGCTCAGTAGTAAAGATAGCAGGCTGACTTCATGGCAGGACACCTGTGGCCTTCATGCTTCTGGGTTTGTGGTCGAGTCACTCTCATTGTGAGCAGTGGTCTGCAGGCTTATGTAGGAGGCCTGTGACAGAAGCACTCATAGGCTGGGACAGGCAGAGAAGGCTCAGCAGCAAAGACAGCAGGCCGTCTTTGGCTAGGAAGTCTGTGGCCTCTGGGCTTCTGGGTCTGGGCTCAGGAGTCAGAAGGTGGCTTCACTAGTAGTAACATCCTTGCCTGTGGACTTCCATTGGAGGCCCATGACCCCTGCACTCCTGTGCTGGGGCTGGGAAAGAAGGTTCAGAAGCAAAGACAGCAAGCTGTCTTCCTCAACTCTAACATACAATGTTACTATTGGACAGAGTAGAAATTGGCAAGATGAATTAATGATTTGATTAATGATCTTCTAAAGGTTTGCACTTTTGCATTTCACAAGCCATCAGCCCATTGTATTTCCTGATGATCTAACCCGCAGTCTGTCCCTGGCCTAGTTTTGACTACTGATATTGAGCTTCTCCAATGATTTCTTCCACAAATGTTGTCAATCTGTTTCCTATGCAACCTAGCAGGTGAAATCCACGTGTAAAGTAGTCTTTTAGAAAAAGTATTTGCAATGAATAAATCATTGTAAATACAAAATTCAATCATTCTATTTTCAGCTTAATTTCTAACACCAAGCCCATATTTTCCAATTATTGTTCCTTCTTCACTGTTTCCTACTTCTGCATTCCAGTCACCAATTATCATTAACGCATCCTGACTGGGTAATCCCAGAACATTTAATTGTGCTCATGCGAAACCTATACTTGGACCAAGAGGCAGTTGTCAGAACAGAGCAGGGTAACACTGCATGGTTCAAAATTGGGAAGGGTGTACGCCAGGGATGTGTCCTCTCTCCATACCTTTTCAACCTATATGCAGAGCAGATTATCCGAGAGGCTGGGCTCTATGAGGAGAAGTGTGGCATCAGGATTGGTGGAAGATCTATTAACAATCTGCGTTATGCAAATGACACAACCCTTCTCGCTGAAACTGAGGAGGACCTCATGCACTTACTGCAGAGGGTCAAGGACTGCAACCTTCAGTATGGACTGAGGCTCAATGTCAAGAAGACAAAGATTTTCACCACTGGACCAACTGGCAGCATCAGGATGGATAGCAAAGAGATTGAGATTTTTCACAGCTTCAGTTTGCTCAGCTCCACGGTCAACATTCTTGGCACCAGCAGCCAGTAAATCAAAAAAACGTATTGCAATGACAAAGTCTGCTGTTAGGGACCTCTCTAAAGTACTCAAGAGCAACGGTGTGTCTCTGGAGAGTAAGGTGTATCTAATACAGGCCATGGTTTTTACAATTAATTGTTATGCATCAGAGCGTTGGACAATGACTAGGGAGGACAGAAGGAAAACTGATGCCTTTAAGCTGTGATGCTGGAGAAGAGTATTGAATGTACCATGGAGTGCCAAGAAAACAAATAGATTCATCCTGGAGAGGGTTAAACCGGTCTACTCCTTAGAGGCAAGTATTCTGGGGCTTCGTCTGACATACTTTGGACATGTTGTAAGGAGGGACAGGTCCTTGGAGAGGGACATCATGCTTGAGAGGGTGGAGGGACAGCGCAGGAGGGGAAGGCCCTCTATGAGGTGGATTGATTCCGTGACTGGGGTAATCGGGATGGGTGTGTCAGAGGCAGTACGATTGGCACAGGATAGAGCACGATTTAGGGATGTTGTACATATGGTCGCTATGAGTCGCAAGCCACTCGATGGCACATAACAACAACAACAACATCCTGATTGCATGTTTGGTCATTTTCAGAGTGCAAAATGTGGTAAAAATTCTCAATTTCTTCCTCTTTGGCTCTAGATGTAGGACCATATATTTGAATAATAGTTGTGTTCACAGGTCTTCCTTGTATGAATATGGGTAAGATCCTATCACTCACAACATTGTATTTCAGGACAGAACTTGAAATAGATTTTTAAACTATGTATACACCACCATTCTTCCTCTGTGTTTCATTCCCTGCATAATATACCATATGATTATCTTGCTGAAAGTGAGGAGGACTTGTATTGCATATCAATATTAATAAAACAAAGATTCTTAACACTGGACCAATAGGCAGTGTCATTATGGAATGAGAGGAGATTGAAACTGTAAACAACTTCATCTTGTTTGGATCCACAATTAACACCCTTGGTACAAGAAGTCAGGATATAAGGACATACATTGCACTGGGAAAATCTACAGTTAGGGATCTTTCCAAATTATTGAAGAGTAATAATGTCAATTTGAAGACTAAGGTGCATCTGATTCAAGCCATAGTCTTAGCTAAGCATCTGAGAGCTGGACAATGAAAAAGGATGAAAGAAAAAAATGGACCCCTTTGAGCTGCGGTGTTGGAGAAAGGCACTGAACATCCCATGGATGGCCAAGAGAATGAGCAGATATGTCTTGGAGATGATGTGGCCAGAGTGCTCTTTGGAGGCAAGAATGATGAGGCTTCGCCTCATGTACTTTGGACATGTTGCTAGGAGGTGCTATTCCTTGGAGATGGACATGATGTTGGGATGGATGGGGGATCATTGAAGGAGAGGATGATCCTCAACCAGTTGGATTGACAAGGTGACTGCTGCAATGGGCTCTTGTGTGTCAGGAAGTGTGAAGATAGCAGAGGACAGAACAGGGCTCAGATCTTTTGTTCATAGAATCAATGAGTCATGTTCCACTTGACTACACCTAACAACAACAGTAACAACAATATGACTGAGCACAGGGGCTGCAACTGTGTGCCCAAGAACAGCAGTGAATGTGAGGTGGGTACAGTAACAGACAGCATTTTATTACATTGTTTATAGGGTTATTATAACTCAGGACCAACTCAATACAACCTTATATAACAAGAACAAATCTCTACAAAATATGAGTACCACATTTTTCTCCTGGATTGGCTTGGAACATCGAAACTACTGACCTTTATGGTAAACAGTCAAGCACTAATCCCCTAAGCCACTAGGGATCCTTGCATAGGCATTGGTAAAAGAGAAGTACTTTGTGGTTCTCAGTTTTTAGGTAAAGTAGTTGAAATAATTTACTAAGAAGATAGGAGCAGTGGCAGATGAGAGCTTAAAAAAGAAAAGAAGATTTGAAATAGCTATCAAGAGGAACAAAAGCAAACGTAATTGTGGTTACAGGATTGCTGAGAACTGTGGACCTGTTGGAAGCTTAACTAC
>NW_006399831.1:14417612-14436791 GCF_000299155.1 Elephantulus edwardii
GATTCAAAAATTGAAAAGCAATAATATTCTGAGTAGAGGTTATAATAGTGGCACAAATCAAGTTACAGAGGTAAGGTGGTTCCATTGCCATTCTTACTCTAACTTAATTATTTTTTTTAAAATTTAAATTTGTTATTCATTTCAGTGAAAATTTACAGAGGCTTTGGATTTCCATCCATTCATTGTTGTAGATTTGTCCCCTCCCAAAGAACTACATGAATTTGTAATGGGCCAAGTCTAAATAGTTCTCTGTCTTTTCTCACCAGTGTTCAGTGTCTTGGGAACAGATAGAAAAAGCTCACAGTGAGATGATCCAAGTTTGTGATTTTTATGGATTAATTATTTGCTCAAGGTCATACTTACAGTTCTTTGTAATCTGTTCTTTTTTTAAAATTTTATTATTATTTGTAAACCTACAGAAAGTTTCCCCACCGACACATTCTACATTCCTATAGTTTCAATAATCACCACATGACTTTATAATCATCTGTCCACCCACTGGAGCGTTGATTTCATTTTTACACTTGACTCTTATAAACCGCAATTTTAATTTTTGTGGTAGTTGATTTTTAAATTTTTGTTGCACCTTCTCTTACTCTCTCACTTTTATAGTTTTTTCAAATCACTTTTACTGGTGGAAAGTCTTTATGAAGAGTTTGTTACCTCACTTTATTCACCAGATGATTAAGACTCTTTACTGAATGATTAATATATTGCAAGTGGTGTGAAAGAATCTAAAGACACAGAGGTAAATGAAGTAAGGTACCTATCTTTTATGCACTTACAAAGTTACAAAGTTCAGCTGGGTTGTAGAAATAATATTAGCTACATGGCCAACTGACTGGAAGAGATCCATATTTGTTCCTATTCCAAAGAAAGGTAGCCAGATAGAGTGTGGAAATTATTGAACAATATCATTAATATCACATGCAAGCAAGATTCTACTGAAAATTATCCAAAAATGACTGGAGCAGGACATCAGCAGAGAACTGCCAGATGTGCAGTCTGGATTTAGGAGAGGTCATAGTACTAGGGATATTATAGCTAATATTAGATGGACCTAGGCTGAAAGTAGAGAGTACCAGAAGAATGTCAATCTGTGTTTCATTGTCTATGCAAAGGCGTTGGGCTGTGTGGATCACAACCAAATATGACTAACTGAGGAGAATGGGAATCACAGAACACTTGATTGTGCTTATGTGAAAGCCATATTTGGACCAGGAGGCAGTTGTCAGAACAGAGCAGGGAAATAGTGCATGGTTTAAAATCAGAAAAGGTGTACACCAGGAATGTGTCCTATTACCATGTCTTTTCAATCTCTGCAATGCAGATCATCAGGGAGGCTGGGCTCTATGAGGAGGAATGTGGCATCAGGATTGGAGGAGGGCTCATCAGCAACTTGTGTAATGCAGATGACACAACCTTGCTTGCTGAAACTGAGGAATACCTGAAGTACTTGCTGCAGAAAGTCCAAGACTGCAGTGAGCAGGAGAGGAAGACCTCAAATGAGATAGATTTATACAGTAACTAGGTTAGGGGAGATAGGTGTGTCAGAGTCAGTGAGATTGCCTTAGGATAAGTCAGATTGCCAAGTTATTGTGTATAGAGTTGCTATGAGTCACAGGTTACTCAAGAGCACATAACAACAATATTGTACCACCTGGAATATACCTAAAGAAACTAGGGCCATGACACAAACAGATGTATTACACAGCCATATTGTGTTTTGTGTTTTTTTTTTAAATAAACATTTTATTTTATACCGATTTACTTACAAAATTGATATACATTGTTTTTAACACTGGATCTTTCTTATTTCTTTTGCCCACCCCTCCCTCTACCCATCAAATTTTTCAACCCTATGCTTACCCTCCTGCCCTTCCTCACCCTTCTGCTCCTACCCTCCCCCACACCCATGCTTGTTGTAGCATTACTTACAATAAAAAAGGAATAGAAGCAGCTTAAGCATCCATCAACAAACAAAGGGATAGAGAACTGGTGTTACATTCACACAATGGGATATTATGTGCATAGCATTGGAAAGCAAGAACTTGTGAAATACTACACAACATAAATAAGTCTGGAGGATATTATGCTGAGTGAAATAACTCAATTACAAAAGAACAAACACTGTATAAAAACAGTACTATACAATAGGATGGTTATGGGATGGATGAGGAGGGATGGTTGGGAGAGCAGAAAATAAATAGATAGGTAATACCTATATTAGAGTAGGCAAAGGGAAGTTCAATCTGATATGACTAGATGATCTGATATTATGTATATTGCAAATAATATTGAAGGATTATGAGGAAGTTAACTTTTAACCCTTCTCAGGTAGAAGCCATAAAACCTCACAGGACTTTTGCCCTCTTTTAGAAAAACAGGACCATGAACCGCTGAGAAAAACAAGGCCATAAAACGGCTCACCCACATCTGCAAGTACAGATAAGAGAAATTCCAGGAGTTGTGTTTCTGAACTTTACTCCCCACTCCCCCACCCCTTGCGCCCGACCCTGCTTGCCCCGCCCGCCAACTTGCTTTTAAATGTACCAACCAGATAGTTTTCCTCACTTACCCGCGCGCACCAAATTATTACCAATCAGAACTGCCTACCTCAGTGTATATTCAAATGCACCAATCAGCAACCCTCCCTGTGTGTTAGCCCATGTTTGCGCGGGTTATTGCCTTTATAAGCTGTATGTACCCTTAGCTCGAGGCTCAACTCCTCTGATTCTGCGTAGGTCATGAGTTGTGCCCCAGCATGCTGGATGGAATAAAACCTCATGCTGTTTGCATCAAGGACCGTCTCTCATGAGTGATTCGTGCTGGCGTCCAATCTCATTGGGGTCCGGCTCTGCGGATCCAACAATATTATAGAACGTGACATACACTACTGATTAAATGGGGTGTTGAGGATGGAAGAAAAGGAAAAATTTAAAGAACAGAGAAGGGGGAAGAAGGGAATAGCAATATACAATAAGAATTTTAGACATTATAATAAATTAATTGCATCAATCAATGTCTATGAATGATTGTTTGAAAAAGACAATATGATTTGTAAACTTTCACTCAAATAAAACAGGATGGGGTCACCTAAGTTGTGCCTGATCCAAGCTACTGTCTATTCAGTTGCTTTTTTATGCTTTTCTGTCAATAAAAATGATAGAATTGATGCCTTTGAATTGTGATGTTGGAGGAGAGTATTGACTATCTTATGCACTGCCACTAGAACAAACAAATGTGTGTTGAAGGAAGAACAACTATGTGTTCCTTAAAGGGGTAAAACTTCGTCTTACATACTTTGAGTATGTTGTTAGGATGACCAATTATTGTAAAAAGGCATCATACCAGGAAAGGTAAGAGGTTCAGAAAAAGAGAAGTCCCTCAAAGAGATGAATTATCGTAACAACTGTAATAGTAGGCTCAAATATATGAGTTGGTAAGGATAACACAAGATAGGTAAAAATTCTGATCTATTTTCATAGAGTTGCTATGGGTTGTAGTCAATGTGACGGCACCTAACAATAATAGAGCAATAACTAAAACAGCACAAATAAATATAGCTAGACATTAATTTGAGAAAATAGCATAATACTAAAAAATCAGTACTCTAAACAGAGTAGCAAATGAGGGTTAAAAGAATTAGGAACTGAAGAGACATAAAAATTCCAAATGGTAAATGATGTACACAATCCAATTATATCATTAATTAAGACTACATGGACTGGACTTCTGATTAAATGATGAATGAAACAGACAAGTTATCCAGATCTTCTAGAGCAAATACACAAGAAAACAAATGAAACAGATGCCTACAATCCTGAACTTCAGACAAAGGAAAAAAGTTAAATGCAAACTGGAAGAAGAAACTGAACTCAAACAGTGATGGAATGGTGATTTATCATTTGCTGTGGTACAGTGTGGCCATTTTGAAATTTTGCAAGCAGTGTTTTGATCTAGAAGCAACAAACTGATGATCAGCTCCGCTCTTGTAGATTAGCTCTGCTCATGCAGGGCTGCATCAGTGCCTACACTAGTGACTGGGGACCAGAAAGGCACGATTTCCATACCCACTTGATTATCTGAAGTGTGACAATCTCCAGTCTTCACCACTTGGAAACCAAGTGACACACAGCCACCGAAGCAGGAGGACCCTCTGTGTTGACATTCAGATATGAGACCTCATACATGAAGCACTACATGCATTCCACTTTAGCATCTGGAGGTAGGTATTCTCTGCGTTCTTGGGTCAGAGGAGCACACAGCATTGATACCAAGACCAAGTGCCCTACCCACAGCCATGTTCTGAGCTTGCAGGAACTCTTTTATGTACCTGGTATCCCGCACTTCTCAATCTCCTCAGCTAAGTGCAGCATCTTCTCAGATGTCCTGTCTCTGCAATTGTTTTCTTTCTGTTTTCCTTTTTTTTCTTTCAAGGCCTTACTTGGTGTTTTTCTTTTTCTTTACCATTTCACACCCACATTAATTTTTTACTTTGATTTTTTAATCCCTCTTCGTTTTTTTGACATCGTTTTGATTTTCTTTTAAATTTCATATTATTTTTTATTTTTTCATTGTCCTCTTTCTGATTCTTTCTTCTCCTTTTTATTTGTTCTTTTTTATTGTGATTTTAGTGAACTTATACAGAGATTCAGTTCTCATTAATTCATTCATTAATAGGCATTTTCCTTCTTCCTGTAACTGTCTGTAAGGCATGCACTATTTCACATTGTTAATTGTAATATACAGGATGTCTAATTGTCCTTTTTTTTTCAGATTGTCCTTCCATTTAGCTATTCCAGTGTAAAGTTCTTTAAATATCTATTCTTTTTCTGCACTCCTGGTAGCCACCCTATTGTTATAACAGCTGTCTTATGTAGTATTTATTTTTTTTACAAATAAGATATTTCACTCACTATAATGTTTTCCAGATTATCTTTGTTGTGTAGTGTTTTATGAATTCATTGGTGTATTTTATTGCATGGATGTATCACAGTTTCTCTATCCATTCATTTGTTGGTGAGCACTTGAGCTGCATCCATCTGTTATTGTGAATAGTGCTGCAATAAACATGGTCGTGCATATACGCTTGTGCCATAGATCTGGTTTCTTTAGGATATATTCTCAGTAGTGGGAAAGCTGGATCAAATGATATTTCTATTTCCAACTTTTTGAGGAACTGCTAGCAACCTTCCATAGTGGTTGTACCATTTTCTTTCCCACCAGCAGTACATCAGGGTTTAATCTTTCCACATCCTTACTAGAAATTGTTATTTGCTGTCCTGTTGAACTTTGCTATTGTTGATGACGTGAGATGACATCTCATAGTTGTTTTAATCACCTGCCACTGAAATCCTGCCTGAGGGTCAGCTATGGGCTGGGTCTGACTCTGTGGTACACAACAACAATACAAGAAATTTAAAAAATCCTTTAATCAAATGAGAATGAAAACACAGCATTCTAAACCCTCTGGGATACAGTGAAACCAGAATTTATAAGTTAATTTATGACAATAAATGTACGTATCACAACAGAGAAAAGGGCCAAAATCAGAAATTTAGCCTAACATCTCTAAGAATTAGATAAAAAGCAGCAAAATAAGCCTATAATTAGCAAAGAAAATAATAAAAATGACAACAAATAAATGAAACAACAGAAAAAACAACATAAAAACCACACTACAAATTGTTTCTTTAGAAGGATCAATAAAATGAATAAACCACTAAAAATTTTAAAATTAGAAAATAAAGAAGACATAAAAACATGAAGAAATGAAATTCGTGATGCTACAATACAAGTAATGGAAATAAAATGTATAATAAAGAATAACGTGAAGAATTCTACTCCTCCCCCCCAAAAACCCTAGAAGAAGCATGAGCTACTTAAATGAACACATGCAAAAGTAAAAAAAAAAATTAAGCAGACCTCTAATCAAAGAAGAAATTAAACAAAAAATTTCCAACAAATTGAAGACTGAATGAGGAAGTTTCACCATAATTTTTATTCCAATAATTTAGAGAAGAGCTGAGACCACTTATGCTGCAAAAGAGTGATTACTCCAAGGCAAGCATACTACTAAAAAGGAAAGCTTTAGACTAATATTATTCATGGATGTACATACAAAAATTATCAGCAAAATGCTAGCCAATACAATCCAACAACATATATGAAAAATAATAAATACATCATTACCAAGTGGGACTCATACCAGACATGTAAGAATGGTTAAAGAAAACAACAATATTCACCACTTGACTGAAAAGCAACAATATAATAGAAGTAGAGAGATTTACAGTGTCAACAATTTGATCTTATTTGGATCCAGAATGAGCAGCAGGAGGTACCAGCAGCAGGAGATCAGGAAACACATTGCATTGGACAAATTCACTGTAAGGAATCTAACCAAATTACTGAGGTACAATGATTTCAGTTTGAAGACTAGGTGTGCTTGATCAGGCTTTAATGCTTTAATTAACTTGCTATGCATAGGAGAGCTGGACAATGAATAAAGATGATGGAAAAAGAATTGACATCTTTGATCTGTGGTGCTGGAGAAGAGTACTGAATGTCCCACGAGCTGCCAAAAGAACAAATGGATATGTCTTGAAATAAATAAGTACAATCTGAGTGCTTGAAGGCAAGGGTAGTGAAGCTTTAACTCCCCTACTTTGGACATGTTACTTGAAGAGGCTATTCCTTTGAAAAGAAAACCATACTTGGAAAGGTGGAGGGTCAGGAAAATAGAGGAAGACCCTCAATGAGATGGTTTGACACAGTGACTATAGCAATAGGCAGAAGTGTGTCAGAGATAATGAAGATGGCACAAGATAGGAGAGGTTGAAGAAATGTTGTTCATAGGGTTGCTATAAATCATACTTGACTCAATGGCACCTGATAACCACACGGATAAAAAAAAAAATAACTAACAGTTTAAACAAAAAGAGAACAAAACTATTTTTTCTTTTTTAAAACAAAGTTTTTATTTTATACTGGTTTACTTACAAAGTTCATATACATTGTTTTTTTTACATTAGATCTTCCCAATTTCCTTTGCCCACCCTCCTCCCATCCATCAAATTGTGCAACACTATGATTACCCGCCCTGCCCATCCTCACCTCTCTGCCTCTCCTCTCCCCTCTTTAATCCTTGTACATGTTTTACTAGTTGTCATTCTATTACTATAATAATGATCTTACACAGTATTTGTCCTTATGGGACTGAGTTAGTCCACTTAAATAATGCTGCATAATATTCCACAGTGTGAATGTACCATAATTCTCAATTCATTTGATTGAGGTCAGACATTTGGGCTGTTTTCATGTTATTGTTATGATGAATAATCCTGCTATAATCATTGGTGTACAAATCCCCATTTATGCCTCAGTTCTAATTTTCTTAGGGCATATTCCAAGCAATGGAATAGCTAGATCATATAGAATTTCTATGTTTAGCCTTTTGAGGAAATATCAAACTGCCTTCCAGAGTTGGACCATTTTACAATCTCACCAACAGTGTATAAGAATTCCTATCTCTCCACATCTTCTCCAACATTTATTATTAAAGAAAGACTGTAAATCCAAACACAGTAAAATTTACTGTTATGCAGCTTAGTATTTGAACATATTGTTTTGGGGTAAGCAATCCATACAGTAAGCAAAAAAAAAAAGTAATTTGGTGATAATATCAGAAAAGTGGAGTAAGAGTAGCACTATTTCAAGAGATAGGAACAAGTATTTCACAGTGCTAAAATGATGAATTGATCATCAAGATATAAAAATATTAATCATATATCTACCTAGTAGGAGTGTTTCATAGTGTAAGTTGGGTGTTTTGCTAACCTTTGTATAAGTGATAAAACTGTTGTTGTTAGGTGCCAGAGTTAACTACCATTTACTGTGACTATACGGACAACAGATTGTAATATTTTCCTACCCTGCATTATCCTCACAATCTTTGCTGTGCTCGGTCCCATTGCTGCAGTCACTGTGTCAGGTCATCTAACTGAGGTTCTGCTTATCTTTTTTCTGACTCTGTACCTTTTCCAGCATGACAACATTCCCAGTGTGTATGAGATGAAGTTTCACCATCTTTGCTTCTAAGGAACATACTGTTTTACTTCATCCAAGACAGATTTGTTACTCCTTGCTCGCACTAAAATTTAAAGACATTGATTATTCTTTGGTCTTCCTTACTCGTTGGCCAACCTACAGATGGATAGGAAGCAATTGAAAATATCATGGCTTAGGGGAAACTGTTGTTGTTGTTGTTGTTATGTGCCGTCGAGTCGCCTGCGACTCATAGCGACCCTATGTACAACAGCCCTAAACTCCGCTCTGTCCTGTGCCAATCGCACTGTCTCTGACACTCCCATCCCAAAAAATGAGTATAGAGAATTTTATCACTGTTATCAACCAAACTGACCAAATGAATTTTTATAGATTGTAAAATGAAGAACTATAAAATATTTTTTAAGTGCACCTAGAATGTGTACCACAAGACCCATACACAAGGTTAAAAATGATAACTTGTTACATGGATTAGTGAAAATGTAAACAAAACATTCTCCTGCGTAAGTTGAGAAAAAAAGGAAAATACTGAATTACCTTATCATACTAGATAAGGAGAAAGCCAGGCAAAATTTGGCTTAATAATTTGGTGTCTTTTAGATTTACATGAAAAAGAATGGGGGGAGAGAAATAAGGAAGAAAATACATAATTTATAAGCAGAATTTAGAAGAAATAATAAGACTTGGTTAGGAAAGAAAAGAAATTCTATCTAGCATCTAAAAAACCTTCTCTGATTAAAATGACCTTATAAAATAAAATATGTGATGGATATATATTTTTTATTAAGAGTACAGAAATATTTAATATATAGTAGACTTTCTTACATAGACAAAAGGAATTCTAAATCTTACAAGGAATTTTCTCAGAGAATCCTAACATTGACACAAAGAAATTATTTAGAAAATAGTGTGGTTCTGTATTGTCAATTGACAGTTATATGGGTTCATAGAACTGAAAAACTTATTCAACTCTACAAACAAGATAGACACATTTCTTTTCATGTAAATAAAACTCAACAAATATGAAAGAATAGCATAGATATGGTAGTAACATTTAGAAGCCACTAAAAAGAAAAATCAGAAAGGTGTTAGACTGTGTGGATCCTAATAAATTATGGATAACCGTTGTGAAGAATGAGGATTTCAGAACACTTAGCTGTGCTCATACAGAACAAAGGGATCCTACACGGTTTAAAATTAAGAACATGTGTGTCATGGTTGTATTCTTCTATTATACCTATTCAGTTATGGTTGTATTCTTCTATTATACCTATTCAGTTTTAATGCTGAACAACTAAACCAAGAAGCTAGGTTATGAAAAGTATGGCATCTGGATTGAGGAAAGAATCATCAAAAAAGTCACATATGCAATGACACAACATTGCATGTAGATAATAGATTTCTTCTCAAGGCATGTGTCAATGCAGCTCAAAGACTGTAGCTGACGGTATATATTCAATTCCAACAGAAAGAAAACAAAAATGTTCACAACTTAACTAATAAACAATGTTATGATAAACAGATAAAATATTGATGTTGTCAAGGACTTCTCTTTACTTGGGTTCACAATCAACACTTACAGAAGCAACTGTCAAGGAATCAAGAGAATATTGCAATGGAAGAATATATTACCAAGGACCTCTATAAAGTACTAAAGAGAAAGGGTGTCACTTTGCGGGTTAATCTGCAACTGGTCTGAGCCATGATATTTTCAATTGCCTCATTGGAATGTTAAAGTTGGGCAATGAATAAAGAAGACGAAAAAAGAATTGATACTTGGAACTATGGGATTGGCAAAGATTTAGAATAGAACATAAACTGACAAAAACCCAAACAAACAAATATGTGTTAGAAGAAGTGGAGCCAGAATGTTTTATCGAAATGAAGTTACTGAGACTTTATCTGACATACTTCTGGCTTGTTATCAGAAGGAACAAATCTCTGGAGAAAGACATCATGTTGGGTCAGCAAAAAAGATCTTCAGAAAGATAGACTGAGTATTAAGCACAGTAGAAGAGAGTAATGGAATAAAAAGAGTGTTTAATAAAATATTGTCTTTAATTTTTCCTTATTTAACTCTATCCTCTTTAAGCCATTTTTAGTTTATTTCATGAAAAATAGGGCAAAATTAACAAGAATAACACCCACTATCATGTTTGAAATCAATCTGTTTTCTTAAAAAAATTTATTTGTCTTCTAATTTGATAAATTGAATCAAGGTTTATACAGTTTTGAAACAATTACGTGTTTTCTTTTTCCTGAACAGCTTTATCTACACAAAGTCGTGGGATTAAACAAAATTATTCCTGGAGATTCATTTAATGATTCTAAATGCTCAGTGAATTTATATTAAATGGCTTCTCTTGATCTGCTATTATCTATCTCTAAGAATGTCTGCTTGAGAACAAACTCTAAATTAGTATTTCTTTAGTAAGCTTTGTGTTATTTTCATGGAAGTGAAACCTTATATCATTGTTCAACTCCTTTCTCTTGAAATCTTTGCAACCTTATTTTTAAGCTCCTCTGTTCTATTACTTTTCTTTCCTCTTGGAAACACTTACTTTTAATCTCCAGGAGAGCTTTAGGCAGATTCAATTAAAACTCTGCATGATGACTCTTTAGACAGCCACCAGGGGAGTGCTAATGCAGAAATCACTGGAGCAGCTTACCTTAGGGTTGCCAACTAAACCTGAAAATAATATAATGAGTGGATTTGCTACTGCACAGGACTGACGGAGTATTTAGAGTTTTGATGTGTCCTCTGTTAATATACTCGAGGGCAGAAAATATTTTCTGTTTTTGTAATAGACTTTTATAAAACTTAGCAGTGCTATGAAGGAAGTCAGGATATTTGGATTTCAGACTTTTTATGTTCACATACTAGTTTTACGAATTGGTTCATCCAGTTCCTCATTAAACAAATAATGTATGGGGCTATTTTGAGAATTCAAAAAAAGGTATCTCAGATTAGAACATCAGAAGCATGGTAAAGGTAGCCCAACAGTTTGTTCAATTATATGCTTTTGATCCAGAGACGGGGAAAATAGATTTTGAGAAGTTCTTGCAACTATTGAGGTGGTGTTTTCATATGGACCCCAACAATTTGTGAGTTAGAAATAACTGTATTGAAAAAGAAGTGCTTCCATGCTTCCTAAAAAAATTCAAAAGTTAAAGCTCATTGTTATTGAGTCATTGTCAATGAGTGGCTTTTCTGTAGTTCTCTGAAATCGATTTGGCTGTAATCTTCAGAGAAACAGATTTCCAGGTCTTTTTCCAGCAGCTCCTGGGTATGTTTGAACCATCAGCCTTTCAGTTAGTAGGTGAGAGTAAACCATTTGCCCCATTAGGGACCTCCCTCTACTCTACCAAATTCCGTTTACATCAGATAACTAAAACTTGTCCTGGGTTTTCTTTTTAATTCACTAATTTCTTCTTTTATCCATGCAATGACTGTGTCTTATATACTGTCTAAATATCTCTGGAATTCACCTCATATGCTCTGTCTTGACTGCCACTACTCAAACCATACCTTATTTTTCAGTCTTACCTCATTTTATTCCATTTTCCTTTTACATTCACTGATCTTAATAAACATTGAACTCTTCATTTTTCTTTTATTAAAATCTTTCAATAGCACTTCTTCTTATTAAGCTATAAACTTGTTTTTCTTCCATACTTTCCGAACTTGTTTTTCCTCTCTGTGTCTTCCCCCATTCATCTTCTTTAAGCTTTTCTTACTCCATTCATCTTCTTTAAGCTTTTCTTACTCTTGATATTCATATGTTGTTGTTGTTACATGCCGTCGAGTCGCTTGTGACTCATAGCGACCCTTTGTACAACAGCCCTAAACCCTGCTCTATCCTGTGCCAATCGCATTGCCTCCGACACACCCATCCAGATTACCCCAGTCACTGAATCAATCTATCTCATAGAGGGTCTTTCCCTTCTGTGCTGTTCCTCCACCCTACCAAGCATGCTGTCTCTCTGCCAGGACCTGTCTCTCCTTACAACATGTCCAAAATATGTCAGACGAAGCCCCAGAATCCTTGCCTCCAAGGAGTAGCCCAGTTTAACTCTCTCCAGGATGAATCTGCTTGTTTTCTTGGCAGTCCATGGTACATTCAATACTCTTCTCCAGCACTGCAGCTCAGGGGTAACTCTTTGTTTTTCTCGTGCTGCTTTTAGAATTCTAGCTTTATCTTTTAATTTGGAGACTTTGTCTATGATATGTCTTGGTGTTTTTGTTGTTCACTGTGCTTCTTGAATGTGGATTTCCCTATTCTTCAAAATACCTGGGACGTTTTCTTCTAGTACTTCTTCCACAATCTGCTCAGTGACTTTGCTATCATGGCTACGTTCTGGAATTCCAATCATACGTATGTTATTCTGTTTGATGTCATCCCTCATTATTCTAATCTTTTCTTTATGTATTATATCTGTTTTTTCTTCAAGTATGTTTCTAGTGAGGCTCTTGTCTTCCAGCTATCTGACTCCCTGTTCCATCTCTTGAGTTCTATATTTTTGTCCTTTAAGCATGATGGATACTTCTGTCATTTCAGTCTTAATAGTCTGGATTGCATTTTCATGCTTTTCTGTTATTTCCAGTACTGTGTTTGCTGTACTCTCTCTGTCTTTTGATAATTTTTTAATTTCTTAGATCTTTTTGCCTAGTCTATCTATTTTGTATTTTCATCCATATCTGTTCAAGTTTCTCCTCAACCATATACTTCTTCTGGATTGTTGTCTCTGAAGTATTTGCTCCCTTACTGACTTCTGTTATTTCTTTCTACATCTGCATCTTTTTCTGTAGCTGATCTGATAACTCTACATCAACATATTTCTTCTAGTTCTCTCTATCTGGACTATTTATTGGCTCTTCTTTTTTAGGAGAAAGATTATTTTGTTTTTTTCATAATAGCTGACATGGATTGCTGCTTTTTTGACATTATGGAGTCTTTTGTTTGTAGATATTAGGCTGTTGTTGTTGTTGTTATGTTCCATCGAGTCGTTTGCGACTCATAGCAACCTTATGTACAAGAGCCCTAAATGCTGTTCTATCCTGTGCCAACCTCACCATCTCAAACACATTCATTCCTACCACTCCACTCACATAACCGATCCATCTCATCGAGGGTCTTCCTCTCCTGTGCCGGCCTTCTACTCTGCCAAACATGATGTCCCTCTCCAAGGACAAGTCCCTCCTTGCAACATGCCCAAAGTATATCAGACGAAGCTTCAGAATCCTAGACTCCAGGGAACTTTCTGGCTTCACACTCTCCAGGACAAACCTGTTTGTTCTTCTAGCAGTCCATGGTATATTCAACACTCTTCTCCAGCACCACAACTCAAAGGCATCAATTCTCTTTCTATCACTCCTATTCACTGTCCTACTCTCCGATGCATAGCATGTAATTGCAAAGACTATACCCTGGATCAGGGGCACCTTAGTCTCCAGGCTGATGTCGTTGCACTTCAGTACTTTTGAGAGGTCCCTCACAGGTGACTTTCCCAATGCTATTAGTCTCCTGATTTCCTGGCTACTCTTAACAAGAGCGTTGACTGTGGAACCAAGCAGACTAAAACTGTTAACTATCTCAACCTTTTCACCATCCATGCTGATGCTGCCAATTAGCCCAGTGGTGAGAATCTTTGTTTTCTTGATACTGAGCTTCAATCCATATTGGAGACTGCAGCAGCAGAAGACCTTGACCTTCTGCAGTAAGCATTTCAGGTCCTCCTCAGTTTCAGCAAGCAGGGTTGTGTCATCTGCATAACGCAGGTTGTTGACGATTCTTCCGCCAGTTGTGATGCCACATTCCTCCTCGTACAACCCAGCATCTCCTGTTCTGCATACAGATTGAAAAGGTATAGAGACAAAATACAATCCTGATGGACCCCTTTCTTTATTTTGAACCATCCAGTGTCTCCCTGCTCTGTTCTGACGACTGCTTCTTGGTCCAAGTATTTCACATTAGCACAATCAAATGTTCTGGGATTCCCATTCTTCTCAGAGTCAGCCATAGCTTGTTGTGATCCACACAGTTAAAAGCCTTTGCATAGTCAATAAAGCACAGATAGACATTCTTCTGGTATTCTCTGCTTTCTGCCAAGATCCATCTTACATTAGCTATAATATCCCTAGTACCACGACCTCTTCTAAATCCAGCCTGCCCATCTGGCAGTTCTCGGTTGACATATTGTTCCAAAAGTTTTTGGATAATTTTCAGCAGAATCTTGCTTGCATGTGATATCAGTGATATTGTTCGATAATTTCCACACTCTGTTGGGTCACCTTTCTTTAGAATGGGAACAAATATCGATCTCTTCCAGTCAGTTGGCCAGCTGGTTGTCCTCCAGATCTCCTGGCACAATTTAGTGAGCACATCCAGGGTCTGTTTATTGAAATAAATCAATTGGTATTATAATTAAAAAATTATCCAGGGTACAGCAATGTTTTGTGAAGTACCTATTTATTTGTACTCCCAAGCCCTTCAAGGCTGAGTGCCTGACAGCAGTTCCCTCTCCGCCCACCCCACCCCCGCAAACCTGAATGACCAAGGAGGAAGCCTGTTGTTCCCTTCTGGAAGTGGCTTCTCATCTTCATCAAGTTGCCCAGGACCTTCCTCTTGTTTGAGTTAAGGGGTCCCACGTGGTCAAGCCAGATAGCAATATTTTCTCCAAAGAACCTGAATGACTGAGGAGGCCCAATGTTAGCCTCTGGAAGTGGCTTCTCACCTCCATTGAGGTGCTCAGGACCCCCTGTTGCTTGAGTTAAGGGGTCCTGAGTAGTCAAGCCAGACAGCAGTTTTCCCCTATGTAACTGTGGGAGTAGTACAGGCAGTACCGTTATCTGGCTTCCTGCCTAAGTATGTCAGTTTAAAAACTAAGGTTCATCTGACTCTTATTTTCAATCATCTCAGATGTGTGCTACAATTGGACAACGAATAAGGAAGACTGAAGAATAATTGATGTCTTTGAATTGTGTTGTGAGTGAACAATATTGATTATTTGTTGAACTACCTAAATAATAAACAAATATTTTTTGGTAGAAGTGGAACCAGAATGCTCCTTAGATGGGGGAATGGCAAGAAACTCTCTCACAACATTTAAGCATGTTACCAGGAAGGGCCAATCCTTGGGTACTCAGACATCATGCTTAATAAAGTAGACTAAACCAAGTGATAAGCCCAGTTCCATTGTATCATTTCTAACTTATAGTTACCCTCCATCAGGTTTCTGAGGCTATAAATCTTTAAGGGAGTAAACTGCTCATCTTTCTCCTATGAAGCAACTGTTGTTGTTGTGTGCTGTTGAGTTATAGACAACTCATAGCAACCCTATTAACAAAAGACCTGAACACTTGTATAACTTAGGTCGTTTCTCCATGTTTATAGAGTTTCCAGAGGCAATCCATTTTGAAAGAGGATGCCACTCCTGCTTCCAAGCTTGTTTTAATTGGGAAGCTCCACTGAACACTGTCTACCATGGGTAACCATTATCACATTTGGCACATCAGTGTCACAGTGTTTAGCATCACAGCCACCATGACCACTGACCTCTCAGTTTGCAGAATAGCATACAGTATAATAGTCCATCAGTGAGACAAATTAACATAGTGGCTTCAATAATGTACTTATACAGCAGCAACTGTGAGGATAGTGTAGGCCTGGAAACTTTTTTTTCCCCTGTTGTGTATAGCTTTGCTATGGGTCTGAACCAATTTAAGGGGGCATTACAACATCAACAATGCAAGATATAGACAAAACCATTGTAATTAATGGAAAAGTATCTTTTAATGTAAACTTCTTAAAACTCAATCCAAACTCAGTGCCATTGAGTCTATTGTGACTCATGGCAACCCTCCATCCAGTTTCCAAGGCTACAGTCTTTAAAGAAGGACGTTGTCTAGATTTCTCCTGCACAATGACTAGTGAATTCCACTTTTGGTTAGCAGTCTAATTCTTATAAGGATTCTTAAATCTAATCTGACTTCTTATTGTTAGGTACTGTCAAGTTCAGTACTATTTGTACCAATCTTTTGAAAAACAATTCTAAACCCTGTCCTATCCTATATATCCTCACAATCTCTTTTGTAATCAAGCCCATTATTGTAGTCACTGTGTCAGGCCACCTGGTTGAAGGTCTTCCTCTCTTTTGCTGTCCTTCCATCTTTCCAAGAACAATCTCATGATCCAAGAATAACTTCCCTTAGGTATAGGGAATCAGGAGATGTATTACACTGACAAAGTCTACAGTTGGGGACCTCTTCAAATTACTGAAGAGCAATCATGTACCTTTGAGGACCAAGGTGAGACTGATTCAGACAATGGTCTTTCCAGTCACTTGCTATGCATATGAGAGCTGGATAATGAATAATAATGACTGAAGAAGAATTTAAGCCTTTGAACTGTGTGCTGGAAAAAAGCACTGAACATCACACAGACTGCCAAAATAACAAACACATATGTCTTGGAGAAAGTGCAGCCAGAGTGTTACTTTGAGGCAAAGATTATAAAGCTTCACCACACATACTTTGGGCATGTTGCTAGGAGAGGCTATTTCTTGGAGAGGGACATGATGTTTGGAAAAGTAGAGGGCCAGCGAAGAAGAGGAAGATTCTTAACCAGCTAGATTGACACAGTGATAGCCACAATGAGCTCCAGTGTTTTAGAAGTGTCAGGATGGCACAGGATAGAATAGGGTTTGATATGTTGTTCATAGCCTTGCTGACTCTAGAGCATTTTAACAAAAACAACAACATATATGTCACAGGAAGGGCTTGTCTATCTTTCTCCCACAGAGCAGCTAATTAATTTGAACCATATGCCTTTATATTGACAGTACAACTTCTTATCACTAAGTCATTTCCTATATTTTTGTTGGCAAGTACTGTTGACTTACCATGACTCATAGCAACCGTATGACAATGGAACTGAATTTTGCCCTTTCCTGAGTCATCTAGGCCATCCTCATCATCTCTGACACACTCAAGTCTACTGATACAGTTACTGTGTCAGTCCATTGAGTGTCGCCCCCCCCTTCACTGACTCTCTGCTTTTCCAAGCATGATGTCTTTTTTCAAGGACTGGCCCCTCCTAACAACATACCAAAATATGTGAGTTGAAGTTTCACTATGTTTGCCTCTAAGGAGCACCCTGGCATACTTTTTCCAAGATGTATTTGTTCTGGTAGTCCTTGGGATATTCAACACTCTTCTCCAAAACCATTATTCAAGACACCAATTACTCTTCTGTTACCCTTATTCATTTTTCAACTTCAGATACATAGCAAGTAATTGAAAAGATAATGGTTTGATCTCCACAATAGTCTACGAGTTTCCTATTGCCAAAGGGGCCCTTCAGAGTAGTGAGAGAAGATCTTCACCCTGAAACCTACAGCGTGCTTTTCAGCAGGAAGTAGCTAGGAGAATACGCCGTCCCCTTTTCCTTATGAATCAGGGTGAAGTCTCTCTCAGGGAGGAGTGACAGGGAATGGCAAAGGATACACTGACAAAGGAGATTAATCAGAACTGGCTTTGACAAGCACTGTGGCAATGGGACAATTAAAACAGACTTTCGGGGGGGGGAAGAAGAACTGGGAGTTAGAGAAAATAGTGCAACAATGAATGAATGGAAACCCAAAATCTCTGTAAACATTCATTAAAAAATAATAAAATTTAATAAAAAATAAAATAAATACTAGAAAAAAAGAAAAGATAATGGTTTGGTTAAGGTGTACCTTTGTCTTCAAACTGATATTATTGTTTTCAGAACTTTGAAGAGGTCCCTAATAAAACATTTCCCTCAATATAATACATCTCTTGATTCTCTAGCTACTAGTGCCAAGGATTTGACTGTAGATTCAAGCAAGATGAAATAATTGGCAGTTTCTGTCTGTTCTTTAACGATCATGATGTTGCCTATTGACCTGGTGGTAAGAATTTTTGCTTTCTTGACATCGAGATGAAACCCATATTGAAGGCTGTAATCTTCGTTTTCTACAGCAAACACTGCAAACCTTCACTTTCAAGCGAAGTTATATCATCTACATAATGTAGGGTTGGTTGTGTTTTTTTTTGCTTGTTTGTTTTTTTGAGAGAGTCAATCCAGCTCAACTTTATTGGGATTTGCAGTGCACTTATAAACAGGAAGACAGGATAGGGTGGGTTTACAGACGTAGGACATGCGGATTGGTTAAGAGAACCTCAGGCTCATGCGGACCACTCCCAGCTCAACAGAAGGAGCAAGCCACTCCCCAGGTGGTGAGCTTTCTCGAGACAGTATGACCAAACACAGGGAAGCTTTCTCTACCCCATATTAAAGGTCCTTCGGAGGCTTGCACTTATGTGGAGCTTAGGTGATCTGTCCTAGCTAGAGACCTCCCTTCCTCCCCAACATTCCGCAACAGTAGTCATGTCTTAGTGTCTCATCCACAGTCATCCTTGATTCAGATTCTCAAAACAAACACTGTAGAAACTAAAAACTTGGTAACTAAGTGTAAAGGGTTTAACCTGTGAGGGGAGAACTGTTCTTTAGCAAATTCTCCATAAACAGTCAAGTAAATAGTTTGATAAGAAGTTATATAAATGTTAATAGGGAAATGTTATAATTATACATATGAAAATATTTTTAAATAATACTTTTTCTAACTCAAGAATTTTTTCATTATTATTAATTTTAATGAAAGTTTACAGAGACTGAGGATTTCCATTCATTCATTGTTGCAATTTTCTCCCTAGTCACGCTTCCCTCCCCCCAGTTCGTTCTTTTCTTTGAAAAGCAAAAGAAAACTTTTTTCATTGTTATACAATCCCTCCCCCTAAGTCCACCCCACTATGCAGCTTTCATTCTGGACTCCTGTCATGACAATACCTAATCACATCTCCCTTTTAAACAGTTTTCACCCTCATCTCTTTCAATAAATGCATTATTTATCCCATCATTCTCAGTCTCCTCACAAAACCGATGGCAGTCCTGTCCTGTTTTACAACAATGACACTATGCAGTATTTGTCTTTTTGTAACTGAGATACTTCACTCAGCATAATGTCCTCCAGAGTCATACATTTTAAATAATATTGCATGTTCTTGTAGTTGTTGTTATGTGCCGT
>NW_006399831.1:14439207-14456116 GCF_000299155.1 Elephantulus edwardii
TCAGGCGCACCTTAGTCTCCAGAGAGACACCGTTGCTCTTGAGTACTGTAGACAGGTCCCTAACCGCAGACTTTCCCATTGCAATACGTTTTTTGATTTCCTGGCTACTGATGCCAAGAGTGTTGACTGTGGAGCCGAGCAAACTGAAGCTGTGAATAATCACAATCTCTTCACTATCCATCCTGATGCTATCGATTGGTCCAGTGTTGAGAATTTTTGTTTTCTTGACATTGAGCCTCAGTCCATATTGAAGGCTGCAGGAAAGAAGAATCAGTAGTTGGAAAACATGGACCTGGTGACAGAAATGATGATGGAGATAGAATGATTGAATTTTGCACAATCAATGTCTTATTCATTGCAAATACGTTTTTTAAGAGATATAAACGTAGATTATACACATGGATTTCACCTGATGTATGTATAGGAATCAGATCGATTACATCTGTGGAAAAAACTGCTGGAGAAGCTCAATATCAGCTGTGAAAACTAGGCCAGGAGCTGATTGTGGAACAGACCACCAACTACTCATATGCAAATTCAAGCTGAAACTGAGCAAAATTAAACCAAAACCACAAGAGCCAAAATATGACTTTAATTTTATACCACCTGAATTTTAGAATGACACATCTCTCTTAGAGCTAGGGATTTTGAACATTTCTTCATGTGTTTTTTGGCCATCTGAATGTCTTCTTTGGCGAAGTGTCTGTTTGTATCCTGTGCCCATTTTTCTATTGGATTTTTTACCTTTATCTTGTTGTGGTTCTCAAGCATTTTATAAATTCTAGATATAAGTCCCTTACCTGACATGTCATTACCAAATACTTTTTCCCAGTCTGTGGCTTCACTTTTTGCCCTGTTGGAGAAGTTTTTAGATGTGCATAGGGATTTGATTCTTAGAAGATTACATTCATTGATTTTATCTTCTCCCGGTTGTAGATTTTTTAGGATAGTTGGGAGACTCTCTATGTTGTAGATTAAGACCTCTAGAGTTCTTCCAAGCTTTTCTTTAAGGAAGTTTATAGTCCTTGGCTTTAGTCCTAGATCCATGATCCATCTAGAGCTGGTTTTTGTATTTGGAGTGAGTTGTGGATCTTGCTTGAGTCTTCTACAGATAGTTTTCCAGTTTTGCCAACACCATTTGTTGAAAAGGCTGTCATTTCCCCACTTGAATGATTTCATCTCCTTGTCAAAAATCAGTTGACCTTAGGTAGATGGGCTGATTTCTGGATTCTCAATTCTATTCCATTGATCCATGTGTCTCTCATTGTACCAGTACCATGCTGTCTTAACCACCACGGAAGTGTAATAGGATTTGAAATCGGGGAGAGAGATGCCTCCTACATTTTTTCTATTTTTAAGGAGTGCTTTGCTTATTAGGGGGTTCTTTCCATTCCAAATGAAACTAGAGATTACCTTTCCATCTCCTTGAAGAATGGGATTCGTATTTGTGTTGGGATTGTATTGAACATGTAAATTGCGTTTGGTAGTATTACCACTTTCACAATATTGAGTTTTCCTATCCACGAGCAAGGGATATTCTTCCACTTCTCCAGATCTCTTTTTGTTTCTTGTAGTAATGTTTTGTAATTTTCTTTGAATAAGTCCTATGTGCTTCTGGTTAAATTTACTTCCAAGTATTTAATCTTGTGATTAGCTATCGTGAAGGGTATTGTTTTTCTTAGCTCCAGCTCTGCATTCTCTTTGTCACTGTAGAGAAATCCAACTGATTTTCGTATGTTCATCTTGTATCCTGCTACTTTGCTAAATTGGTCAACCATGTCCAATAGTTTTCTTTCTGAGTCTTTAGGGTTTTCTAAGCATACTATCATATCCTCTGCATAGAGAGATAATTTGACCTTATGTTTTTGTCATGGATGATATCCTTGGTGTCATTTTTCAATTCTTCGAACTTTCAATATTATTAGCATTCAATGCCTCAAACATACTCTTGAGATTCAGGTGAAGTAGACTCAAGGTTTTAGTTACTCTTGTGGATTTAATTTAATTTCTTTTAAGCTTCACCTTGAATTTGCACATGAGTAATTGATTGTTTGTTTTACAATCCATACATAGCCTGGTTTTGACTGCTGATATTGTACTTATCTAATGAGTCTTTACATCTGCATCAGAGAGCTGGAAAATGACTAAGGATGACTGTCGGAGACCCACTAACTTGCAAAGCAAGTTTAGCCCTGTACTGTAAAACCAGCAAGACTTATTCCATCTTGGCTAGAACTTCTGCTTGGCAATAAACAACTCAAGGAAGCAGGATGTTAATGAATTAAGAGTGACCAAAGGTCTCAGACTTTAGGGAATGTTATCTACTGAAACTCTTTGTTTCTTAGAACACACAATAAGGTATTCTGGAAAACATGTTTGTATTGTGCTGAGGTCTGTGAGAGTTAATGTTTGATGTGATAGTCAACATGTCAGATGAAAAGAGATAATGTGATTGCTACTGCAGATGTGTTTCTAAAACCTATATAATGCTTTTCTTAAATTAATAAAATTGCTATTCGTCATCAGTGATAGTCTCTCTGCATCTTCATTTCATCCTGGTCTCTTCTGTCGGTGGAACTGTTTCGATATAACGGGCTGGACGTTAGATGACAGAAGTAGAATTGATGCCTTTGAGTTGTAGTGCTAGAGAATAGTATTGAATATATCATGACAGCCAAGTGAAATTGATCTATCTTAGAGTCAAGGATTTTGAAGCTCTGTCTTACATACTTTGGGGGCACATCACCAGGAGAGACCAGTTTTTGGAGAAGGACATCATGCTTGGAAGAATAGAGGAACAACACAGAAAAGGAAAAGGATTGACATAGTAACTGGGGTAACGGGAATAGGTTTGTCAGAATTAGTGAGATGACTCAGGATATGGCAGGGTACAGAGCTATTGTCACTATGAGTTACCAGTGACTTGATGAAACATAACGACATATAGAAAACTTGATTCCTGTGTAGTTAATCAAGTGAGATCCAAGCATATGGCTACTTGTGGGTTTTTTTAAAAAAATGGTATTTGCAATGACTAAATCATTGATTGTACAAGAGTCAGTTATCAATCTAAAGGAGATGCAAATCAAAACAATAATATGATATCATCTCATCCCAGTAACAATGTCGATGTTCAATAATACATCAAACAATAATGGCTACTGAGAGTGTAGAGAGATCAGATCTCTCATCCATTGGTGGTTAGAATGCAAAATAGTGTAGTCACTAAGGAAAGCTATTTGGCATTTCCTCAGAAGGCTGTTAATCTTTTGATCCAACTATCCCATACAAAATGGATATCAGAAGAGACTCTGAATATTGCACTAGAGCACTGAGAAGGATGTTAAGGAACAGAATAGAAGATTTCAAAAGGCAGTGCGAGAAGAAATATTACAATAAAATGTGCAAGGAGCTCGAGTCAGAAAATCAAAACGACCAAATTTGCTGAGCATTTCTTTAGCTAAAGGACCTAAAGAACAAATGAAAACCTCGAGTTGCAATACTTAAGGATGCTTTGGGCAGAATATCAAATGATCCAGGAAGCATTAAAAGAAGATGGAAAGAGTATACAGAGTCATTGTACCGAAAGGAATTGGCAGACACAGAAGAATTTCATGAAACAACATATGAGCAAGAGCCTGTGGTGAGGGAGGAGGAAGTTCAAGCTGCTTTGAAAATATTTGTAAAAAACAAGTTCTCGGACATTGATGGTATACCAATAGACATATTTCCACTAAACGTTGTCAGATGAAGCCCCAGAATCCTTGCCTCCAAGGAATAGCCTGGTTTAACCCTCTTCAGGATGAATGTGTTTGTTTTCTTGGCAGTCCCCGGTACATTCAATACTCTTCTCCAGCACCACAGCTCAAGTGCATCAATTCTCCTTCTAACCTCCCTAGACATTGTTCAACTCTCTGATGCATAACAGGTGATTGCAAAGACTATGGCCTGTATCAGGTGCACCTTAGTCTCCAGAGAGACACCATTGCTCTTGAGTACTTTAGAGAGGTCCCTAACAGCAGACTTTCCCATCACAATACATTTTTTTAATTTCATGGCTGCTGGTGCCAAGAGTGTTGAACGTGGAGCCGAGCAAACTGAAGCTGTGAACAATCTCAATCTCTTTGCCATCCATCCTCATGCTACTAATTGGTTCAGTGGTGAGAATCTTTGTCTTCTTGACATTGAGCCTCAATGACGGCTGCAGTCCTTGACCCTCTGCAGTAAGTGCATGAGGTCCTCCTCAGTTTTACCAAGCAGGCTTGTGTCATCTGCATAACATAGATTATTAATAGATTTTCCACCAATCCTGATGCACACTTCTCCTCATAGAGCCCAGCCTCTCAGATAATCTGTTCTGCACACAGGTTGAAAAGGTATGGAGAGAGGACACATCCCTGGTGCACACCCTTCCCAATTTTGAACCATGAGGTGCTACCCTGCTCTTTTCTGACGACTGCCTCTTGGTCCAATTATTGGTTTTGCATTAGCACGATTAAATATTCTGGGATACCAATTCTTCTCAGAATCAGCCACAGTTTGTTATGATTCACACAGTCAAACATCTTTGCATAATCAATGAAACACAGGTAGACATTCTTCTGGTATTCCCAAACTAACATGCACACCAATTTTTATTGGATCATTATTTACAATAGCACAGTGCTAGTAACAACTCAAGTGTCCATAACAGATAAATGACTAAACAAATTATAGTACTTTACACAATGAAGTATCATACATCACTAAAAATGTTCATAGATTTGTGCAATACTGCACAATATGAATTAATCTGAAACAAATTATGCCGAGTGACTTAAGTTTCTCACAAAAGGATAGTTATGGTGTAAGACCACTAATATAAAAAGCTAAGGAAGAATTTACATACATATAGACTCACTCTTGGAGGGTTAACAGGGTAAGAACAAAGTGAGAAGGGAGTATTAATTGGTAAATGGACAAAGTTACATGAAAGGAAAGGCACTGTGCAATAAGCGTTTGATTAGACATTGTTAAGAAATTATTAAAAAAAATACTAAAATACAACTTTAAAAAAATGTAATAGTAGTAATAATGTTAAAAGCTAAACATTGTTTATAAACAATTGCGTTAGACAGAATAATTTATATGTGATCTTAATTTTCTGGTAGCTAAAACCTTATAAGGGAGTCCTGATATCTTAGTCTGTGGAGAGTTGCACTGGTAATTCAAAAGTAGAGCCTCTCTGGTGATTTGAATTTACTAGTGGCTCCTCAGGAGAAAGATAAACAATCTCCCAGATGATTCATGACCTCTGAAAATGCACCAGAGAGAAACTATGAGTTGGTTTGAATTTGACAGTAATGAGTATGATGATTTTGTTTTAAACACTTAAAAGTATGTCCCCAGAATTGAGACTTCAAAAGTTGTTTGATCTTTATTTTTTTTCCTTTGAAGGAGTAAAATGCCTTCATCAATTAGCACAGATTGTTATTTAGGTTTCCAAGAAATTTCACAACATTTTTGGCAATAGTATACTCCATAGTTTCATTATCAAGGCCAAGAGTTTATTCCTTATGCCGAATCAACTTCTCTCCCTCATTCTAATTTTAGTATTTTTCCCCCCAGTCTTTCCTTGGTTGATCTGAAGAACAATTTGTTTGATTTTTACTTCTTATGATACTTCTTTTCTTGTTAAATCTCCCTGTAGACTTTTGTTTTCCAGATTACACAATTCTTAGACTTTAATCTCTTTTTCAAATAATTTTCCATAATTTTTTCTCATTTATTTTTATAGCTTTCCTCTTCCCTAGTCTTTCTAATTTTTTTTCACATTCTTCTTCAATTGCAAAGACGTTTGTTAGGGACAGACTATTGGCAAGAAGTGGAGGACTGCTTCCTGACTCCTTGACAATTTGATCCTGTTGATACATACAAAAAACACTGCATTTGTTCAGTGTCTATGGGCAGAGCCAACTTGTAAAAAAGAAATTAAATGGTTCATCTGTTCCCTTCAAACTCTTGGTAGGAATAAGACTTTAGCATCGGGAGCAGAGGGATACAAACGGGAAAGACTGCAAAACCAAAATTAAGATTTTTCTACATGGAAGTTAGCACAAATAACAGCATCTAAGATTCTGTTTTTGTTTAAAATGGTTTGAAATAATACATGGAGAAAGTTACACAACAAAGACAGGCTTAGTTAGCATAAAATTCCTCCTGATCAACTTGACTGGATACAAAGAAATAACACATGAGCCTTTCAGTACTAAACCTGAAGGCCTTTTCTTGACATACATGCACTTCATTTTGTTCTTTCTAGTTTGTGCAGGACTGGGGAATTTAACCTGATTCCTTAGCTGGCATTACTCAATTCCATGCATGTTCTTTTCTTTAGTTTCTCCAACTATTTTTCTTGTTTAACTTAGAAAACAAATGGAAACTCCTTCTATGTTAGGGTTGTAATTACTTCTACTAAAGGTATATTAAAAAAATAGGAAGATTAATTTACTAATTGTAGCCATTGAAATTAAAACTCTCAGTTATAAAGAAGTTATGTCCTGAACTTTCAGATCTGCCTATAATGGAGTCTTTTAATGATACAAATGTTTAATGCTAAGCCAAATATTGGAGGTTCAAGTATAAAATAAGCACTTTGAACCTAGTAAGAAAAAACCTAGTAAGAAAAACAATCAGTCACTGAAAACTCATAGAATTCTACTGTCACACATAGAGTCTTTATGCGATGGAGACAACTCTGAAGCAGCTGGGTTTTGGTTTGGGTTTTTTGTTTGTTTGTTTCATTTGGGTTGGGGTTTTTTTGTTGTTTTGTTTTGTTTTGTTTTCTCAGGTGACAGGCATTCCAAATACCTTACAACTTTCTGTTTGTACCTTTATAAGTAATCAAAACAAAGTTATAGAATAAAAATAGAATAATGGTGAAATCCTGCCTCAAATGAAAAATATGTTTATCTCTGAGGCTTTCCATCAAGTTTATTCTGTTCACTAAGTTTTTAGTGCACAGTGTTGCTCTTACTTTGTCTTTGGCATTTCTCAGTGTCTGTATAGATGTTTTGAACTCACCTAAAGATGCCTCAAAACAAAGTCCTGGCAGTCTTCATTTGAAAGATAATAGCCTTGAAAACCTTATGTAGTCAAATTCTATTCAACACTCACATGTCAATATGAATTAGAATTGAGTCAATGGCAACTTGTTTTTTTTAAAGTACAAAGAAATTGTTGGTAAATACAGATTTTTATTTTAGTGAGGATGTAGAAAGAAGAAAGTTTTCTAAATCAGTGAGCCATTTGGGATTCAGAAAAGTTTTTCAGGAAATCCTGTACTCTGACTTGGGATTCAAGTAGTGAATTTTGATTATGACTGTTGACTTGAAACAATAATAAAACAAAAATAAAGAAGACGTAATTAAAAAAGGAAATGTGCAGTCATAGACACTTAATACAAGTATGACAAATATTTTATTATAAAGAAAACAAGTTTAACTCACTCATGGGAAATGACTTCATTTTTTTGTTTTCCTTTCCAAAAGTTAACAGTTTCTAGTCTTAAGATATCAATTGACAATGTATTGAGAAAGTAGATCTTATCAGTAAAGAGAAACAGAAAATTATTTTATGTCCTAATATTTATAGAAGCATTGATATGATTTTAAAAAGATAGCTTAAAAAAGATGATTCAGTGTTCTAACAAATATATTCAGTATAATCATATTTAGAATTTTCAGGAAATTAAAACATAATGACTATCTTTTAAAGGCTATTAGTGGCTCTGCTAAAGCATAATCTAAAACTTCAAGGCTATCAGAGAGGATAACAGGAAAGTAGAAGGTTATGGGGTGAAGAGTTGACAAAGAGGTTTGTCCTTATTTGACTGGTGTAACGGTATAATGTGCATATTTGCTCTAAAGATAGCATTTGTTTTTAAGATAATAGCCCTGTGGGTAATTATTCACCCTAATCTACCTTTTTGTGATTCATCCACACAAATTGTTATCAGGTAATATTGCCTTGTTTTTCCAAGGAAAGAGGCCTAGGACTGAAAGATCAGATTTCAGAGAAGACATTGGAAAACTAGTAATCTAAACTCTCCTTTTATAGATTGTAGTCTTTAAGTGGTTCAAAGAGTTAAGGGCTCAACTTTTAACTGAATGACTGGAGATTCATTTCTAGCCAGATGCACCTTAGAAGAAAGTCCTGGTGATTTCCTTCTGGAAAAAGAAAAAATGATTAATCATAGAAACTTTATAGGGGGCCCATTTTCACACACACAAGGTTGTAAGGAGTTAGAATCAACTGTGCAGAAACTTGTATAATTTTTTACAAATGAGTCCAGTTGAGACAAATAAGGCAAATTGTTTTGCTAGAGTTCCACCATAAAATATCACGGAGGAATGCCTATTGACATCTAGCTAAGGGTCCACTTAATCTCTCAAATAACGTTAAATTTTCATTTTCATTTACTTAATTACAAAATTTGTAAATAAGACTCTAATAAAGAATTTTAAATATATTTGTTTAAGCCAGATTCAGACACTCACTGAATTTGTTTCTTAATGAGAAGAGACTACTCATTTTTTTTTTTTTTTCCTGTGGAGCTGCGGGTGGCTTAAATTGCCAGGAGACTCTCAGCCTTTGAAACACCTTGTGGTCTACACCCCAGAACTCCCGGAGCTTAAGAAAAGGACATTGTTGCTAATGTCAGATGAATCTAGATTAAAAGCAGAGAAAGCTAGGAAGATGTTTATCTGTGTTTCAGTTGCTTTGCAAAGGTATTTTCATTATGTGGATTATAACAAATTATGCATAATATTTTAAAGAATGGAAATTTTAAAATACTTCATTATGTTAAGGTGAAATTTGTAGACCAAGACTCAGTCATTCAAATGAATCAAGGGGCTATTGCATGGTTTAAAAATCAGCATAGGTGTGCTTCAAGGTTATATCCTTTCACCATACTTACACAGTATGTATGGTGAGCAAATCACTCCAGAAAGTAGATTATATAAAGAGGAATATTGCATTAGTATAGGAGGAAAACATCAATAACCTGCAATTATGTTTCCAGCAAACACTATATATTTTAGTATGAATTATATCTCAATATAAAGAAATGAAAAACTTCACAACTAGACCAATAGGCACTACCATAGTAAACAGAGAAAAGATTTACATTGTCAAAGATTTTAATGGTCTTGGTTCTACAACTAATATTCATGGAAGCAGCAATCCATAAATCAAATGATGTGTTGGGTTAGATGAATCTGCTGTGAAAGACCACAAAGATACAACTGAGGACTAAGAAATATATGATACAAGCCATGCCGTTTTGATTACCTAATATGCATACACAAACCTAACACTGAATAAGGAGGATTAAAGGAGAATTGATGTATTTGGATTACAGTGCTGATGAAGACTATTTACTATACCATGTCAAAAAGAATGAACCAATTTGTTTTCGAAGAAATAAAGCAAGAATGTGAAGTGAAGATGTATAAAGAAGTGAAGATGACAAGATATCACTGTTTCTTGTACTTTGGACATAGTATTATAAAGCGACAGTCTCTGGAAAAAGATGCCATGTTTGGTAGAGGATCAGTGCAAAAGACTCAACAGGGTGTATTGACACAGTATATTGATTCTCAATAAGAAGTATCATCTAATTGACATCAATGAGATCAACCACTGCATATTATTTGTCAGGATGGTGTAGGACTGAACAGTATTTATTATCTTCTGTTGTGAAAAAGGGTGTTGCTAGTTTGAACTAATTGGACAGCAATTACCATCAATAATTATATTTCTAAAAAAGATTTCCACTATTATTATTATTAGGTTCTCTGTTCAGTTGACTCCAACTTACAACCACAACAGGCAAAAAAATCCTCCCTTTGATCTTATACAATCTTCACAATTTTCTCCCCCCCCCCCCATTTAGAAGACTTCTACTTCTTTTTACAGAAGAAGATTAGGCTAATGAGAAGTGTTATTTGCTCCCCACAACTGAGATCAACCCAGCAGTGTTAGTTTGTCACATGTTTTTTGGATCAAAAATTGTTGTGTCCATGTTTTTAGAAGAATTGTAAAGAAATAGTATATATGTTTGTGAAAATTTTAAAAGCTCACATCATCAGGCATAATTATATCAATAATAAGAGGATGCAAATTGTGGCTAACTTTGAGAAGAATGGGAATTCCAGAACTCCTAATAGTGCTCATGTAAAACCTATACTTGGACCAGGAGGCAGTCATCAAAACAGAGCAAGAAAACACTGCATGCTTCAAAATCAGAAAACGAGTGCTTCAGGGATGTGTCCTGTCTCCATAACTTTTCAATCTGTATGAAGAACAGATCAGTCGAGAGACTGTATTTTATGATGAGAAATGTTGCATCAGAATTGGAGTAAGACTCATCAACAACTTGTGTTATGCAGTTGATATAGCCTGGCTTGCTAAAACTGAGGAGTACCTAAAACATTTGCTACAGAAGGTCAAGGACTGTAGTCTGCAATATAGATTGAAGCTGAATATCAAGAAAACAAAGATTCTCCATACTAGGCCAAATGGCAAGCATCATGACTGATGTAGAGGAAATTGAGTTTGTTAGCAATTTCAGCTTGCTCAGTTTCACAGTCAACACTCTTGATATCAGCAGTCAGGAAATAAAAAGATTAACTACAACAAGAAAATCTGCTGTCAGGGACCTCTCCAGAGTGCTGAAAATCAAGAATGCCATTCTAGAGACTAAAGTGCATTGGATTCAAACCGTGGGCTTTGCAATTACTTGGTATGAATCAGAGAGCTGTACAATGATGAAGGACAACAGATATCCTTTGAACTGATGTCTTTGAGTAGCGGTGCTGGAGAAAAGTACTGAATATACCATGGACTGTCAAAAGAACTAATAGGTGTGTCTTGGAGAGGTTGAAACGAAGCTTCTCCTTGGAGGCAAGGATTTGGAGGCTCCATCTCACATATTTTAGGCATGTAGCCAGGAGAAATCAGTCTTTGGAAAAGGATATCTATCATGCTTGGGAGGGTGGAAGGATAGTTCAGGAGAGAAGACCTCAGATGAGATAGATTGACAAAATAGTTGGGGTAATGAGGGTAGATGTGTCAAAGATAGTGAGATTGGCTCAAGATAGAGCAAGGTTCAGAACTATTGTGAATAGGGTCACTATGAGTCAGAATTGAGTCAATAGCACATAACAACAACAACAAAAATAATCTTGTTTAAAAGAATCCCTGCTGTTGTTGTTGTTATATACCATCAATCACCTGTGACCCATAGTGACCCTACGTACAGCAGCTCTGAAGTCTGCCCTTTCTTGAGCTAATTTCACTGATACTGAAACATCAATATCCGTTGTCCCAGATACTCAATCAATCCAACTCATCAAGGGTCTTTTCTCCTGATCCATCCCCACACCTTTCCAGGCATGATGTCCTTCTCCAAGAATGGGTCCCTCCTGGCCATGTTCTGAAAGTATGTAAGACGGAACTGCAAAATCCTAGCCTCCAAGGCGAAACTTGGCTTCACCCTCTCAAAGACAGACCTATTTGTTTTCTTGGTGGTCCATCATATGTTCAGGACTTTTCTCCAGCACCACAACTTGAAGGCATTGATTCTTCTTCTGTCATCCTTAGTCATTGTCCAGCTCTCTGATGCATAGCAACTAATTACGAAGACCATGGCCTGTATTAGGCACATGTTAGTCTCTAGACTGACATCGTTGCTTTTTAGTACTCTGGAGATGTCCCTGACCACAGACTTTCCCATTGCAATTTGTCTTTTTATTTCCTGACTACTGGTGTTAAGACTGTTGATTGTGGAGCTGAGCAAACTGTAATTGTTAACTACTTCAACCTCCTTTCCAACATGATAACGCCAGTTGGCCCAGTGGTGAAGATCTTTGTCTTTTTGATGAGTTCCTAGGTGATGCAAATGCTCAACATACTTGCCTGCTAACCAAGAAGCTGGAGGCTGTAATCCTCCCAGAGGAGACATTTCAGAAGAAAGTCCTTCTGTTGGACTTTTGCAAATTAAATCATTAAAACCACTTTGATACACATGGTGTTATTGAAAATCAGAATTAACGTGAAGGCAAGTGCTTGGTCACTGAATGTTTACCTTGTTCAGAGAGTATTTTATCATTTAAGGTCCAGCATAAATAACTTCTGAAATCACATTTCCCTCCCATCTCTCCCTCTTCCTTTTACTTTTCTCTTCCTTCCTTCCTTCCTTTCCTTTGAAAATGGTTTTTTTATAAAGTTGTTATACATTGTTCTACACTATTCTTCATACACATTGTGTTTCATACAATCATTCTCATGCATTGTTGTTGTTGTTATGTGCTGCTGAGTCATTTGCGATTTATAGCAACCCTATGTGCAACAGCCCTAAACCCTGCTCTACCTTTGCTAACCTCATTGTCTCCGACACACCTACTCTCAGGACATCAATCACTGAATCAAACCATCTCATCGAAGGTCTTCCTCTCCTGTGCTGTACCTCCACTCTCCCAAATATGATGTCCCTTCTAAGGACTAGTCCCTCCTTGCAACATGCCCAAAGTATGTCAGATGAAACTTCAGAATCCTTGACTCCAAGGAACAGCCTGGTTTCACCCTCTTCAGGACAAACCTGCTTGTTCTCATAGCAGTCCATGGTATATTCAATACTCTTCTCCAACACCACAACTCAAAGGCATCAATTCTCTTTCTATCATTCCTAGTCACTGTCCAGCTCTCTGATGCATAGCACACAATTACAAAAACTATAGCCCAGATGAGGTGCACCTTAGTCTCCAGCCTGACATCATTGCTCTTCAGTACTCTGGAAAGGTCTCTGACTTTCCCAATGCAATTCACCTCTTGATTTTCTGGCTGCTGGTACCAAGAGTGTTGATTGTGGAACCAAGCAAACGAAAACTGTTAACTATCTCAATCTCTTTACCATCCATACTGATGCTGCCAGTTTAGTATCTGTATTGGGATTACACTGAACATGAATGGTGGTATTGTCATTTTCACAATACTGAGTCTATCCATGGACAAGGCACATTTCTCCATTAATTTAGGTCTTTTGTTGGGTCTCACAGAAATGGTCTGTAGTTTTCTTTGTATAGGTCTTTTGTATGTCTAGTTAGGTTCACTTTCAAGTGTCTCAATTTGTGGGTAGCTATTATAAATGGTATTGCTTTCTTAGTTTCCTTTTCTGTGTTTTCTTTATTACTGTAAAAGAATCTCACTGATTATTTGTTATTGATCTTATATCCTGTAACCCTATTAAACTGGTCCATTAGTTCTAACAGTTTATTTGTTGAGTCCTTGGGGTTTTCTGTGTACACTATCATGTCATCTGAATATAGTGATAGTTTAACCATCTCTTTGCTGATCTGGATGCCTTTTATTTCTTTCTCTTGTATTCCCCTAGCAAGCGCTTCCAATACAATATTGAAGAGAAGTAGTGATAGTGGACATCCTTGTCTCATCCCTGTTTGCAAGTAAAATACTTTCAGTCTTTTTCCATTGAGAATTTTATTGACTCTTGGTTTTGAATATATACTTTTCACTATGTTGAAGAAATTCCCTACTATTCCAACTTTGCTGAGTGTCTTACTCAGGCAAAGGTGTTGGATTTTATCCAATGAATGCCTTTTCTGCATCTATTGGTAAGAGTACATGGTTCTTGTTATTTGAATTGTTAATGGGGTGAATTACATTGATTGCTTTTCTTATGTTGAATTATCTGTGTACCTGTTATGAATCCCACTTGGCCATTATGAATTATTGTTTTGATGTGCTTTTGGGTTCTGTTGACAATGATTTTGTTAAGGATTTTTGTATTTATGTTCATGAGAGATAATAGTCTGTAGTTTTCTTTTTTTTTTTTAAACATAAGTTCCCTGTCTCAGTATTAGGGTTATCATTGTTTCATAGAATGTGTCTGGTATCTTCATTCTTTTTCCATCTTTTAAAGTACTTTAAGAATTGGTGATAAATCTTCTCTTAATGTTTGGTGGAATTCTGCTCTGAAGCCAACTTTTCTAGGACTTTTTTGGTCTTTTCATGATCTGTTCAATTTCTTCTTTTGTGATGTGTCCAAATGTTCTACATCTGACTGTCAATCTGGGTAGGGCATGTGTTTCAAGCAATTTGTCTATTTCCTCTAGGTTTTTTAATTTATCAGAGTATAGTTTTTCATTATATTTTGATATTACAGATTTAAATTCCTCTGGTTTTGTTGTGATGTCACCTCTATCATTAATTAATAGAGTTATTTTTTACTTTTTATCTTTTACTTCTTTTTCACTTTTATTAAGATTTCCAATGGTTTTTAAATTTTATTGACCCCTTTGGAAAAACAGCTTCTGGTTTTGTTGATGGTTTCAAGTGTTTTTCTGTTTCTCATTGTTATCAGCTCTTGTTCTTATAATTTCCTTTCTTCTAAAGGCAGAGGGGTTAGATTTGGTTTTTTTCCTATTTGATGAAGGTGTTGAGTTAAATCATTAACTTTGCTTCTTTCTTCGTTTTTCATGTGTTTGCCCATTGTTATGAACTACCCCCTAAGGACAGCCTTAGCTGCATCCGAGAGGTTTTGGTATGTTGTATTTTCATTACTTGTTTTGAGAAATTTTTAAAATTTCATTTTTTATTTCTTCTATAAACTTAATTGGGTTATAGCAGGGTGTTATTTAGCTTCCACATTGGTAGTTTCATAACCTGTATCCTCTTGTAATTTCTAGTTCTATGGTAATGTTGTCTGATAAGATATTTTGTATTATTTCAATGTCTATGAGTTTTTTTAGGCTTGATTTGTGCCCTAATATGTCATCAATTCTGGAGAATTTGTCATGTGCACTTGAGAAGAAAGTGAATTGAGTTTTAGTTGGATTGAGTACTCAGAATACATTCACTCATCGAGTTGACAGAATGTATAATTGTTAAGTTTCTTTAGAATTTACCTATTCTTTTGTTTGAGGGGTGTGCTATAGTCTCCCACCATTACTGTGGTGCTGTCTATTTTTTCCTTCAATTCTGTTAACAGTTGTTTTGCGTATTTATCACATCTATAGTTTGGTGTATAGAAAGTGACCAATGTTAAGTTGTCTTGATCTATTGTGTCTTTAATTATTATATAGTGCCCTTCCTTATCTTTTATGGTGGTTTTCATTCTGAAGTCCATTTTATCAGAGGTTAGTCTTGCCATTCTTGCTTTTCTGTGGATGCCATTTGCTTGGCATATATTTTTCCAGACTTTAATTTTGATCGTGTCTTTCTCTTCATATCTTAAATGTATTTGTAGTGTACAACACATTGATGGACTTTGATTTCAAATCCATTCTGCTACTCTTTTTCTCTTGATTGGTGCATTTAGTCCATTCACATTAAATGAAATTATTGATAGGCCAGATTTTATCATTGCTATTTTGCTGTTGGTTTTTTGTTTGTTTGCTTTTTTGTCATTTCTTGTTACTACAGTCCATCCACTTTCTTTTGCTGTCTCTGGTAAAGGACTTCCCTTCAAAATTCTTGTAGTTTTGGTCTTGTTTTCACAAATTCCTTAAGTTCCTCCTTTTCTGTAAAGGATATAATTTCTCCTTTATATATGATGGAGAGCTTTGCTGAGTACAGAATCCTTGGTTGACAATTGTGTCTTTTAACATTCTATAATGCCATCCCATTGTCTTCTTGCTCACATGCTTTCTGCTGAAAAGATCAGACTTTGATCTAATTGCTTTTCTTTCTAGGCGACTCTTTTGTTTTTCTCATGCTGCTTTCAGTATATTATCCTTTTTTTATTTTGAAGAATTTGGCTTTGCTATGTCTTGATGTTTTCCTTTTTTGGATCTTGTCTATGTGGTGTTCACTAAACTTCCTGAATTTGAATTTCCTCATTCTTAATAATGCCTGAGAAGTTTTCTTCTAGTACTTCTTCCCAATTTCGCAGTGATTTCCCTATCCATCTCATATTTTGGAATATCAATCATATGTATATT
Organism: Elephantulus edwardii; assembly: GCF_000299155.1. Taxonomy (NCBI): domain Eukaryota; kingdom Metazoa; phylum Chordata; class Mammalia; order Macroscelidea; family Macroscelididae; genus Elephantulus; species Elephantulus edwardii. The sequence goes on from NW_006399831.1 coordinate 14,455,209, forward strand.
ATGCCTTTTGATGTGATCCCATATGATTATAATGTGTTTTTTTTTCATTTTCTTTATGCCTCATCTCTGATTTTTCCTCTAGTATGTTTCTGTCGAGGTTCTTGTCTTCTAATTCACTGATTCTCTGCTCTATCTCTTCTGTTCTACCCTTTTGTCCCTCAATAAAGTACCATGCTGGACACTTCTGCCATTTTAGTAATAATATTCTGGATTATATTTTCATGCCTTTTGTTATTATGAGTGTTGTTTTGACTGTACTTTATCTATAGTTTGATAATTTTCTTTTTATCTTTTGATAATTTTTTAAGGTCTTGTACCTCTTTATCTATAGTTTATATTATTTTTCCCACATTTTGTGTTTAATTCCATAGTTGTGTAAGTTGCTCCTCATCAATGTATTTCTTCTGCCCTGTGTCTCTGGGTTGTTTGCTTTCTTAGTGGTCTCCAATGTTTTTTCCATCATTTGCACCTTCCTCCATAGGTGTTTGAATAATTCCTTATTTTTTTGGTTCTCTACCTCTAGGTTATTCTGTTTATTTTTGGGTTCCATATTTTCTTCCATCATTTGTACTTTCATTCGCATCTGTCCCCATATCAATGTATATAATCTGTCTTCTTGATTCTGAGTTATTCATGAGGTCTGCAATAATCTCTGCTTTTTTTTAGGAGAATGTTTGTTATTTTTCATAGTGTTTGAAGCTGCCTACAGTATTACTTTCAAAGCTCTGTTGACTGCTCTAGGTTTAGTAATATATATATATATATTTAATTTTCAAATGACAAGAATAATTTTTAGTCCTATTTTAACTTCTCTAGATGTCAGAAGAGACTCTGAAAATTGCACTGGAGCGCAGAGAAGCCAAAGCACAGGGAAGAATTCAAGATACTAAAGAGTTGAATAGAAGATT
>NW_006399831.1:14457725-14468894 GCF_000299155.1 Elephantulus edwardii
GGGATGGGAGTGTCAGAGACAGTGCGATTGGCACAGGAGAGCGGAGTTTAGGGCTGTTGTACATAGGGTTGCTATGAGTCGCAAGCGACTCGACGGCACATAACAACAACAACAAACAATAAGAACATTTGATACAATTAAGTATTCTTGGTATTGACATTTTACTTGGCATCCCATAAGCTCTCATTTTTCATCTACTTTTTCACCAAATGTCATTGTTCTCAGTTTAATTCTATAAATTCTTTCATTGTGCTATCTCCTAGAATTGAAATTTGTTCTTGATTTTTTTTTTCATTTTATTATAAGTTGTTATTGGTGTCACTGAGGTGAGAATGGTGCACAGTGACTTTGTGAAGAGCAGGTCTAAAGCTTGCCCTCATTGTAGCTTTGTTAAAATCTCTTATATTTACAAGTTCATTGTTACAGTCACTGTGTCTATCCATCTTGTTGAGCCTCTTCATCCTTTTTATTTGATAGTTGACTTATCATCTGAGTCTTTTTCTTCTGTTTGTTCTATTTAGTTTTACAGAACCTACTAATTTTTTGCTATAACTTCCACATCTAATCATGGTTCTACTTTTAAAATTTGTAATATATTCTCTGCTATATTTATGTCTCTCTAATGTTGAAGAGCAATGATGTCAGTTGGTAGACTAATGTGCACCTGATCCAGGCAATGGTCTTTGCAATTGCTTGCTATGCATCTAAGAGCTAATGACTAAGGATGACAGAAGAAGAATCATTACATTTGAGTTATGGTGCTGGAGAAGCTTATTGAACATACCAAGGGCTACTAGGAGAAAAAATACCCTCTATGTCTTAGAGAGAGTGAAACCAGATTGCTCCTTGGAGGCAAGAATTTTTAAGATCCATCTGACATACTTTGGGCATGTTGCCAGAAGGACATCATGCATGGAAGGGTCAGCACAGGAGATGAAGACCCAGGATGAGGTGGGCTGACATGTTACCTGGGGTGGTAGAGAAAGATGTGCCAGAGACAGTAAGATTGGCTCAGGATAGGATAGGGTTCAGAGCAATTGTGCATAGGGTCACTGAGTCACAGAAAACTCAGTGGAACATAACAACAACAACAACAACAATAGTTAATTCAGCCATTCTTTCATTTTCCTTTTGTGAACATTTTCTGTATTTATATCAATAACTTCTTAACTAAAGTGTAACATGTTTATTTTATATATCTCCCCCTTACAAGTTTAATGCAATAGTCTCCTAATCTCCTTACTGCTAGTATCAAGGGTGATAATTGTGGATCTCAGTAAAATAAAATCAATAAAAGCAATTTCAATATTTACTTCAAATTTCATGATGTTGCTTATCTATCAGTCAAGTGGTGACAATTTTTGTCTTGACCCTGGGATTCAACCCATCTCGAAGACTGTATTGTTTGATCTTCTGCAACAAGCATTTCAAATCCTCATTATGTTTAGCAAGCAAGGTTGTTTCATCTGCATTGCTAAGAAAAGTTACTCTTTAGAGAGAAATATCAGGCTTGGAAAGGTGGAGGGTCAGCAAAAGAGATGAAGATCTTCAATAAGAAGGATGGACCCAGTGAATGCAGGAATGGGCTCAAGTGTGTCAGAGACGATGCATATGGCACAGGTTAGGACAAGGTTTAGCCTATCCTGATGTCACATTCTTCTTCATAAAGTCCAGCTTCTCAAATGATTTGTTCAACATACAAACTGAATAGATATGGAAAAATGATACAACCCTGACACACACAGTTCTCTTTATCTGTTTGGAAAATAGCTCCTTAGTCTAGGTATAGGTTTATATGATCATAATTAAGTACTCTGGGATTCCCAGTCTTCTCAATGCTAATCATAGCTTGCTAATGTTAGATGGATCTTGGCTGAAAGCAGGGAGTACCACAAGAATGTCTATCTATGTTTCGTTGATTTTGCAAAGGTGTTTGACTGTGTGGATCACAACAAACTGTGGTTAACTCTGAAGAGAATGGGGATCCCAGAACACATGATTATGCTAATTTGAAGCCTATACTTGGACCAGGAAACGGTCATGAGAACAGAGCAACATTGTATGGTTCAAAACTGGGGAAGGGAAAAAATTTTCTCCATACCTTTTCAATCTTTATGAAGAACAGATTATGCGGTAGGCTGGGCTTTATGAGGAGAAATGTAGCATCAAGTTTGGAGAAAGAATCATCAACAATCTGCATTATGCAGATGACACAGACCTCCTTGCTGAAACTGAGGAGGACCTGAAGTGCTTGCTTTTGGAAGGTCATGGACTGCAGTCTTCAGTATGGATTGAGGCTTAGTATCAAGAAAACAACTATTCTCATCACTGGGCCAATTGGCTGCATCATGATGGATGGTGAAGAGATTGAGATTGTTCACAGTTTTAGTTTACTTGACTCCACAGTCAACACTTTTGGCACCAGTAGCCAGGAAATTAAAAGCTGTATTGCAATAGGAAAGTCTGCTGTTAGAGACCTCTCTAATGTACTGAAATGCAACAGTATCAGTCTGGAGACTAAGGTGTGCCTGATACATGCCATGGTCTTTGCAATCACTTTCTATGCATGGGAGAGCTGGACAAAAAGTAGGGATGATAGAAGGAGAATTGATGCCTTTGAGCTGTGGTGTTGGAGAAGAGTATTGAATATACCATGGACTGCTAAGAAAACAAATAGGTTTGCTCTGGAGAGGGTAAATCTGGGCTGCTCCTTGGAGTCAAGGATTCTGAAGCTTCATCTGACGTTCTTTGGACATGTTGCAAGAAGGGACCAGTCCATGCTTGGAAGGGTGGAGTGACAACGCAAGAGAGGAAGACCCTCGATGAGATGGATTTATTCAGTGATGAGGATAATGGAGATAGGTGTGTTGGAGACAGTGATATTGGTACAGGATAGGGCAGGGTGTAGGGCTGTTGTACATAGGGTCACTATGAGTCGAAGGCAACTCGACGGTGCATAATAACAAAAACAACAACAACATCCATATAGTCAAATGCCTTTGTATAGTCAACAAAACACAAATAGACATTATCTCTACTTTCAAAATGGATTAATCTGACCTGAGCAATGATATTTCTAGTGCCATAGCCTCTTTTAACCCAGTTTGAATTTCTGGCAGTTTTCTGTTAATTTAATGCTTTAGACATTTTTAGATAATTTTCAGCCCTATTCTTCTTGTTTGTTATATTAATGATATTGTTTGAAAATTTTCACATTTATTGAGTTGCCTTTCCTGAGAATGGGAGCAAGTATGGACTTCTTCCAATCAGTCAGCCAAGCATCTGTTCTCCAGACTTCCTAACATATTCTGGGGAGCATACCTATGGCTGCACCTGCTATCTGAATCATGTAACTTGGTATTCCACCAATTCTTGGGGCCTTATTTTTTTTGTCTTCAGTGCAGCTTGAACTTCTTCCTGTATTGCTACTTGGTCTACTTTATGTAGCACTTCCTGAAATTTTTTAGTGTCAACTAATATTTTTGGTTCAGTGACTCTGTATTTCTTCTATCTTCTTTTGATGTCCTGAATCATTCAAAATTGTGCCCACTACATTGTAACTTGAGGCTTGAATTTGTTTTTCCAGTTCTTTCAACTTTAGAAACACTGAGTGAACAAGTGCTTCCATTTTTATTTTCCGTCTTCAGCTCTTTCCACATACCATTATAAGACTGCTTTGTCTTCTTGAGCTGCTCTTTGAAATGTTATGTTCATCTCCTTCTTCAGCATTTTGTTTCTTTGTATTGACTTCTTGACCACTTACTTAAATTTCTAGAGTCCCTTCTGACATCCATTTTAATATTCCCTTCCTTTTCTCTCTTTGTAACATTTTGCTCTCTTTATGGGTGATGTTTTTGATTTCATCCCATAACTCACTTGGTCTTCAATCATAATTTTCAACTGTCCTAAACTTATTCTGGAGATGACTTTTAAATTCAGGTGGGATTGATTTAAGGTCATATTTTGGATCTTGTGGACCTGCTTATATTGTTGTCAACTTCAATTTGAACTTGTATTCTTTTCACAGATGTAGTCATTCTGACTCATGTGCAGTTCATCAGAGACCTCTCCAAAGTACTCTGCTGAGAGAATCTCTTCAAAGTATTGTGCAACAATGATATTAGTTTGAAGATTAAGGTGCACATAATTCCGGTACGAAAGTCATTTTTTAGGCATTACTTTTTTTTAGTCACTTGCTATGTATCTGAGAGCTGGACAAAGAATAAAGATGAAAAAAGAAGTATTGATACCTTTGAACTGTGGTATTGAAGAAGAGTACTAAATACCCCAAGGACTGCCAAACAAACAAATACATCTTGGTAAATGTGCAGCCACAGTGCTCCTTGGAGGCAAGGGTAGTGAAGCTTTATTTCATATACTTTGGGCATGTTGCTAAGAAAAGTTACTCTTTAGAGAAACATCATGCTTGGAAAGGTGGCGGGTCAGCGAAAGAGAGGAAGATCCTCAACAAGATATATTGACCCAGTGAATGCAGGAACAGGCTGAAGTGTGTCAGAGATGACGAGTATGGCACAGGTTAGGACAAGGTTCAGATTTGTTCATAGGGTTACCATGAGTCGTACTCTTGATGGCACCAAACAATAATAACTTGATAAGCAATATTCCCTTGTGCCATGGTCTCTTCTGAATCCAGTTTTACTTTCTTGCAGTTTCCTGTCAATGTACTGTTCCAGCCAATTTTTATAATATTCAGCAAGTTTTTACTTGCTTTTGATATTGATATTCCTCAATAATTTCCACTTACTTTTGGATCACTTTTTTTTGGAATTTTTTTTTTGTGTGTGTGTGTGAATGGGAATAGATGTAATCCTCTTCCAGAAGTTAGCAAGGTAGTTGTCTTCCATATTTGTTGACAGAGTCTGGTGAGCACATCCAGGATTGCATCTCTTTCTTGAAACATCTTAATTGGCATTCCATCAACTTCTAGGGACTTATTTTTTACCAATGCCTTAAGTAAAACTTGAAATTATTTATTCAGTACTTTCAGTCCTTGATTATATATTACTTTCTGAAATTGTTCAGTGTTGACTATTTTTGATACAGTGACACTTACTTGCTTAAAGTGGAGAAGACTTGAATTACTTAATGTTGAAAATAAAAGATTTCGGTATGGGTTGCTTCTCAACATCTACCACATAGGAGGTGGAAATTCTTTCATGGAACCAACAATGCCTTCACATTTGTACCATAGTAGGTTCTTTATAAATGTTTATCAAGTGAATAATACCCTATATCTGGCTCTTCACCATTGGTGACATTATTTTGGCTCTTTTCTTTTGCATAACATGTTCATATTACTGTTTATTCTTTTACCACTTCTTCATGGTCTGAGAATAAAGCTTATTATAGCTGATGTGTTGATGTCCAATATTCCTATCAGTTCAACTATGGCTACCTAAAAACAAGTTTGGCCCACAATGAGCATCTTGTTGTAAATGACCAGCTTTGAAAGGTTCCCCTGGAAATCAAATCAATCTCTATGAATAGGCACATCTTGCACTGTTGCTTTCCAGGAAGCTGCCAGATGGCTCATAAAAAAAGCACACTTATTTAACATCCTTTTGGAGGTGTCTGGGGAAAACGTTGTGGGCAAGTATTCAAACAAATCAGCATGTGAAAGCAGTGGCTGGGAAAGGCTATTATTTACCTATCTGCACTGACTTAACCACTAACCTTTATCCAGCAAATCCTAATACTTCCTTTTGGGTAGAGAAATCTTATTTACTGGCGCATTACAGTTTCAAGTCTATAAATTGTTTTTTTTTAATCTATAAGAAGTTTACAGTAGACAGGTTACTAAACAGTCTATCAACAAAATCTTTAAAATATGTCTTAGAAATGGGGTGCTATTGTTAGTGTGATTTTCCACCTCCCTCTGTGTGTGTGTGTGTGAAAGAGAAAGTGAGAAAATAAGGGATGACAACAAAACTCCCTCAAATACAGGCAAGATTTGAATAGTATATGAGAGCTCCTAGAAAGAATAGACAATAATAAATGCACTTATTGGAAGAGAAAGGGGTTAGTTTGTTTCCTCTAAGTATTTCATTATTTCTTTTTCAATCTTCTATGTAGTCATACCAAAAGATCTAGAGATATTAGAAAGAATTGGAAGAAAAACAAATTCAATTTAACAAATGGAAATATCTAGGAATTTTTCATGGTGGTGGGTAGATCAAACACACCAGTAAAGCTCCGGGTTTTCCAAACGCAGACTATATTATCCCAGAGGCCAGTGGGTCTAGAGACCTATTTTCAAGAACACAGAAAAGCAAAATTAATTTTTATGTTCTCTGTACACAACAACAATACTACTTATATCAGTTACAAGGAATGTAGAGTATTTATCATTTTTTTTTAAACTCTCTTTTAAAAGTCAAACCTGAATTGAACTTTAAAAAAATTTTAGTTTTTAAAAAGTTTTAGTTCCTGCACCTTGGAACACATAAAAGATTAAAGAGCATATTTCCCTAGTTACAAATGTCTTTTTTTAATATGAAGAATGGAGAATGCAATAAATTCCAGTCTGGTTTGTTGTGATGGATGAGAGATCAACTTTTAATTTATTCAGATTTTTGTTTGAAGGGCAGTTTCATCATGAACTAAAGGCAGATTTGGCCTGTGATTCTGAAACATAGACTCATTTGAGTTCTTGTCCAGGCATCTGATGCAGATGAGCAAGCTGAGTGCAAGAATGTGTCTGTACTGTCTCGGGCAGGGTGGTTCACAGGCCATCTGTGAGTAATTATACATAATATTGATACCTGGACATGGGAGCTATTTTGTTGCCAGATGTGGACATTAAAAGGAAACTTTCACAAAAACTGGAAGAAATCCCAGCCGGCTAAGTGCTGTTTTCCTTTTAGGAACACAAAAGCTTTGAGAAAACATACTTTATTTAAAAAAAAAATATTGTGTTGTTAGCTTCTTTGAGTGAACCCTCTACTCATCACAACTCAATGAACAGTGGAAAACAGATCACTATGATCCATGGGGTTTAAGTCAACCAATTTTGAGAGGTAGATTGCCAGGCCTTTCATCTTTTCTGTATTAGGAAGTTAACACTGAAATCAGTTTAGTATCATAACAACAAAAGTGTCTACACTGACAGATGGGAGCTACATATGAGGAGTATTGGTCAGAAATTAAACTGAGAACTCCCACAAAGAAAGTGACAATTCTACCACTGAACCACTACTATCCTCATAAAAAAAATGAATATGTTAGTTTCCTTGGGTCGATGCTGATTTGTGGTAATCTCATACATGCAGAATAGAGCTGTCTTCCATAAGGTTTATTGTCTATGCCATTGAGGCCTGTCTTGCAAGGAATCTCTGGGAAAACTTGAACCAATAACCTTTAGACTACTAGTTTAGTGCTTAGCCTTGTATGCCACTGAGGGATTCATACATAGTGAGTACTTAATAAACGGAATGAGAATTGTTAAAGAGTAACAATTCCTTCATAGAAAAGTACTGAATTCTTCTCTCAAAAAGTACTGTTCAAGAGAAGGATTTCCTTCATTTGTTCTTTTATTAAAGTGAGATATGCCAGGGATTCTTTTCTAGGCATCCATAGATACTCATTTCATAAGGCATGTCCAAAACGGAATTAGTTAAAATAGTAAAATTTGCTTATCTAATTGTAAAATAAGATTTACTGGTGTTTAAATAGAAAAAGATAAGATTAGGAAATTTCTATGGTAAACCACTATTATATCCTGATCTTTCTGATCAGAAAAGAACTTCTTCACTTCCTTTATGCTTTTGATCTGAATATTTTTAAGCTTCTCTGTTAGTCAGTTCTAGGCAAACAACCACTCAGCATTGCTTCTCTTATGTCTCTGATATCACGTCACCCGTTTATGACCCTTTATATTAAAGCGCAAAGAAAAACACAAAAAAGTAAAACGCGTTTTGTTAAAATGCAATCACTTCGTATTTAATTTTCTAGTGGCTTTTATTCTTCTATCAATAGCAACAACTTGCCAAAATAATTACAAACATACACAGTTATGGAAAATGTATTCAGAGAACATAATTACACCCTGTTGTTGATCTTTGACTATGAAAGTATTTAATCAAGACACTTGTTAAATCAGAGATCATACAAATTAATGTAACATTCATGTTTTGAAGTTCCTTCAAGAGAAAAAGGTACATTTGAAGCTGAAATGAAATGAAAAAATGATCTTGTATATATCAAATCATCTCATTTAGAAATTAGTGGATACATATGCTTCATATCTTCAGGTGAATGATCTATAACTTCAAAAACTCATAAACTTTATTTAATCTGAATGAAAGGAAATTGAAAATATGAAATGAAAGGCAGGAATATTCATGGAACAAATACATACACAAACATAGATATGCACACACACACACACACACACACACACACACACACACATTTAAATATCATTTATGAAAATGCCCATGCCTAAGAGTGAATTTATTTCCATTTAAAGAAGTAATTCATTTATCTTAGGAAAGAGTTCAATGGAGATGACTCTGTGAATATACCAATTACCATGGAGTAGATTCCATCTCAATATGACCCCTTGTGTGCAAAGTAGAACAGTTCCTTATTATTTTCATGGTTGTGACCTTTTAGAACCAAATTCCCTGGTGCTGTCTTCTGAGACAATCTTTAGACTATCAGTTGAGTATTTATTTGCAATATCCAAGACTCTCCCCTGTGATTGTTAGGGAATAGTTTTATTCAGAATAAAGGTGTAGAGTTATTTGTGAATGTTGTTTTATTGTGTGCCATTGAGTTAGAATTGACTCCTAGCTGACTCTGTCATGCGTTTTCAGAAGCTTTAAATCTCACAGAAAGAGATTGCTCAATTTTCTCCCTCAGAGCAACTTGTAGATTCGAACTGCCTGACTTTGGCTGACAACACCACTCCTCACCACTGTCACTAGAGTTCTATTTGTGAACAGTATTGTTTTTTTATGTGATAGTTGGCTCCAATCTATCTTCTTGTCTGTTGTCAAGTAGTAACCGACTTATAACTGATCCTCCCTCAAGTTTTCAGAGGCAGTAAAATGTGTTTATTTTTTACAAGGTATGTTTTAGATTCTTTGTTTCCAGAATTTTGAGAATTACTTTACAAAGTTTTCCTGGTTTAGCTATCAGTGAATGTCCATACTATTTTGCATCATTTCATATGACTTGTCCAACATACTCAAAATCGACTTGCAGTCTGTATATTTTAGAGAACTCGAATTTCTGGTTTGCTTGATGCCTATTTTCAACATGTGCCATGGTGTCACAGACATGTTATGTCAACAACTGCTGGTTTTCCCCCTCACTTTGTTTAGCACTTGCCTTCACTACACGCAGATAAATAAACTTGAAGCCAAGAACATCTGGGAACAATCAGTAAACAACAGTTTGAAAATTTCTGCTTCATTTAGATTTGACATACTTCAGAAAAGACTACTCAAAGAATAATTAAATTTCCATTTTAACATCATCTGGAAAGTTCATCTTCTTGATATCTCTAAGATCATTATTTTTCCATTTCCATTGTCTTTGTCCTAATTTAGCTGTAATTGTACTCAATCCCTAGTTCTCCTCAAAATGTATACATCTGGCCTCAGTCATAGAAATTTTATCCTTAAAACTTAGATTGGGGGTTTATGTCACACTGCATTTCATAACCATCCAAAGTCTACAAATAGTTTGCTGAAAATAAACTCAATGGGTTGAAATTTAATATATACCATATGCCTGAATCTGTTCAGTCTCTCTTCTACCCCACTTCTTTACCCAATCAGTAGTACAGCCACATCTTTCTGTTTTACTTTTTATTTTACTGTTGTTATTGTGTTGTCGAGTTGGAACCGACTCAGAGTGGACCCTCTCGTGAATTTTCAGACAGTTAATTGCACAGGAGGAGATTGTTCATCTTGCTCCTGCGGAGAAGCTGGTGGCCTCAAACTGCAAGCCTTCGGGATTGCAGCACAGCTTCTTGCTACTAGGCCAGAGCTCCCTATTTTACTATTAGTGCTCCATTTTTTTTTCTTTATATAATGCTAGTATTATTGATGTGTTGATAGCTTATTTTATCTTCAAATGCTACATCTGTCACCTCTGCTTCCAATACAGAAAATTTATACTTCTGTGCTTAGGCAAAACCATATTTATATTCTTGAAAAGCATTTTCTATAATCCTTGATTTATGGGTGGGTGGAACACTATTTTCTTTTGCTCAATTTTTAATTTCTTCAGGAGAGGGCATATTGTTGTTGCTGTTGTTATGTGCCATTGAGTCACCTGCGACGAATTATCCTGACTGTAATATGTGGAGAATGCTTGGACTTTCTTAAGCCAAGGGGAACAAGAGCATATCCACCACAGTTTTCCAGAGAATAATACATACCTGCGCTCTCTAATCTAGGCACTTTAGTCCTTCAATCCTCTGAATCCTAACATGTGGAGAAGGCTTGGGATTTCTTAAGCCAAGGAGAACAGAAGCGTACCAACCAGAAGTTTTCTACAGAACAATACTCACCCTTCTTCGATGAGGATACGAAAAGGGAAACACCAATATACAGGTCATTCATGGAAAAATGACTTTCACTAGGACATTGCACACTTATAAAAAACTAACATTTACTAGGAAAAGAGTCACAAAAGGTCAAGAAGGCAGCAGGTAGCACCAAATAGTATTAAACCCCCCCCAAAATAACTCTTATCCTAAAAGAGTAGAGCATATTGCAGAACTGATGAATACTCCAGACACAGAGAATCAGAAGAAATATATTGATTTGAAGTTATTTGAACAGCTATAAAAGAAGGTACAAATTGCTGTTGTTGTTGTTATGTGCCGTTGAGTCGTTTGTGACTCATAGCGACCCTATGTAGAAAAGCCCTAAACCCTGCTCTATGCTGTGCCAATCGCATTGCTTCTGACACACCCATCCCGATTGCCCCAGTCACTGAATCAGTCCACCTCAAAGAGGGTCTTCCCCTCCTGCGCTGTCCCTTCACCCTACCAAGCATGATGTCCCTCTCCAAGGACCTGTCTCTCCTTAGAATATGTCCAAAGTATGTCAGACGAAGCCCCAGAATCCTTGCCTCCAAGGAGTAGCGTGGTTTAACCCTCTCCAGGATGAATCTGTTTGTTTTCTTGGCAGT
>NW_006399831.1:14471059-14487094 GCF_000299155.1 Elephantulus edwardii
GAGCAAATAGAAAAAGAACAACAATCTAACCCTACAGTCTCTAAAAGAAATGAGATTATAAGGACAAAAGCTGAAATCAATGAAATAAAAAACAGAGAAATAATTGAAGCCATCAACAAGATCAGGAGCTGGTACTTCAATTGAAAAACCATTGTTAAAAGAAAAGAGAAAGAGAAGACACAGATAACTAAATTAAAAAGTTATAAAGGTGACATCACAACAGAACAAGATGAAATTAAATTGATAATATAAGAAAACTATGAAAAACTATACTCTGATAAACTTAAGGAAATGGACAAATTCTTCAATGCTCATCCCTAGACAAATATAGAGTGCTTGAACAGACTCATCACCAAAGAAGAAATTGAACAGGCCATAAAAAGATTTCCCCCATAAGAAAAGTCCTAAACCAGATGGCTTCACAGTTGAATTCCACCAAACATTCAGAGAAGATATATCACCAATTCTACTTAAATTATGTAGGAAAATGAGAAACAAGGAACACTTCTAGAGGCATTCTATGAAGCAAGTATAATCCTAATACCAAAAAAAAGTACAGACTATAATCTCTCATGACTATAGATTAAAAAATCCTTTAAAAAATCCTAGCCAATAAAATCCAAAAGCACATCAAAGCAATAATTTATCATGATCAAGTGGAATGCATAGGAAGTATGCAAGGATGTTTCAACATGAGAAAAACAGTCAACATAATTCACCATATTAACAAAGCAAATAACACTCCTTCCTGATAATGACATTCAGCAAAATTGGAATAGAAAGGAAATTTCCTCAACATAGGGAAAAGTTTATATGCAAAACTAAGAGACAATATCATTCTCAATCGAGAATGACTGAAACCATTTTCCTTGAGAACAGAGACCAGACAAGGACGCCGACTTTCACCACTTCTATTCAATACTGTATTGGAAGTACTTGCTAGGGCAATACAACAAGAAATAAAAGACATCCACATCAGCAGAGAGATGGTCAAATTGTGGTAATATGTAAATGATATGACAGTGCACACAGAAAACCCCAAAGACTCAACAAAAAAACCCATTAGTGCTAGTAGACAAAATAGAGTGGCAAGTCACAAGATCAATATAAACAAGTCAGTGGGATTCCTCCACAGTAACAAAGAAAACAAAGAGAAGGAAATTAAGAAAGCAATACCATTTACAAGAACCAACTTCAAATTGAGATACTTAGGAATAAACCTAACTAGAGACAGAAAAGAGTTTTATAAAGAAAGCTACAGAACATTTCTGCGAGACAAAATAAAAGACCTAAAAAAGTGGAAAAATTTTCCCTGTTCATGTATAGGAAGACTCAATATAGTGAAAATGACAATCTTACCAAAGGCAGTCTTCATGGTTAATACAATCCCAATACAACTACTAAATTCATTTTTCTAAGATATAGAAAAGGCAAGCAGCAAGAGAAAATAGACCTGGAATAAGTAAAACACTTCTGAAAAACAAGAATGAAGTGGGAGGCATAGTATGCCCTTAGCTCAAAAAGTGTTACACAGATGTAATAACCAAAACAGCACGGTACTGGTATAATGACAGGCAAATAAAGCAAAGAAATAGAGTACAAAATGCAGAAATTAATCCATTTATTTATGGTCAACCAATATTTGAAAAGAAAACAAAACCTAACAAATGGAAAAATAACAATCTCTTCACAAATTGTTCTGGCAAAGCTGGACTACTACCTGTAGACAGCTGAAGTAGGATGCACACCTCTCACCATACACAAAAATCAAATAAAGGTGGATCACAGATCTGGGAGCAAAGTCGAAAATCATAAAATTCATAAGAGATATTAGCCCTAGAAGAGGTTATAAAGAGATTGACAAATGAAGCCAGTAATGCATAATCTGAAGAGGGGGAAAAAAAATCAATGAATGGATTCTTCTAAACATTAAATCTCTGAGCTCACCAAAAACCCTTTTCAACAGGGTGAAAATAAAACCTACCGACTAGGAATAAATATTTGGCAATACCATCTGAGACAAGGGTCTTATAACAAAAGTTTATAGAATACTCCTGGACCTCCAGAAGAAAAAGACTTATCCAATTACAAAATGGGAAAAAGACATGGACTTTTCACAGAGGAAGTACATTTGAATGGCTAACAGACACATGAAGAAATGCTCCACATCAGTGGCAATAGGGAGATGCAAATCAAAACCACAATGAGATACCATCTTACTCCAGTAGCAGAGCCAAAGTTTAGTAGGAAAGCAAGCAATGAATGTGGGAGAGAATGTGGAGAGTTAGGAACTCTCATACACTGTTGGTGAAATTGTAAAATGGTACAAGTACTCTAAAAGTCAGTTTGGTGTTGCCTCAAAAAGTTGAACATAGAAATTCCATATGACCCAGCTAGTCCACTGCTTTGAACATACCCTGAGAAAATGAGAACTGAGGCACAAATGGAGATTTGTACACCAATGTTCATAGACATTATTCATGGTCACAATAATGTAAACAGTCCAAATGTCCAACTTCAACTGAATGGACTGAGAAATTGTGGTATATTCACACAGTGGAATACGATGCCACACTCAGGAGCAACAATTTAAAAACAAAACTACGTAACTTGAGAGAGACTGGAGAGCCTTATGCTGAGTGAACTAACTCAGTCTCATAAGAACAAATAATGTGTAAGACCATTATTTTTAAAACAGAAGAATAACTAATAAAACATATATGGGACACCGGGGGGAAGGGGTGGGAGAAGAGGGATGAGGATGGTAGGGGTGAAACCACAGGGTTGCACAGTGGGTGGAGGGAGGGAATAAAGGAAATGGGAAAGATTCCGCAGGCATTTGAAAAGACTGGGTAATGATGGGTAAGGTCCAAAAGTATATTATAAAATATAGTGGATGTGAATGATTGTGTGAAGCACAATATGAATGAAGAATAATATGAAACACAATGCATATGGACTTTGTGATCAAACTAATATAAAAACAAACAAATCAACACAAAGTGGATCAAAGACCTAGGGGTAAATCCCCAAACCATAAAGATCTTAAGAGACAAAGTAGTTGGACCAAGCATAGAAGGTATAGCTCATGGTATGGAAAGGCTGGCAAATACAACCAGAAATACACAAACAGGAAAGGATACAATTGATGAATGGTTCTTCCAAAGCTACACCATTTCAGCCCAGTAACAGTCACAATGTTCATAGCAGCATTATTCACCATTTCAAGAACAAGGAAACAACTCAAATGTCCAACCACAAGTGAATGGATTGAGAAATTGTGGTACATTCACACAATGGAATACCATGCAACATTCAGGAGCAACAATTTAAAAAATTGCTACATAACCTGAGAGAGACTGGAGGGCATTATGCTGAGTGAACAAATTTATTCTCATAACGACAAATACTGTAAAAGTTCATTATTTTAAATTAGAAGGATAACTAGTAAAATGTGTATGAGGATCCAAGCTGGGAAGGGTTGGAAGCAGAAAGGTGAGGATGGGTAGGGGGAAATGAAAGGGTCTCACAATTCGATAGATGGTTGGAAGGAGGGTAAATAAAATGGGAAAGACTGGGCAGGGACCGGGAAAGACAGAGTATGGTTCATTGGAGATTCATTTTATAAACCATAATGACTGGGAATGATGTGTGAAACACTATGGAATAAAGGATAGTGTTAAACACATATATGCAAACTATATAAGCAAACTGATATAAAAGAAAAATTAAAAAAAGAGTAATTTGGTATGCTTGGATTTTACGAGAAATGATAGATAGATGCTATTCATGGGATCAGGGAATATACTTGATACCTGGGCTCACTCTTGAAAATAAATTTAAGGACCCTAAAGAAGGTATTAGTTCATACAGAGATTGTTAAAACGCTGTTACAAATAGGAGCTGCACTTAGTATTATTAAGAAAACAAGATCTGAAGGAGTATACAAATCTAGAGCTCTGGTGGTCTCCTGCTAAGAAGCTATATTGCAATCTCAAAGGCATGCAGTCAGAATCCACCAGCCGCTCCGTGGGAGAAGGATGAGCAATCTCCTCCGTGTGATTAACCGCCTCTGAAAACCCACTGAAGGATCAGCCATGGGTCAGTTTCAACTTGAAAGTATTTAACAACAATAAAACACATGAAAGAGAAATAACTGCGTAATATTTCTTAGAGTTTTGATATACTTTTTGATTGGCCAGACGAATACTCAAAATGGTGAGTTCTTACTTGTTAACTCTGTTTTTGCAGATCAACCCAAGCTCAGAAAAAGTGTTAAATGCATGCATACGAATCAAAAGGTATAGATCTTGGTGTAAGATATTCGATTGATTGATTTGCTTGTTTTCTGTTTTCTGAATACATTCACAATACCAGAATTATCTCACATGCCTTTTGCTTTTTTTTCAGACTCAATTTAATTTAAAGATCTCAAGACATGGCAAATAATTGTAGCTTGTTTAGGTATTGGACATTCTTCTTCTTTAACTTTTATTATTCCAGTTATTGAAATATTTTTCAAAGAATTGAACTAGGATGCATTTGCTGTAATGCACTTGTTACTAAATTTATACACCTTTCCCCTGATATTCTAAATCCATAGTCCAAAGGAGAGTTACATTCTTTTACCATTCCACACTTAAAAAAAATACTGTCTAGCAAAGCCTATCCTTTGTGAGGAATCTTAATTGTAGTTTCATTATATTATTTTACTCCCCTAAATTTTGCCTCAAATTTCTTCCTAGCATCCTAAGGCATTTACCGAAACATGAACTCTAGGACTGACCTCAAGCTCTACGATTTCCTCAAATTATCAATCTAAGTAGATTCCATTGCATTATTCCAAATGCTCCCTCTAGCATTGACTATAATAGAATAGTGAGCATAGCTGTCTTCCAAAATGCTTTGTACAACAACATTTCCCCCAAATGTCTTTATGGCAACTTATGATTGCACCTCTATTTTCAACAGGAGATATGTGGTTGAATTTGAGGAAGGAAGATAGAAAAATAAGTAGAAAGAGAATGTGCAAACTTTCTGTAGAGTCTTCTCCCAGCCAATCTTTGACATATCTCAGGTGGTCCAAATCTACTCAATCACTCATTCATCCACTTAAAACATATTTATTATGCATTTACTATGTCACTGCCATTGCCCTTTCTTTAAAGAACAGAACCATAGCAAGACCAGTGCTTACCTTGTTGTTCAACACGTTAGCCAGTCATTTACGTTTTTAGTATAATTCAATATAAGTATTTCCAGAAACTATGAGTACACCAGGTTAAGATAACATTCATCCTGCATCATGACAGGTATTTTGCTGTACACTTTGTCAGAAAAAAGTCAGTGACAATGTCCAAGAGCATTTTTTGTTAAATTACTTTTGTTCTTCCTTTTCCTCTGCATGTATCTTAGGAAGGTTTGTTTTCTCTCAGATACTACCTGTTGGAGAATATGATTAAAGCACCCTTTCATATACCCTAGCCAACTATCAGAGATATGTCCATACTTTTGTCCTATCAGGCTCCTTCTCTACAGAAAACTAGGAAATTTAGCTAAACTTCCTGTCATTCATGCTTTGTTTCTTTTTGATAGAATATTTCCCCTTATTTCCTCCTCTCTGTTCCTTAAATAAATTTGCAAATAACAAAAAATATAAGACATAGTACTTTCTTAGCACCTCATTTGTTTATTCCTTGGGTGAAAGTAGCTGGAATTGGTTGACGTGCTCTGTGTGTGTGTGTGTGTGTGTGTGTGTGTGTGTAGGTTTGTAGGTGTAGTGCTGATCAGATTTCACATTGAGAGCTCTAATCCCCTTTTCAAGTATTGTTTCTAGGAATCTAGCCTCCAGGTGGAGACCCTGGGTGTCTAAAGATTTAAACATTAGTCAAAATGTTAGTGATTTAAACACATCTAGAGGTGTCTTGTGAAAAGTTGTTATGTGCTATCTTACTGTAGTGCATAGTGCCACTCCTGTGATTTTTTTTTTTAGTTTACGGATTTTTATACATGTCTGTATATCTATCTATCTATCTATCTATCTATCTATCTATCTATCTATCTATCTATCCATCCTTCTTAGATCATTAGTGTTGATTCTTTGCCCCCATGATTTCACTTGCATCTTTTATCTTACCAAAAGAAATTTGTTAGTCAGCATGTTTCTCACCATGACCAACCTTGTCCAACTCTAGCTCATATCCTCCCCACTGCCCAGGTATTTGTTATTTCTGAGTATCCACTAAAGCTTTACATAACCATTCAAGATAAAAGATTCAGTACATTATTTATATCTGTCCTTAAGTACAATTAATGTGATACTGTTATTTACATGTAAGTCTTATCCTTCAAAAAAAATTGTATACTTGCTGAAGTATACAGGCTTTCTCCTTTTGGGTTTCTCTTCCTTATCCCCAATGTCTAGCATATTGACAAACACACAAGCATCTGACAAGTGTTTACCAAAGCTAATTGATACAGGGTTTATTTGTACTTTCTCTTGTCTTTTAGTTGAATGAGCAGATTTTTTCCTTCCAAGTTACTATCTGCCTTTCTAAACCTGCTAGAAAATCAGCTCTGGTTTGGTTCTGACTTGATGGTACACAGCAACAAACAACAGGACTAAGAGGGTCTTTCTGCTTCACTGTTAGAAGTTTGCCAGGAGTCTTCAATGGCTTGTTTGTAATTGTCCAGAAAATTATATATTCCAGGAATGGGGAAGCCTGGAGTATCTTCTGATGATAATCCTTTTAATAGTATCAATTTATTCTTTTGTTCAACATGATTAAATGAAGCTGTTCTCTGAATTTCTCCAAGTAAAAGTTGAGACCATAAATAACTTGCTCTGGTGCTGAATCATGGGAAATTTTTGTTTCATATTTGTTTTACCCTACATATGCTCATGTGGGATTGCCTTAACACTTAAGAAAACCCCCAAAATCCAAACTTCGACAAACCAACACTCATTTCCTTTGAGTTCAAACCAACTCATAACTTACCTTCTATCATGTTCTTAGGAGGCTATAAATCACATGGAAAGAGATCGCCCATTTTTTTAAATAGGCTTACTTACAAAG
The DNA here is from genome assembly GCF_000299155.1 of Elephantulus edwardii. NCBI lineage: Eukaryota > Metazoa > Chordata > Mammalia > Macroscelidea > Macroscelididae > Elephantulus > Elephantulus edwardii. The sequence goes on from NW_006399831.1 coordinate 14,478,136, forward strand.
TTCATATACATTGTGTTTCACACTGTTCTTCATTCACATTGTGTTTCATACAATCATTCTCATGTGTTATGTTTTGTAAAATTAATCACTATCGGACTTTGCCCATCATTACCTTGTCTTTTCACCAGGATCTTTCCCCATTTCCTTCCTCCTCTCCCTCCACTCTCCAAACTATGAAACCCTGTGGTTTTGCCCCTACTTATCCTTACCCCTTTGCCCCAGCCCCTTCCCTCCTTGAGTTCTCATAATGTTTTACTAGTTACCCTTCTATTTTTATGTTACTGGTCTTATGCAGACTGGCTATTTTTATTCAGTGGAGACTTTGGTGGATTTTAATTATCTGAGAGGCACCACCCTTGAGTACAAATCCATACAGACTATGGCACTAAAGCTCCCTTAATGGTAAAAGAAACAATTTACAGTTTACAGATACCCACAGAGTATAGTAATGTAGAAATGAAGTAGTGTGCATATATTAATGTTTTAGAAATTCATACTTTTCAACAGAAGGTGAGTGAAATATTGAGTCTTTCACAGAATACATATTAAAGCTTCATATAATATTTTTGCAGCCTTTTTATAATAACTTAAAGATAGAAATAACTTAAATGCCCAGCAGCAGATGACTAGATAAAATACACAATGAAATAAGAAGTCTTGATATATGCTACTACTATGTACATGGAGCTGGAAGACATTGTACTGACTAAAACAAGCCCATTGCAAAAGGATAAATAATAGTAACACTTCACTTGCAAAAGAAAACAAGGAAGGCGAATGTATACAGTTTAAAATGGAGGAGTAAAAGGTGAATTGACAGTAATAGAAAAATAACAGTGATTGATGATAGTTTTGTACAGCCACTTCTTATAACTTCTGGCAGTAAGTTTTTACCCTAGTAAAAAGTTAAATTGGTAAATTGTGTGACAAATAAAATTATATCATGACAAGAAAGTATAAGTGCTGAGTCTGCTTTGGTAAAACCAAACATCTCATGAGATTTGGTTCTGTGGTTTGGAGTAAGGACATGGTTTCATGGTACACCCCAGTTAATTGGCCTGTTAGTATGTTTAGAGGGTGGTGTTTTTTTTTTTTTATCTCCTACTTCATGACTCATTTCTAGGGTCCTCAAAGCTTGCAATCAATCATCTAGGGCACTACAATTGTTTATCTGGATCCGTTGCCTCTTTCCCTAGACCCAAAGAACAGAATGGTGTGTGGATATTATTACTACACATTTTAATAAAAATTTTCAGAATAGTTCTGATATAAGAGGAGAAATGAAGAACAGAATTTAAAATTTCCTTATACTCTAGGTATTTTTTAAAAATTATTTTGGTTTGTTGTTGTTGTTGTTAATTGCCATTGAGTCGTAGGCGACGCATAAAAGTGAATGAAAGACCTGAATATTTGTATAACTTTGATAGTTTCTCCAGGTTCATAGGGTTTTTGGAGGCAAGTTATTTCGAAAGTGGATGCCACTCCTGCTTCCAAGCTTGTTTTAATTGGGGAGCTCCACTAAACACTGTCCACCATTAGTAACCATTGTCACATTTGACCCATCAGTCTCACAGTGTTTAGCATCACGGCCACCATAAGCTACCTCTGTAGAGCAAAATTCATATTCATTGTATTTCACATTTCCTTTCATTCACATTGCATTTCATATAATCAATTATTTCCATACATTGTGTTTTCTAAAATTAATCACCATTTAACTAAGTCCACCGTTATCGTGTCTTTTCAGGTCCCAGCTGGATCTTTCTCATTTCCTCTACCCCCCAACCACTAAATGGTGTGACCTCCTAATTTCTCCACTACCCATCCTCACCCCCTCTGCTTCCACCTCTTCTCCCCTTAAGCTGCATATATGATTTAGTAACTATTCTTATATTTGTACAATAATGGTCTTATGCGATATCTGTCTTTATGATACTGGGTTAATTTACTCAGCATAATGCTCTCCAGTTTCTCACAAAATATGTAGTCTCTCCCAAAATAATTTCTCCTGAGTTCTGTGTAGTATTTCATTGTATGAATGTATCACAATTTCTTAATCCATTTGATTGTGGCTGGACATTTAGGTTGTTTCCATATTATTGCACTTGTGAATAATGCTACTTGAACATTGGTATACAAATCTCCATTTGTGTCTTAGTTATAATGTCCTTGTGGTATATTCCTAGCAGTGGAACAGCTGGGTCATACAGCATTTCTATGTTCAGCTTTTTGAGGAAATGCCTACCTTTAAGAGTGGCTGTACAATTTTACAGTTTCACTAACAGTGTACAAGGGTTCCCATCTCTCCACATTGGAAAAAGGATGGAGGTTATTAATGATTTTACCTTACTTGGATCCACAATCAACACCCTTAGACCAACAGTCAACAAATCAAAAGACAAGTTGAATTAGGAAAATCTACTGTCAAGAAGCTCTCCAGAGCGCTAAAGAACAACAATGTCAGTCTAAATACTAAAGTGTGCCTCATCCAGACCTTGGTCTTTTCTATTGTTTGCTATATGCATCTGAAAGATGGTTAGCAACTAATGATGGCAGAAGAATAATTCATGCCTTTGAGTTCTGATGCTGGAGAAGATTGAAGGAATTGCCAAGAAAACAAATAGGTCTATCTTGGAGAAAGTGAATCTTGTGTCCTCAATAGTTACAAGCATGGTGATACCACATCTTACATACTTCAGGCATGTTTTCAGGAAAGGCCTGTCCTTGGAGAGAGAAATCATGCTTGGAAAATTGGAGGGTGAGTACAAAAGAGAAAGACCCACAATTAAATGGATTGACACAGTGACTGGTGCAATGAGGTGAAGTGTGACAGAGAGTGAGGTTGACTCAGGATAAGGCAAGATTCAGAGCTCTTGTTCATAATGTTGCTATGAGTTCTAGTTGACTCAATGGCATATAACAATAACTGGACTTCTTGGAACCATGGAGGCTGGATGAATCCCTGAAACTTACTCAGCTATCATTTTTAAATTGCACATCAAAACTATCAAACTAAGTAATAGTTTGGGCAATAGCAAAGCTTAACTCATAAAGAAAATACTTCACTGGGCATTATGTTCTTTTAGATTTATCTGTATGGGATGTGATTAAAAAATGTCCCATGCCAATCCACCTTATTTTGCTAATATCTAATATGTCAATATTTATGTGCTCAATTTCTTTCTTAACAATATCCAATTTTCTTACATTCATGCTTCTCATATTCCACTTTCCAATCATTTGTGTCTGCTTACAACAGTTCCTCCTCCTTTGTGTTTCCAAATTTGAGGGTTCAGCCTTAGTTGTCATATCTGTTAATTTACAGTAGTGTGCTCTACTGTACATAGAGTTTTTGGGAAGCAGGGATTTATGAGGAGGAATGTATCATCAGGATTGGAGGTAGACTCATCAACAACCTATATTAAGTAGATGATACAACTTTGCTTACCGAAACTGAAGAAGACCATAAGTACTTGCTGCAAAAGATCAAGGACTGTGGATCTTCAATATGGATTGATGCGCAACATCAAGATGACAAAGGACCAAATGGCAACATCATGATAAATGGAAAAGAGATTGAGGTTATTAACAATTACAGCCTGCTTGGCTCCACAATGAAAACTCTTGGTATCAGCAGTCGGGAAATCAAAAGACAAATTCCATTGAGAAAATATGCTGTCAGGAACTTCTCCAGAGTACTGAAAAGCAACGATGTCAGTCTAGAGACTAAGGTAGGCCTAATCTAAGCCCTGGGTTTTGTAATTACATACTATGCATCAGAAAACTGGACAATGACTAAGAACAGAAGAATTGATGCCTTTGAATTGTGATACTGAGAAGAGTCTTGAACATACCACGGACTGCCAAGAAAATAAATAGGTCTGTCATAGAATGAAACCAAATTTCTCCTTGGAGGCTAGGATTTTGAGGCTCTTTATTACATACTTTGGGCATGTGGCCAGGAGAGACTGGTCCCAGGACGTCTTGTTTGGAAGGGTGGAGGGACAGTGCAGAAGAGGAAGACCCCGCATGAGAGGGATTGATACAGTGACTGGGGCAATGGAGGTTGGTGTGTTGGAATTAGTGAGGCTGGCTCATGACAGGGCGGGCTTCAGAGCTGCTGTAATAGGGATCACTATGGGTCACAGGCAACTTGATGGCACATAACAACAACAACAACACATAGGATCAAATTGACAATAGCAACACAAGTGATGTAATAATAGTAGGAAATATTCAGTTTATATTAGCAAGGAAATAACAACAAAGAAAAGGAACTTAAGAATGGTTGCACAAGGGAGCTCTGGTGGCCTAGTGGCAAGAAGCTGCACTGCAATCCTGTAGGCATGCAGTTCAAATCCACGAGGTGCTCTGCTGGAGAAGGAGGAGCAATCTCCTGTGCAGGTAGGTTCTATTTTGACGGTACACAGAAACACACACAGCCCTCCCCAAAATCAAGAATAGTCGCACAGTTTAAAGAATGTAATAATTTACTCACTGTTGTTGAGTCGGTTCCAGTTTACAGAAATCCTTTGTCAAGTGTCTGTCTGAAGCTTAATTGCAAGAAGAGATTATGTGTCTTTCGTATGCTGAACATTTTGTGGATCCAAACTGCCACACAATTCTCTATGAACTATAGCACCAGAAGAATGAGTTAACATTACTAAATAGTTCATGTAGAATTGATAGATGTTTTGCTGTGTATATTCTAAATAAAACAAAATTTAAAAATTAAAAGAAAAAAACACAAATAAAGAAAATTTAAAGGGGCATAAAGAAATTTCCTGTTGGAAATAACTGCCAATTAGGCATCTAAGTAGATCTATCCAGAGACTGAGTTGAGCCCAAATCTTTTGTAAACTGTGGTATTTGACAACACAGATAAGGAAGATCCATGGCTTCCTGTATGTTAGCTATTTATAACAAAACCCCAAATGCTCTATTTTCTCATGACTTCACACACAAAGAGGATTCAGGTAAGGCAAAACTTAATGCTTTTTGCAACTGCTAGAATTTTTTGTCCTCTACATGCTGCCAATAATACTGTTTTATAATTATATTTTCCATAATGGTTTTATATTTTTAGGGAGTTGGAGGCAGATAAATGACTTCCTCTGAGGCCAGATGCCTTGTACTCACATCAAAGACTTGCCCCCAGCGCACCTTCCTTAAGTTGTCTTTCTCAGAACCGTGAAGCAGAGGTTATAAGCATAATGTCAGATGGCTTATGATTTGTTTTAATAACTGGCAGTGGGATGCTTGTTATTCACATTAACTACATAATAGACATAGCAGGTGGTGCAGTTTTGATTCCTGATAGATCATAAGAGACTGAAACATAATGACGGTTTATTCTGTAGCATGTTTTCCCTCAAGATCTCTTTCTACAGTCAAAGAAAATTTGTGTTACTGTGATTTAAAATACTGTTCTGGTAGTTCTTTGTTTTTCTATTAAAGCAACGTTAGAAGAAAACATTATGAACACATAATACTTTTTAAATGTTCTCCATTGGCAAGGGTCTGAATGGATGCTCTGGTTACCTAGGAGATGAGAGCAAAATGAAAATTGATTGACTTATCAATTTGATTGTGAGCTCAGCTTTAAGTGGCAGCTGTGTGTGGCACATAAAATGCAGCTACTCGAAAGGAATTTTTAAAAATTTATTTATCACTCAGTGATGATGCCAGATAGATTATAAGGTAGTACAAAGTGGCTATATTAGAAAAGTCAGTATTGAATGATTGGCCTAATGATTATGATTAAGAAAAAGGTGATATTTTAAAGAAGTAATTCTACTCTCAATTCTTACTTCAATATGTCACTAAAAATAATTGCATCCATTACTGTAGAGTTCTAGCTGTGATAGGACTCCACTATTGGCTTTGTTTTTGTAGGAATAGCCCAGCTCTCTGTTGGCTGAGACTGGACGAGTGGGAAGGAGACTTAATGGATCTTCCTGTAAAAGCGGCTATAACCTCCAACCCTTCTATTCTTCCAGTTCTCATACAGTTTGTCTTTATCATTAAGCAGGACTAACAACAGACAAAAAGAAGTTTAATATTCTAAGCCTTCTTAACTTCCTATTAATATTTTCTCTACTCAAGAGACTATTCTTTCTCCCATTTTTCATTTATAGATGCTTTGCCACTGAAACCCCTCTACCAAAGCAATACAGCATTGTGTGCCTTAATGACACCTATTTTTGGCACCAACTGTTAAAACTTATGTCTCTTTATGTTCAAAGTCTTGCTTTTGTGTAACAATTCAGTTAGAAAGAATCTGATTGATTAATGTGCTCCTGGGATGTAATTGTCTAGGGGTTATTCCTCTAAGAGTTATTTTTTATTTTGCTGGAGACAGAGCTTCAGCCCAAAAAAATAGACTGACAATGGTGGGAATGCAAGCTCCCTGGGAGACAGGTGGAATGCATACTTTAGGTCATAGGAGCTCTCCTTTCTGGCTCCTCAATTCACACTCTTCAGGCACCAGAAAATTGCAGAACAGGAGCCAGAACAATTTAACTCAAGAATGAACTGAAAAATAGTCTAAGAGAAGTAAGAAAACGACTAGAATTTTTCCCTGTCTCACTGCAGAAGTGCCAATCTCCTACTACTGTATGGAAACTTCCTGGTTAATGTAGACTTTACTGGAGTTGCTTATAAACATAAAAACAAGCAAACCTAAATCCCAGAGTGATGTGTGACATAGAATGGAGGAAGAAATACTAATGTTAGAGACAAGAACTCTCCATAAAGGAATATTCTTGACATCAGGAACAAAGGCTGCAAAAAAAGTGAAATAAAATAATATTCTGGATCTATGTGACGAAAGCCACAAACTGCCAAAACACAGCGATGGAAAAAATTAAAAGTGTAGAAATAACCATGTTCTTAGGTAGAGAGAGTTTATGTTAAAATCATGTCAGTTATCTTTCAAATCAACATAGAAGTAATGCAAAATAAAAGTAATACAATTAAATGAAAATCAACATAAGAATTTTTCTTTACAATTAGTTTAATTAACTCAATTTAATCTGGAAAGTTGTGAGAACAAGTACTAATGAAGGGGAACTTTCCCTATAAAATTTTGAGCTGTGTCAGAAATTTAAATAATCTCTTACAGAATAGTGCATAACCTATGTTGTTGTTGTTAGGTACTGTTGAGTCGAGTATGACCCGTAGTAACTCTATAAACAAGAGATCTGAACCCTGTTTTATCCAGCACCATCCACAAACTTCCTGATACATTAGAGCCCCTTGTGGCAGTCACTGTATCAGTCCACCTGGTTGAGGGTCATCTTCCCCTTTGCTGACCCTCCACCCCTCCCAACATAATGTCCCTTTCCAAGGAATAGCCCCTCTTAGCAACATGCTCAAAGTATGTGAGGCGAAGCCTCATCATCTTTACCTCCAACGAGCACTTTGGCTGCCTCCTTTCCAAAATTTATTTATTTGTTCTTTTGGCAGTTCATGGGCTATTCAGTGCTCTTCTCCAATACCACAGCTCAAAGGCATCAATTCTTCTTCTGTTATTCATTGTCTAGCTCTCAGATGCATAACACGTGATTGGAAAGACCAGGTGCACCTTAGTTCTCAAACTGACATCATTACTTCTCAATAATTTGGAGAGGTCTTAAACCTTCCTAGTACAGTTATGTCTCCTGATTTCCTGATGATTAATATCAAGGGTGCTAATTAATCAATAAGTTAATGAATTAATTAATTAAGTTAATTAATCCAAGTAAGATGATGTTATTGACAGTTTCAATATTTTCTCCTTCTATAGTGAGTTCTTTTACTTTGGGAACAAATATTGATCTTTTCCAGTCATTTGGCCAGCTGGCTGTCCTCCATATTTCTTGGCACAACTTAGTGAGAATAGCCAGGGCAGCATTTGTTCGTTGAAATATGTCAATTGGTATGCTGTCAACTCCTGGAGCCTTTTATTTTTGCCAGTTCTTTCAGAGCAACTTGAACTTCCTCCTTCATCACCACAGGCTCTTGCTCATATGTTATTCCATGAAATTCTTGTGCCAGCCAATTCCTTCTGATACAGTGACTCTATGTACTCCTTCCATCTTCTTTTAATGCTTCTTGGATCATTTAACATTCTACCCAAAGTATCCTTAAGTATTGCCACCTGTGGCTTGAATTTGTTTTTTAACTCCTTCAGCTTAAGAAACGCTGAGTGATTTTGGCCCTTTTGATTTTCTGACTTTAGCTCTCTGCATATTTCATTATAATCAATAGCTTGCTTTGTGATCCCATGCTGCATTTTGAAATTTTCTGTTCAGCTCTTTGATTTCTTCCTTTAGCTTTGGCTTCTTTGCACCCCAATGAAATATACAGAGTCTTATCTGACATCCATCTTGGTCTTTTCTCCTTCTTCAGCCTTTGTAATGATCTTTTGCATTCTTCATGGAAGATTTTCTTGATATCCTCCCAGAGCTCATTTGGTCTGCACTCATTGGTGCTCAAGGCCTCAAACCTGTTCCTGGGATGGTTTTGAAATTCAAATGGGATAGACTTAAGGTCAAATTTTGGTTCCCGTGGATTTTATTTAATTTTCCTCAACTTCAGCTTGAACTTGAATAGGAGTAATTGGTGGTCTGTTCCACAGTCAGCATATGGCCTGGTTTTCATAGCTGATATTGAGCTTCTCCAGTGAGTCTTTCCACAAATGTAATCTATTTGATTCCTATGCATACCATCAGGTGAAATCCATGTGTATAGCTTGCATTTATGTTTTTTTTTAATAGAAGGTATTTTCAATGAATAAATCATTGAATGGCCAACTAACTGGAAAAGATCAATATTTTTTCTCATTCCAAAGAAAGGTGACCCAATAGAGTGTGGACATTATCAAACAATATCATTAATATCCCATGCAAGCAAGATTGTGCTGAAAATTATCCAAAAACGTTTGGAACAATATGTCAACAGAGAACTGCCAGATGTG
>NW_006399831.1:14487448-14498546 GCF_000299155.1 Elephantulus edwardii
CTGATTCTCAAGCCATCAGGATTTCTGTGATTCTGAACATATCATGCTTCAGGCAGTCTCTTATGATTCAGCCAATATGACTTCAATTTAAAGTTGTTAAGTACAATTATAATGTACAACTCCTTTTTCTGGAAGGTTCTTAGAAACAGTCGTTGTTCTTAAACTTCCACTCCAGGATTGCCTTCTCGTGGGTTAATACTGCTTGTCTTCAATTTGGAGCCAGGTGCTGATGTAAAATTTCTTGGCCCGAGGGCCCAAAACTCTTTCTGGCAATGGCATCGGGATGCAACTTGGCTAGTGTCCCCAGGGTTACCTGGGTTAGATTGTTCAGATCAGGAAAGCTCCACCTCTCTCTCCTCCCCGAATCCCAAAACTCTTTTTCTGGCAATGGCATTGGGGTGCGGGAACATTTGATTGTGCTAATGCAAAACCTATACTTGGACCAAGAGGCAGTTGTCAGAACAGAGCAAGGAGACACTACATGGTTCAAAACCAAAAAGGGATGTATTCTGTCTCCATACCTTTTCAATCTGTATGCAGAACAGATCATCTGAGACGCTGGGCTGTACGAGGAGGAATGTGGCATCAGGACTGGTGAAAGAATCATCAACAACCTGCATTATGCAGATGACACAACCCTGCTTGCTGAAACTGAGGAGGACCTGAAGCACGTGCTGCAGAAGGTCAAGGACTGCAGCCTTCAATATGGATTGAAGTTCAACATCAAGAAAACAAAGATTCTCACCACTGGGCCAATTGGTAACATCAGTATGGATGATGAAGAGATTGAGATAGTTAACAGTTTTACTTTACTTGGCTCCACAGTCAACACTCTTGGTTATCGCAGCCAGGAAATCATAGGATAAATTGCATTGGGAAAATCTGTTGTCAGGGATCTCTCCAGAGTATTGAAGAGCAACACCATCAGTCGTTGCAATTACTTACTACGTGTCAGAAAGCTGGACAATGACTAAGGATGATAGAGAATTGATGCATTTGAGCTGTGGTGCTGAAGAAGAGTGTTGAATAGACCATGGACTGATAGAAGAACAAACAGGTTTGCCCTGGAGAGGGTGAAGCGAGAATGCTTCTTGGAGTCAAGGATTCTGAAGCTTCATCTGACATACTTTGGGCATGTTGCAAGGAGGGACTGGTCCTTGGAAGAGACATCATGTTTGGGAGAGTGGAGAGACAGTGCAGGAGAAGAAGACCTTCAATGAGATGGATTGATTCTGGGATTGCGGTGGTGGGAGTGAGTATGTCAGAGACGGTAAGGTTGCACATGATAGATTAGGGTTTAGGGCTCTTATGTATAGGTAGAGTCTCAAGTACCTCGATGACACATCACATCAACAATAGGGAGCTCTCATGGCCTAGTGGCAAGTAGCTGTGCTACAAACTCGAAAGCACGCAGTTCGAGGCCAGCAGCTACTCTGCAGAAGAAGAATGGGCAATTTCCTCCCATGCAATTAACTGACTGACTCTGAAAACCAGCTGGAGGGTCAGCTATGGGTCAATACACAACAACAAGAACATCATGATGAAACCTATGGGTCCAGTGCTAAGAATCTTTGTTTTCTTGACATGAGATGCAAACCATATTAGACTGTATGTCTTGATCTTCTGCAACAAGTGCTTCAAGTCCTCCTCACTTTCACCAAGCAAAGTTGTATCATCTGCATAATGCAGGTTATTGATGATCTCCTTCCAATCCTGATGCCACGCTCCTTTTTATAGAGTCCGGCTTCTCAAAGAATTTTCCTCAACATACAGATGGAGTAGGAATAGAGAGAATATAACCCCGATACACTCCTTAATTTTAAAACATGTGCTGTTCCTTTCCTCTGTTTGCACAATAGTCTCTTGGTATTGATATAGGTTTTGCATGAGCCCAATCAAGTGCTCTGGGATTGCCATTCTTCTCAATATTAGCCATAACTTAATATAATGCACACAATCAAATACCTTTGTATAGTCAATAAAGCATATATAGACATTCTTCTGGTATTTTCTACTTTCAGCCAGGAACCATCTGATGTCAGCCATGATATCCCTGATGCCACAACCTCTTCTAAATCATGTTTAAACGTCTGGTAGTTCTCTATATATGTACTGTTCTACCTGTTTTTAAATGATCTTCAATAGTGTTTTACTTGCATGTGATATTAATGATGTTTTTCTATAGTTTCCACACTCTGTTGGATCACCTTTCTTGTAAATGGGAACAAATATGGACCTCTTTCAATCCACTGGCCAGACAGCTATCCTCCACATTTCCTGGCATAGACGGGTGAGTGCGTAAAGGGCTGCATCCATTAATTGAAACGAGTCAATTGGTATTCCTGGGACCTTAGTTTTTAACTTCAATGCAGCTCCAACTTCCTCCTTTATTACTTTTGGCTCCTGCACCCACATTCTAAACAACATGCCTCTGGAAACTCGATGAACTTTGAGAAATGATGTTAGTTACAGAAAGTCTTCAGGTCTTTTGTTCATAGGGTTACTATGAGTCATGCTCAACTTGATAGCAATCAGGAACATCAACAACAGCAACAACAACCTGCTTATATGGTACTTCCTGAATTTTTTTTTACTGTCATTGAGTTCTTTCTGGCACAGTGATTCTGTGTATTCCTTCCATACTCTTTGATGCTTTCTGGGTCATTTAATATATTGCCCATAGCATCTTTCAATATTATGACTCGAGGCTTAAGTTTATTTTTCAGTTCTCTTACCTTGGGAAATGCAGAGTGGGTTCTTCCTTTTCTATCCACCAATTCCAGTTTTCTGTACATATTCTATTACAATTCTTTGTGTTGTCCTTTCAAGCGGCCCTTTAAAATATTACACCACCCCCCGCCCCCCCGAGCTCTTTAACTTAGCTATATTTCCCCTTTGTTTGGCTTCTTGATGCTTTAGTGCAATTTTTAGAGTCTCTTCTGATATCCTTTTTGGTTTTTTCTTTCTCCTCTGTCTTTGTAATGATCTTTAGCTTTCCACATAGATTATATCCTTGATGTCATCCCATGACTCATTTGGTCTTTGATTATTGGTGTTCAATGCCTCAAATATCTCTTAAGATGATCTTGAAATTCAATAGGGTTCCCAGTATATGATCTTTATGAGTGCTTAACTCCACATCTTTTCTCTCACAGGGTTCTTGTGTGGGCTTTAGCTTTACACCTCTCCGTTTGTCACCAAGTGCTCAGTGATTACACCACTAGTACTTCGTCACACGGAAGAAGGTGTTTAGTGTGAGATGAAGCCATATAACCTCTAAATTTGAATTACATCCATGGGTCTCTCCACCTACTAATCACATATCCTCTGCTTAGACTTGAAACACTTGTGTATATGTAGAGTTATAAATGTTTGGTTTGTTTTGTTCTCCCCTTTTCCTTCCCAAGATCAGGTGACTCTGTTATTTTTGTTGGTTTTTCTATGTGCTTTTAAACCACTGACATTTGCAAGGATTAACCTGAACCTCACAAGTTACAAGGGGTAGGAGACAGTTGTCAATTCTGTTTCTATGGAAACAGAAATCAAGATTGCAAAAAATGAGGTTAATCACTTAAAAATAATTTTTTTAAAGACTAAAACATTGCCCACTATTATTGTATGATTTTGAAACAAGGCTTTATTTAAAGTATTTTTCTTGTTTTCAAGATTAAGCACGTGTTTCCATGGTAGCAGATTCATACAGTACAAAGACAAAGCTGGCTACTGAAGACTCATTCTGACAGCACCTACACATTCTAGAGTCATTGCGTCTGAGAAGCCATTGCAATGTGGGCCTCTAAACATGTTTAAACAATAATAAAATATTACTACTTTATTCCCTCATATGCATATGCTTATCCCAGATAAATTAGATTAATGTAATAAATATATTGACCTAAGGGTTTATAATAATAACAGGAATAATAATAAAAACAGGTGGTAGAGAGTTAATTCTGACTCACAGAAATCCCATGTGTACCAGAGTAAACCACTCCACAGAGCTTTCTGTGGCTGCTTTTTGGAAATAAACACCTAGCAGTTTTTCCCATGAGCCTTCCAACCTTAGACTGCACTAGAACCTGCAACCTTTTTAGCAGCTATGCACATTAACTTGTCAAGCATCTGGTAATTACATCTTGTATTATACACTTACTATCTAGTATAGTTTTGCTTATTTGAGTGGAAGATAGCTTCTTTTGATTAACAAAATGATAAAAGTGTTAGTCTATACCAATAACCAAAGTAAGAATTGACTCAATGTATAATTTTATTCTGTGATAATATTTTTTTGTGTACGTTAAAGTGAACATTATTAGAATTAAGTAAACAGTAATTAGTAATTACAATTTATGAAGCAACAGTGGCATCCACTTCCTAAACAACATGCTTCCGGAAACTCTATGAACTTTGATAAATATTGATAGTTGTAGAGGGACTTCAGGATTTTTGTTCGTAGGGTCGCTATGAGTTCTTCTTCACTTGGAGGCACTCAACAACAACAACAACAACAACAACAACAACAATCTAAGTAGTACATAAGTGACCAACAACACGTTTTCAGAAAATCAGAGGATAGCAATGGTCAGTTATGTCTACTCTCATTTAGTGAGTTAAAAATACTCAAGAGTTTTGAAGACATGCTTAATAGAAATAGAATCCATTTCAACATTAAAACAGCTGTCTTCCAGACTCTTAGGCAGAGTGTAGATAGAAAACTTACATAACAGGTTTTGTCTACTAGAAAAATGAAATGGATGATTTTCATGTTAGTACAGGAAGAAAAAGAGAAGATAAATCCCCACAGAACAACTCAGTGCTCACTTTTAATTTATGTCAGTATTTTTCTATTGAAGTAGAAAAAGGAAGCATGACATGTATTATTTTGTAAGAGGACCCCCGACTTTACAGTAACAAACTTTGACTTTTAACTGTTTTTTGAAACAAGAATAAAGTTTTTTTTTAATTTTGAGAATTTAGAAAAACATGACATAATTTCAAGATACAATTATATTTCATAAAATTACAAGTACTTTCCCAAAGACCAAACACTCTGAAAGCCAATACAAAATTAAATTCATCCAAGGAAAGGATAACTTTCGATACAAACATAAAGTTTCCATTTGTAAATCATTATTGCCAAGTATCTGCTGCTTCAATTTTCATGTGTTTGAAAGTTTTGCTTAGAATTTTCAATCCTTTGTGTTGGACTATAGCATTAATACCACAGCAACTCAAAGGAAACTAAACTAAAATAAAATAGTAGTAACTAAATGCATTCTAAATAAATAAAAAAAACCCCACATTTTGGCATCCAATTCCTAAACAATATGCCTCTGGAAACTCTATGTACTTTGGTAAATGTTGACAGCTGTAGAAGGACTTCAGGCCTTTGGTTCACAGGGTCACTATGAGCTGTGCTTGACTGGAAGGCAATCAACAACAACAGCATAGTTAACTAGTGAAAATATTACAAATAAAAACTAAGAAATTAAAGTTAAACCTACCTCCATCAGAAATGGAAGGTTGAAAAAAATTCTAAACTAGTTCTGAATGTTAATATACAAACCTCTATTATGGAAGTGATTATTAAACAGGGAATGCTATAATACATTTCTTTTTTAAAAAAAATTATTTTATTATTGTGTGTACTGTCAAATCAGATCTGACTGGTACAGGAGGAGATTGTCCCTCCTTCCCTGGCAGAGCATCTGGTGGGTTTGAACCGTGTGCCTCTGGGATTGCAGTGCAGCTTCTTGCCACTAGGCCACCAGAGCTCCCCTTCAAATACATTTCTAAGTTTCAATATATTCTTTCTCTTCCCCTCCTTCTTTCTGTTAGGTAGAATGGTCCCCAAAGATGTCCATGATTTAATCCCTGGAAACAATATATGTGTTCAATTACATAGCAAAAGAGACTTTGCCAATGTAGTAAAGGTTACAGATCTTTAAATTTAAAAGATTATCCTGTATTATCTAGCTGACCTCAATCTAGTCCCATGAGGTCTTAAAAGCAGAGAACTTTCTTCAGCTGAAAGAAGAAGAAAAAAGGCAGAGAAGATTCCAAGCATGAAACAGATTTGGTATCTTTTGCTAACTCTGAGATGTAGGTACCCATGTGCAAAGACTGGAGAGGAGCAGGGTGAAGCTGAAGGCAGACTCTCTGTTGAAATCCGTCAAGGAAACGAGGACTTCAGTTCTACAACAGCAATTATATTCTTTCAATAAACTGAACGAGTCTGAAAGTGGAATCTTGCCTCCTTGGAAGAATTCAGAGGCTGTCATCTTGATGTCTCCTTTATGAAATCCAAAGCAGTGAATCCACTTGAATTAACCTGAATTTCTGATAGTAGAACTGTGATTAAAAATAAGTGAATATTTGCTTAAGCCACTAAATTTGTAGAAATTCACACAATAGCAGTTATTGCTGGTAATTTGCCCATGAGTCAGAACTGCCTCATAGACAACCTTCCAATGGGTTTTTAGAGGCTATAGATTGCATAGGAGATAATGAATTTTTTTCCTTGGAGCAGCTGGTGAATTAAAAGCATCTGCCTTTGGGTTTGCAGCCCACAACTCTTTATCCATTATTGTTGTGGTTATTTTCAAGACAAGTACAACCCAGAGCGACCCTAAGGACAACAGATCTAAACTTTGTCCTATCAAGAGTCATTCTACCATCTATGACATACTTGAGCCTGTTGCTTCAATTACTGTGCCAATCTATCTGTTTGATGCTCTCTCTTTTGCTGACCCTCCACCTTTCCAAGCATGATGTTCCTCTCCAAGGTAAGTCTCTCCTAGCAAATTGTTTGAAGTATGTGAAGAGAAGCTTTGTCATTATTGCCTCCAAGGAACACTCTGATTTTACTTTCTCTCTTTGTTTTTCTGGCAATCCCACAGGTTATTCAGAATTCACCTCCAACAACACAGCTCAAAGGCATAAATTCTTCTGTCATCCTCATTCATTGTGCAGTTATCAAATACACTGCAAGTTATTGAAAAGACCATGACCTGAATTAGGGCCACAAGAGGCCCCAAACTGACATCATCGCTCCTCAGAAATTTGGAGAGGTCCTTAACTACAGACTTTCCCAGTTTAGTATGTCTTCAGATCTCCTGACTGTGGGCACCAAAGGTATTGATTGTCAATCCAAATAAGATGAAGTCGTTAACAGTTTCAATCTTTTTTTTTGTACTTCATAATGTTGTCTATTGATTCAGAAGTGAGAATTTTTGTTTTCTTGATATTGATTATACAATCCATATTGAATTCTTTGATCTTCTGCAGTAAGTGTTCCAAGTCCTCCTCACTTTGAGCAAGCAAGGTTGTATCATCTATATAACATAGCTGATTGATGAGTCTTCTTCTAATCCCGATTTCACATTCTCCTTTATAGAGTCCCACTTCTCAAATAATTTGGTCAGAATACACCAGTGCCTTTACATATCATGGCTGAAAACCAAGAAGATAGAAAAGAAGAGGCTGTTTGTTGTTGTTTAATGCCGTCGAGTGGTAGACGACTCATAGCGACCCTATGAACGAACAGCCTGAGCACTGTTCGTACATAGAGTTTCTGGAGGCAAGCCATTTTGGAAGTGGATGCCGCTCCTGCTTCCAGGCTTGATTTAGTCGGAAAGCTCCAGCCAACACTGTCCACAACTCTGACACACACTTTTCTTCATTTGAAACCATATAGCGTTCCCTGCTCTATTTGCACAACAGCCTTTTGGTCTAAGTACAGGTTTTACATAAGAACAAGTAAGTGTTTTGGGATTGCCATTCTTCTCAATGTTAGACATAATTTGTTATGATATACACAATTTTTACAAACAGTAAGTATTTGTTTTCAGCCAGGATCCACCTGACATTAGCAATGATACTCCTGGTGCTATAACCCCTACTAAAGCCAGCTTGAACTTCTGGTAGTTCTCTGTCCACGTACTATTTTAGTAATTTTTCAGTTGTAATGAACAATATTATCACTTGCCTGTGATATAAATGATATTGTTGTATGATTTCCACATTCTGTTTGATTTCCTTGCTTGGAAATTGGAACAAAGATCTCTTCCATTCAGTCAACCAGACAGCTAATCTCAAAATTTTCTGACGTAGACTGGTGAGCACATCCAGGGATACATTTGTTAATGGAAACATATCAATTGGTTTCCCATAGATTCCTGTGCTCTTAGTTTTTGCTGATGTCTTCATTGAAGCTTAAACTATTCCTTTTTCCCATTGACTTATGATCAAATGGCTGTTGCTGTGTACCATCGAATTGCACCGACTCATCGCTGACCCTCCAATGGGTTTTTAGAGGCTGTTCAACTCACTAGAGGTGATTTCCCATCTTTCTCCTGCAAAGCAACTGGTAGATTTGGGCCCCATGCCTTCAGGATTGCAGAGCAGATTCTTATCTCTAGACCACCACAGCTTCCACCAGAAGATCATGTGGTACTTCCGGAAATATTTCAGTGTTCAGTGTTGACTCATCTTTTTATTTTCTAATCTTTTTAGTACAGTTATTTTGTGTATTCTATGTATCTTCTTTTGATGCTTCCAGGGACATTTAAGATTTTGCCCATTGCATTTGTCTTAAGTATTGCAACTCAATGCTTGAATTTGTTTTATAGCTTTTTCAGCTTGAAAAATGCCACAAAAGTTCTTCTCCTCTTGTCATTCTTCAGTTATAGTTCTCCATACATTCAATTATATTATTTTTTCTTTGTCTTCTCAAACTGCCTTTTAAAAACTTGTTTCACTATTTTACTTCAATATCTGTTCCTTTTGTTTTGGCTTCTTAAGATTCTAGTGCTATTATCAGTCTCTTCTAACATCCATTTCAATTTTTTTCTTTCTCTTAAGTCTTTGCAATGACCCTTTGCTCTCTTCATGGACCTGTATCTTTGATGTTACCCTACAACTCATTTGATCTTTGATCATTGGTGTTCAGTATTTCAAACTTAATATTAAGATGAATTTTTAAATTCAAGTGGGATAGACTCAAGATTACATTTTTTCTTTTTTTATTAAATTTTATTAATTTTAATGAACATTTACAGAGATTTTGGATTTCCATTCATTCATTGTTGCACTGTTTTCTCTACCCCCCCAGTTCATTCCTCTTACCCCCCCTTGAAAGTCTGTTTTAATTGTTCCATTCCCATAGTGCTTGTCAAAACCAGTTCTGATTAATCTCCTTTGCCAGTGTGTCCTTTGCCATTCCCTATCACTCCTCCCTGAGAGAGACTTCACCCTGATTCATAAGGAAAAGGGGACTGCGTATTGGTTATCATGGACTTATTTTAATTTTCTTCTGCCTCAGTTTGAACTTCCACATAAGAAATTGATAGTCAGTGTCAGCTCCTAGCTTGTTAGGTGATATTGAGTTGCTGATATTAAGCTTCTCCAATGATTCCTTCTAGAGATGTAGTCAATCTAATTCCTAGGCAGTCTTTCAGACGAGACCATGTGTAAATTTACGTGGACCCATATTCTACCATGCTGCCACAGGCCTCAACTGGATCCAGCAATATAATATTCATATGCTTGATTTGCTATTGGTACCACCTCTGTCAGTTGCTTGTATCAGGAGAATGATATGCTTTTTGCTAATTATAGCTCAAGTAGGAGTGGCATCCACTTCCTAAACAATATGCATCTGAAACTATGAACTTTGATAAATGTCGATAGTTGTAGAGAAGCTCAGGACTTTTGTTCACAGGGTCATTTTGAGTCATGCTCGACTCAAAGGTAGTCAACAATAGTATCTATAGTCTTATTTGATTATCTTTGTTCTTGTTAATACAGCATTTGTCCATCAATTTGTTGTACTGAGGTAACTTGTGGGTTGCTGTGATGTTGAAAGCTATGCCACTGGCATGTCAAATGCCTGAAGGATCACACAGAGCTCCCAGATAAAGATAGACTAGATAGCAGGATTGCCATCTACTTCTTAAATAACAGGTCTCTGAAAACTATGAACAGTAGAAGAACACATATAATATTAGAGGTAGAACCCTGGGTGGGAGCAATCAAAATGAGGAGAAACAGCTGATAATATCCTTTAATAGTTGGAACATGGAATGTTGAAGTATGAATGTTGGAAAACTAGAATTGTGAAAAATGAAAAAGAATATATGAACATCAACATTCTAGGCATTAGTGAAATAAGATGAAGTGGCAAAGGCCACTTTGGATCAGACAATCATATTGTCTGAATTTCTGGGAATGAGAAAGAGAAGTGTTGCAATCATAGTTAAAAAGGCAATTTCAAGTTCTTTCTGGAAGTAGGGCTCTGGTGATAAGAAACTGCACTGCAAACTCAAAGACATGCTGTTTGAATCCACCAGCTTCTCTGCAGAAGAATGAGAAATTATTCTCATGTGATTTACTGCCTCTGAAAACCAGTTGGAGGACCAGCTATGTGTCAGTTTCTGATTTGAAGGCACACAACAACAAAATCAATAATGAACTATAATGTTGTGAATGACAGGATATTATCCATTCATATACAAAGAAGTCTTCATGGTACTAGCTAATGCCTAATGGCTCTTGGTTGAAAGGAGAGAGTACAAGAATAATGTCTATGTTTCATTGACTATGCAAAAGCATTTGATTGTGTGTGTCACAACAAACTGTGGCTAACTCTGAGAAGAAGTGGAATCCCAGAACACTTGATTTTGCTCATGCAAAACTTCTACTTGGGTCAGGAGACTGTTGTCAGGACAGAGTACGGGAATAGTACATGATTCAAAATTGGGAAGGGTATATGCTACAGGTGTGCCCTATCTTCATACCTTTTCAATCTATAAGTAGAACAGATCATTTGGGAGGCTTGGCTCTTTGAGGATGAATGTATGAGCGTGCCATCAGGATTAGAGAAGATTCATCAACAACCTACACTATGAAGATGGCACAGCCTTGCTTGCTGAAACAGAGGAGGACCTGAAGTGTGCTGTAAAAGGTCAAGGACTTCAGCCTTAGATTGAAGTTCAACAAGAAAACAAAGATTCCCATCACTGGCTCAATTGGTAACATCATGATAGATGATGGAGATTGAGATTGTTAACAGCTTTAGTTTGCTTGTCTTCACAATCAA
>NW_006399831.1:14499121-14500693 GCF_000299155.1 Elephantulus edwardii
ACACACACACACACACACACACACACACACACACACACTTTAACATCTAAAGCCAAAGAGGAAGAAACTAAATTTTTTTACCAAATTTTGCAGGTTAAATATTATCAAACATGTAATGATGATGTATTCATGAGAATTGGTTACTGGAACACAAAACTCATTAGACACCCAGTAAGCAAATAGGTTATTGTTGCAAAGTTTCCTTAGTCCTCCCAGTTTTTGTGTCTTCTCTCAGTTCTATAGAAAACTAAGGTGAAGGCTTCAGGCTTTGCTTCCTTGGGACAGTCCAAGTCAGCTCTGTCTCACATCATTCTCTGGTTCTCGGCCAAGGTCACTATTGATCTTATGGAGATCCGATTTAATTGGCTCAGAAATCTCTTGTCCAGCAGAATATGTGCTTCACCACATGCTGCTTCTTCCTTGATGATAATGAGATCCTCAACTTTCTGCTACTCAATTTAAACTTGGTAGAATGGCAAAACTAGCCAATTACTCTTGTGCATAGACTAACGTACCTTATTTATGTGTTCCAGCCCAGGTGTTAAAGTCAAGGACAATGGCCTGAGAAATCCATTTTGAACAATACCAACACCTTTGATGAAATGAATTGACACAAAACCCTGAATAGGGTTCTCAGACATAGGAACTATCATGAAGATGGTGAGGGACTAGATATTTAATTTTATTAAATTAGATCATCATCAGCTGCAGTCCATCCAATGGCAAAAGCAAATAATTGATAGGAAACATTTCTTGCTATTTCTTGCACAGGAAAAACAGCAAAATGAAAAGAATTCAAGGGGAAAAAAAGATGAGTAATTTCTTTAAACTTCCCTGGTGGTGTCGTCTGTAAGTTGTGCTATCAACTCAAAGGTGACACCCTTCTGGTGGTTTGAATCCAGCTCCACAGGAGAAAAATGAAGAATCTCCTGTGCAATTTTCAGCTTTTAATGACTCCCTGGAGGGTCAGTTATAAGTCAGTTCTAACTTGATCACAGTAAATTTCCTCTAACATTAGTTTCTTTGATTTTAGACTGCAGAGAATGCTATGAGCTTGACAAGAA
The DNA here is from genome assembly GCF_000299155.1 of Elephantulus edwardii. Taxonomy (NCBI): domain Eukaryota; kingdom Metazoa; phylum Chordata; class Mammalia; order Macroscelidea; family Macroscelididae; genus Elephantulus; species Elephantulus edwardii. The sequence continues at coordinate 14,500,186 of NW_006399831.1, forward strand.
TGTAATAAAGAGTTAAGGTTTTAGTAAATGTAAAAGAACATATTGTTGTTGATGTCAGTTTCTATCAAGTTGACTACAGCTCCCAATGACTCTATGAACAACAGATTACAACTTTGCCTTGTCCTGTTCTATCATAATGATCTATCTCTGCCATGCTTGAGCTCTTTGTTACAGTCACTATGCCAATCCATCTTCATAAAGGCCTTCTTCTTTTCATTCACCCTTTACCTTTCTCTGTATTATTACTTTTTTGAAGGGCTGGAAGCTACTGATGTTCTGGCCAAAGCATCTGAGAGGAAGTTTCATAATTCTTGCCTTCAAGGAGCACTCTGGTCGCACTTCCTCCAAATTTCTTTTGGCGACCTACAGGCTCTTCAGTACTTTTTGTCAATGTCATAATTCAAAAGCATTGATTATCCTTTCGTCTTTGTTTATTCATTGTTCAACTTTCACGTGCATAGGAAGCAATTGAATGTATCATGGCTTGCATCAAACTCACCTTAGTCTA
>NW_006399831.1:14506428-14510872 GCF_000299155.1 Elephantulus edwardii
CAGGTTTTTATAGCTTCTAAAATAATGTGTTAGCAAAAGTTTTGATTCAAAATCCTGCTGTTCACGTTACACTGTGATGGTCAGTCTCTGTGGAGTGTAAAGTACTCTTTGGTGTCCCGTCTTTATGCAGCTTGCTATCCCTCTGGCTCTTCACACTGTACTCTCCACCTCTGCCATCTTCGATCCCGCCCCCCCTCCCCAACACCCTCACTCTTTAACACTTTAAAGTGGTAAGTCCTTGGAACAGATTTTCGCAATGCAACATGCCTGATTCCTTGACTTCTACTACCATGAATGTTGATTGTGGAACCAAATAAAGTCGTTGACAACTTTCACATTTTTTCCCATCTATCATGATGTTGTCTGTTGGTCCAGTCATGAGGATTGAGAAATTTTGTATTCTTGATGTTCAGATATAATTCAAATTGAAGGCTTTGCATTTTTTGTTTTCCTTCTACTGAAAGTACTTCAAGTGTTCTTCAATTTCTACAAGCAAGGTTGTACAAGCATATTACAAGCTGTTGATGAATTTTCCTTCAATATTGATGTTACATTATTCTTCATCTAGTTTCTTGAATGATTTGCTCAATAGATAGATTGAATAGGTATAGAGAAAGGACAGATGTCAGAAACACACCTTCCCTGATATAAACCACCTTGTAGATCATAACAATTTATGGATAACATAGTGAATGTTTAATTCTTAACTCCCTCTTCTATTGTTTACTTTAAGCTTTCTGAAAGTTGTAATCTAACTTTTATGAAGATTTTCCTCTGTATTCACCATACTATTGATGGATAAAGCAAGAAAAGACTAGTGTCACAATTTCCCATAACAAAGGTCTGCATGGGCTTATTTGTGTTTACTTACTAACCAAGAATGAACAAGGCCACTTTTTTTTTCTTTTACTTCATCCAAATTTCTACTATTAGATATGACAGGCATTTGTCTCTTCCCTAAACCTTAATCTTACTGCAGAATCAAAGCCTCTTTTTATTTTATTTTTTTTAACAGCCTAAATGTCCAAACACAAATGAATGGATTGAGAAATTATGGTACATTTACACAGTGGAATACTATGCAGCATGCAGAAGCAATAACTGTAAAATATTATTTAACTTGGGAAGGATTGGAGAACATTATGCTGAGTGAACTGACTCGGTCCCATAAGGATAAATATTGTATGAAACCGTTATTGTAGAATGAGTATAAGGATCCAGGAAGGATGGGAGAGTCTGGAAGCAGAAAGATGTGGATGTGCAGGGTGAGGGGGGGATTAATCATTGGGTTGTACAATTTGGTGAAGGGAGGGAGAGAAATTGAAAGAATTTGTTCAAATTTTTATTTAAATTTTGTAAATAAACTAGTGGAAAAAGGGCCTCTTTTGAAATGTGTTCTTCCCCAAAGAGGCAGATTACTCAGTAAGCAAAGGAAGCATGGATTTATTTGTGCTTGTTTACTAATCTGTAGGAAAAAAGTTCACTGAAATCCTTGTGGAAATTCTCAATTTACAGAATAAGTAAACACAAGTTATCCCAGTACAGATCTCCTGTGAAACTTCCCGAATTCATCAGGAGAAACTCATATGAAATAGTTCACTACAAATTTGTAAACATACACAGATAAGCCTGTGTTTACCTTGCCTATTCTGCCTCTGGGAAGAACTATATGGTTAAGCTGTCGTAATGATTTACATCTGTTTGAGAAGAATTTCCAAGAACCAGCACATGCAAGTCAGGCTAATGATCACTAAGGATAATTACTATTGACCCACGTTTGTACTGACTTGTGCAGTGTTTTAATAATCGGAAAGTCTCTTAATGGATTAAATGAATAACATATTCTAAAAAGTACAAAGAGCAAAGAAATTGAAAAAAGACAAGTTCAGAATAATGAAACTTGGTCAAATGTAGATAATATGCCTTCCAATAATTTTATAGTTTAAGTGTTATTGTGAAATGATTAGAAATTTATTTTTAATTCAGTGGATTTGTTACTTTAAATGAGATGTCTTTAAGTGATTTGGTTCACTTTTTATTTCACATTAAAACAATTCAGTAAATCTTGGTTGGATTAATGATATAAGATGGGTTCTATATTTGTCCTTAAATTTGGTTCAGAATTTCACTGAAGAACATATTGGGATTTTTTTAAAAAAGATTATTTCCTTTAAAAATATACCCTGGTATCTTATTTGAGGGACTTGGCTGTTCTGCTAACAATGCTTCTAAGTAGCACTCTGGCTGAACTAATTCCAAGACAGAATTTATTTGTTCATTTGTTTGGGTTTTGGGTTTTTTTCCTTTTCCTTTTTTTTTTTTTGTAGTACGTGGTGCATTCATGTTCTTAACCAATACCACAATTAAAAGGCATAAATTTTCTCTGCTCTTTATTATTCTTCATCTAAACTTTCATATTCATATGAATGATTGCAGATACCATGGCTTGAGTCAGGTGCACCTTAGTCTTTGAAGTGACATCTTTGCTCTTCAGCACTTTAGAGATAACCTTGGAAGAAAACTTATCAATGCAATAATTTTATTTCTTTACTTATGCTTACATGGAGTTTGTGGATCCAAGTAAAATAAAATCCTTGATAAATTCAATCTTTTCTCCATTTATCATGATACTATTTACTAGCACACTTGTGAGAGTTCTTTTCTTTACTGTGAAGTGTAATATATACTGAATACCATAGTTTTTTATATTTTTCAGCAAATCCTTATGATATTTTTCCTTTTCTGACATAGTTATGTCATGTACATATTACAGGTTACTAATATGTATTCCATCAACCATGATGCTTTATTCTTCATATAGTCTAGCTTCTGGGATTATGTGCTAAGCATGAGGATTAAATCAGTGTGGTGAAAAGATAAAATACTGAAGCATAGCTTTCCTGATTTTAAACCACATGGTAGTTTCTTGTTCTGTTAAAAAGACTGCTTTCAAACTCATGCACATGTTTCCATATAAGTACAATTAAGTGTTCATTTGCCATTTTTGTTGTTTTAAAGTTGTTTGTAATGAATAAGTCATTGGTTGTACAAAATCAAGAAACATGATCTCTAGAGCCATTTTAATTACCAAGGCCATATATTCAAATCACTAATCCTTCTTATCAATAATCATCTCTCAGTGTATCAAACTGTATTTTCGTGCATAAAGTTGTTAAAGAATTCGTTCTAACTCATAGAGACTTCATGGTGACCCCTCAAGTGTATCAGAGTTCCAATATTTAATAAGCCTTTCAATGGGTGATTTTTTCAGAAAAACATTACCAGGGCTTAATTCTGAGATACTCTGAGTGGACTAAAAAAAACTTAAGCCTTTTGATTAGCTGAGCCTGTTAATATTTCCACCCAAGTATTCAAAATTTGGTTTTACTTTGGGAAATAGTATTATATGAAGGAATTTTATTGACATTGAAAAGTGAAATATTTAGAAATTAAATAGTGTAAATGTGATTCTTCGTTCATAACATTGCATATCACAAATACTAATTTTGCTTATATAGTTTAAGGAATTTGGAATCTGGTTCTATATTAAGAATTAGATAATAATAGATTTTGTGAAAAAAAAATCACAGCCTGTGAGTTTGTTCTTGTTCTTTTAGAGTATTTGTGTGGCTTTAAAGTAATCATTTATTTCCGTTTGAGACTCACCTATAAAATTATAGGTGTTGATGAACAGTATATTGAGTTTCTTCCAACTCTAAAATACCACTATCTTATCTAACAAGCTATGAACACTTTAGGAGGTCCTTCCCATTTACAAATGCACCGCCCCCCCCCACATAGTATATTTCTATAATGTAGAAAGGAACTGAAAAGCAAATTCAAGCCTCAAGTGGCAATACTTAAGGACATTGTGGCCAGAATATTGAATGATCCAGGAAAAAAAGATGATCATAAAAAAAAAACATGGAAAGAGTACACAGAGTCACTGTACCAACAAGAATTGGATGACACAGAAGAATTTCATGAAACAATACATGATCAAGAGGCAATGGTATTGAAGGAGGAAGTTCAAGCTGCTGTGAAGGAGTTGGCAAAGAACAAGCCCCCAAAATTGGTGGGATACAAATGGACATATTTGAACCGACAGATGCTGCCATAGTCATGTTTACCAGGCTTCGACAGGCAATCTGGAGAACAGCTAGATGGCCAACTGACTGAAAGAGATCCATATTTATTTCCATACCAAAAAAAATGTGATCCAGCAAAGTGTGGAAATTATTGAACAATATCGTTAATATTACCTGCAAGCAAAATTCTGCTGAAGATCATCCGAAAATGATTGGAATAGTACACCAACAGAGTACTACCAGAAATACAAGCTGGGTTTAGAAGAGGCCGTGACAGTAGGGACATCATAGCCAATGCCAGATGAATCTTGTCTGAGAACAGATTGTACCAGAAGAATGTCTATCTGTGCTTATGA
>NW_006399831.1:14511216-14516250 GCF_000299155.1 Elephantulus edwardii
GTCATGATAGATGGAGAAGAGACTGAGATTATGAGCAATTAATTTCAGGTTGCTTGGTTCCAAAATCAATGCTCTTAGCACCAGAAGTCAGGAAACCAAAAGATTAATCGCATTGATAAAATCTTCTCTCAGGGACTTCTCCAGAGTGCTAAAGAGCAACGATGTCAGTCTGGAGACTAGATGTGTAGGTGTGCCTTATTGAAGCCATGCTTTTTGCAATTACTTGTTATGCATCAGAGAGCTGCACTATGACAGGAGAAGGATCGATGCCTTTGTGTGCTGGAGAAGAGTGTTGAACATTCTCCGGACTGCAAAGATAACGAACAGGTTTTTCCAGGAGAGGTTGAAACCAACTTGCTCCTCAGAGGAGAGGATTTTGCAGCTCTATCTCACATTCTTTGGGTATGTTGACAGTACAAACCAGTCCTTGGAGAAAAACATCATGCTTAGAAAGGTAGAGGAACAACACAAGAGGAGAAGACCCACAGTAACTGAAATAATGGGGTTAGGTGTGTTGGAGACAGTGAGACTGACTCAGGACAGGACAGAGGTCAGAGCTATTGCTCCTAGGGTCGCTATGAGTCACAGGCAATTTGATGACACGTAACAACAACCACAACCAATCAGGGACAAAAAGAAAATATTTAATAGTTAACAAGATTTTCCTGAAAGGTTAGATGTATGATTGCCTCTAATTGCCTACTCCATAGTGAGTTGCATTACTAACGGAAAAGCCATGTCTCTCTGACAGTTCAAACCTGCCAGCATCTCCTCTGAAGATGGACAGTCTCCTCTGAAGACGGACAATCTCGTGTGCGATTTATACCCTCAGAAATCAGCTAGAGAGTTAGCTATGAGTCAATTTAAACTCTATGACAATCAATTTTATGAGAAAAGTATGATTTATCTGTTGGATTCTCAAAATAAGAACAAATAAATATAACAAAAAACCTTCAAGTTACAAATATAACATTCTAGTTTTATGAAACACAGATATTATTGATTTTACAGACTTGTTATTTGAAAGTTGCATTCCTGAGGAACTGAACAAGAACTTGCTAGTAAACAATTAAACATTCCTAGACATTTCCTGATTCTTTTTAGTAAACACCAAGAGACAGCTGTGCAGATTTAAATTTAATAAGACTTTTGTCTCCAACAGAGCTCTTTGTTGCACTTCTGTGATCTTTTCTGAGAAGAATAGCAAGTATGTAGAATTTTGAGAATTAAACTCCTAAGCTTTGTTATGAAATGTTATCATTATATAAAGTTGGTTTTAATTTTAATTATGATCAAATCAAAATAATCTATCTGCCTCATCTATTTATCTAAACTCTTTACCTAATCCTTTTCTTCTTTTTAATTTTATGCATTTAGCTGCTATGCTTGGGAAAGACACTATGAGAAATCACTCTAAGTTTCAAGACTCTTGGAAGCTGAAGATATTTTCCTATCAATTCAGCTATCTTCATTTAGATCCTTTTTTAATTTTCTTGCATAGAAATTTTTAATGTTGTCTTCAGTTAATGTACTGATACATAAATTTTTTTAATGACATCTTTTTGCACTTTATCCTAACATTCTTACTGTAATGTGAAATAAATTCTCTCTTTCATTGCTTTTGAGCCAGAAATGACTCAAAGCTGATCCACCAGTGGGTTTTCAGAGGCTGTAAACCACTCAGAAGAGATGGCCTGCCTTTCTACTTCAGAGCAGTTGATAGAGTCAAACTCTCTGTCTTAGGAGTTGGCAGCACAATCCCTTACCTAGTAGTCCAGCAGAGCAGTAGTATCGAAGCAACTTTTAATACTGCATTTAAAGGATGTTAATCTCTAGAGCTATCATTGGATACAAAATTGTGAATTAATTCTAATAAATTTTAGATTTTTGTGTTCTTGAAAAAATTGCTTTCCTAACTTATACCAAACAACATCTTCAACCCTTGAATCCATGGGCACCACAACTTAATTTATTTTTCACTTGTCTGTCAATATTTAGGCTTTTATTGCTGAGACATTTTGGAGAAAGAGTCCAAAAAATAAGAAGAAAAAAAAAATCTGAAACGAGATGTGGAGTACTGAGTCTAATTTACTTTTTTTTTTTAAAAAAAACCGCCTGTAGTGAATTTCATTTATTTTTGCAAATCTTCAAATGAGATAGTTGATCAGATTCTAGAGTCTATTTTATTTTTTAAACAAAATACTATGTTGTTGTTGTTGTAACATACTGTGGAGTTGAAACCTACTTATAGCTGAGCCCCCAGCAGATTCTCAGAGGCACTAAATTGCAGGGGAGAAGATTTTCCATCTTCTTCCCACAGAGCAGCTTGTGGGTTCAAATTCCATGTCTTCCGGTAAGCAGTATAACTCTTGACTACTAAACCAATAGTGCTATCTTTTTCAGCAACATGATTCAATAATTTCACCCATGTGTCCAGTTAAAGACTGGCTTTTTCTTGCTTTGGGACATATGATTTTGTTACTTTTATGAATTTTATTTTCTCTGGACACAGGGGCTTTTCACCTAAGTTCATATTCTGTTGCTGTTGTTGTTATGTGCCATTGAGTAACTTGCAACTTATAGCGACACTATGTATAACAGCCCTAAACCCTGCTCTATCCTGTGTCAATCGCACTGCCTCTGATACACCCATCCCGATTACCCCAGTCAATGAATCAATCCACCTCATAATCTTCCTCTCTTGCGCCATCCCTCCACCATCCCAAGCATGATGTCCCTCTTCAAGGATGTCCCTCCTTAGTTGTTACTAAAACTAACTACTTTAGTTCATATGCTACTTGTCCTCAAATGTCTAGCTCAAGAGTCTTCAGGTATCAGGCTTTCATAGTCAGAAGACTTAAAGCCGCTTTGATAAGATAAAATAATTGAGGGTTGTTGTTGTTGTTGTTGTTATGTGCCGTTGAGTCCTTTGCGACTCATAGCGATCCTATGCACAACAGCCCTAAACCCTGCTCTATCCTGTGCCAATCGCACTGCCTCTGATACACCCATCCCGATTACCCCAGTCAATGAATCAATCCACCTCATAATCTTCCTCTCTGTCCTGTGCCGTCCCTCCACCCTCCCAAGCATGATGTCCCTCTCCAAGGACCCGTCCCTCCTGGCAACATGTCCAAATTATGTCAGACGAAGCCCCAGAATCCTTGCCTCCAAGGAGTAGCTTGGTTTAATCCTCTCCAAGATGAATCTGTTTGTTTTCCTGGCAGTCCATGGTACATTCAGTAGTCTTCTCCAGCACCACAGCTCAAAAGCATCCACTCTCCTTCTGTCCTCCCTAGTCATTGTCCAACTCTCTGATGCATAACAAGCGATTACAAAGACCATGGCCTGTATCAGGCGCACCTTAGTCTCCAGAGAGACACCGTTGCTCCTGAGTACTTTAGAGAGATCCCTAACAGCAGACATTCCCATCGCGATACGCTTTTTGATTTCCTGACTGCTGGTGCCAAGAGTATTGACGGTGGAGCCGAGCAAACTGAAGCTGTGAACAATCTCAATCTCTTCGCCATCCATCCTGACGCTGCCAATTGGTCCCGTGGTGAGAATCTTTGTCTTCTTGACATTGAGCCTCAGTGCATACTGAAGGCTGCAGTCCTTGACCCTTCGCAGCAAGTGCATGAGGTCTTCCTCAATTTCAGCAAGCAGGGTTGTGTCATCTGCATAACGCAGATTGTTAATAGATCTTCCACCAATCCTGATGCCACAATTCTCCTCATAGAGCCCAGCCTCTCGGATAATCTGCTCTGCATACATGTTGAAAAGGTATGGAGACAGGATGCATCCCTGGCGTACACCCTTCCCAATTGTGAACCATGCAGTGTTACCCTGCTCTGTTCTGACTACTGCCTCTTGGTCCAAGTAGAGGTTTCGTATTAGCACAATTAAATGTTCTGGGATTCCCATTCTTCTCAGAGTCAGCCACAGTTTGTTATGATCCACACAGTCAAATGCCTTTGCAGTGAAATACAGATAGACATTCTTCTGGTATTCTCTGCTTTCAGCCAAGATCCATCTAACATCAGCAACAATATCCCTAGTACCACGACCACTTCTAAACCCAGCCTGAGGGTTAGTGATAGATATAAACTATAGTCTTAAGATATAAAGGACAAAGCCTACAGTAAGGATACAGTACAAACAAAAAACCAAAAACCCCTTTAAAATAACCATTAAAAAAAAAATATACAAACTAGAGAAACAAAACTTCTCTCCAAACCATTATTGTTGAGCCTATTCTAATTCATTGAGAACCCATTAGAACCCATTTCAAAGGCTATAAATCTTTGCCACATTTTTCTCCTGCAGAATAGTTGATAGGTTTGAATTACTGCTGATTTTTCAGTAAGCAAGCTGAGTTCTTAATCATAGGCCTCCTCAGTGGTGTTGGTTCTAGCAAACAAGGTAGGACTAAATAATCATGGTTCACTTGCAGAAACGTACACCTTCTTTCGGCATTCTTACCCTTTCATAATTATTTTATATGCATCAGAGAGCTGGACAATGCCTATTGATGATAGGAAAAGAATTTATGCCTTTGAGTTGTGGTACTGGAGAAGAATATTGGGCATGCCATGACTGCCAAGAGAACAAACAGGTCTGTCCTGGAAAATGTGAAAGCAAATTGCTTATTGTGACATGTAATAGCAGAAGAAATGCTGACAAAGATCAATCAGAACAACTGTCTTGACAAAGACTGTGTGCAATAAAACAATAAAAAAACACCCTCAAAGAATGCGGCAATATAACAATAAAAACAGACTCTCAAGGAGTGTGGCAAAATAGCAGACTTTCAAGGAAAAGACAAACAAGATGGCTGGAAATGACCATACATCTATTAGAAGAAATGCACAATCAGCTGTGTAAACCCTACTGTCTGTTGGCAAAGGATATATAAACATTTTTGTAAGATAAAGACGGAACTAGTCTGTCCTGACCTATTCATAGCCTGTTGTGAATGTCTAATAAACCTCAGTTTCTTTCTCTTGCACTCACCTGGTATTGGTGTCTTTCTTG
>NW_006399831.1:14516500-14517671 GCF_000299155.1 Elephantulus edwardii
GAGGATTCAGAGCTATTGTGCATAGGATTGCTATGAGGCTAAGGCAATTTGAAGACACATAACAAGAACAACAACAACAACATCATTCCTTTGGTGGCTCAGACAATCACCTGGTATGCTATGACATGAATGAAAAACAGAAGAGGAATGATTTTGCTTTCACAGTTAAAAAGACAATTCCAAGAACTAACTTGAAGAACAATGCTGTGATAGGAAGACCTATTAATATGAATATTATTCACATATACACACTAACAGGTAAAGTGGAAGAAATAGATTACTTTTACCAAGTTGACTAAACATGCAATCAAGATGCAGTAATTATAATTGATGGCTGGAATGAAAAAGTTAGAAACAATGAGGAAGAAATGGTAGTCTGAAAATGTCAACTTGGTATCAGAAATTAGGCCAGAAAGGAACTGAATTTTGTATGTTCAATGACTTAATCATTGCAACACAAATAGTGAATTTACATGTAGACATACAGGATTCAGACTGACTACATCTGTGGAAGAAATTGTTGAGAAGCTCAATATTCACAGTCAGCACCAGGACGGGTGTTAACTGTGATACAGACCATCAATTACTCATGTGCAAGTTCAAATTGAGTCTGAAGAAAACTAATACAAGTCCACGAGAATCAAAATACAATCTTGAGTCTGTCCTAACTGAATTTAAAAATCATCTTAAGAATAGGTTTGAAACAATGAACACCAAAGGTCAAAGATCAGATGAATTATTAGATGTTATCAAGGATATCTTCATGAAGAGAGAAAAGGTCATTACAAGAACAGAGGAGTATGGCACTTTCTCAAAAAGTTGCAAATAAAAATACCACTTGACCCAGCAGTTCCACTACTGGAAATATACCCTAAAGAAACCATAAACACCACCCAAACAGATATATGCACACCCATGTTTATTGCAGCTTTGTTCGCAATAGCAAAGAGCTGGAAACAACCCAACTGTCCATCAACAAATGAATGGATAGAACAGCTCTGGTATATTCACACAATGGAATCCTATGCAGCATTGAAAAACAAGGAACTCATGAAATATTATGCAAAGTAGATGACCCTAGAAGACATTATGCTGAGTGAAATCTGTCAGTCACAAAAGGATAGATATTTCAGAGGTTATACACCTGGATTTCACCTGATGGTATGCATAG
>NW_006399831.1:14520123-14526581 GCF_000299155.1 Elephantulus edwardii
CTTTTCAAAGAGAAGAGTGAATTGGGGGTAAGAGGAGAGCAGGGAGAAAAGTGCAGCAATAAATGACTGGAAACACTAAGTCTCTGTAAACTTTCAGTAAAATGAAAAAAAAAAAGTGCACAGGACACAGGAAAAAAAAACAGAGGAAAAGGAAAAAACTAAAATGGATTTCAGAAGGGACTCTGAAAATGGCACTAGAGTTTTGAGAAGCCAAAACAAAGGGAAGAGATGCTGCAGTAAAAGAGCAGAACATAAGATATCAAAAAGCAACTTGAGAAGACAAAGGAATGTATGATAACAGAATGTGCAGAGAGTTGGAACTGGAGAATAACAAGGGAAGAAGTTGCTTGACATTTTTCAAGTTTAAAGAATTGAAAACGAAATTCAGGCTTTTATTTGTAATGCTGAGGATACTATGAGTAATTATATTTTAAAAAATGGCTCCACTAATTGTTTTTTAAAATATTTTATTTTATTTTTATACTGGTTTATTTACAAAGTTCATATAGATTGTTTTTCACACTAAATCTTTCCCATTTCCTTCACCCCCAGACTCCACCCATCAAATTATGTGAACCTGTGATTAACACCCCCCAGACCATCGTCATACATCTGCTTCCCCATCCCTTGGGTTCTCATACTCATTCTACAAGCATGGTCTTTTACAGTATTTGTCCTTATGAGACTGAGTTAGTTCACTTAGCATAATGCTTTCCAGTCCCTCCCAAGTTAGGTAGTAATTTACAAAATCATTACTCCATGTGCTGTGTTGTATTCCATTGTGTGAATGTACCATAATTTCTCAGTCCATTTGATTGTGGTTGGACATTTGGGCTGTTTACAAATTCCTGCGATGGTGAATAATGCTGCTATGAACGTTAGTGTACAAGTCTCCTTTTGTGCTTCAGTTTTCATTCTCCTGGGATATATTCTAAGAAGCAGAATAGCTTGCTCATATGAAATTTCTATGTCCAGCTTTTTGAGCAAATCCCAAACTCCCTTCCAGAGTGGCTGTACTGCTTTACATCAACAATGTATAAGAGTTCCTATATGGGCACATTCTTTCCAAAATTTATTAATTGCTGTTGTGTTAAGCTTTACCACTGTTACTGGAATGAGATGGTACCTCAGTGTAGTTTTGATTTGTATCTTTCTTACTGTCAGTGATTTTAAGCATTTCTTCATTTATCTGCTGGCCATTCAAATATCTTCCTCTGTGAAAATTTTTCCCATGTCTTTTGCCTGTTTTGTAATTGTCATCAGTGTTTTTCTTGTGGAGGTCCTGCAGGGTTCTGTAAACTTTTGAAATGAGACTCATGTCTGAAATTGTATTGCAAAATTTTTTTTTTGTCTCACACTATTGGAAAAATTTTTTGATGTGCACAGGAATTTAATCTTTAGAATGTACCATTCATCAATTTTATCCTCTCCAGATTGTGAATTTCTGGCTGTATTTGAACTACAGAACATTTCTGCAAAACATAATGAAAGACCTAAAGAAATGGGAATATGTTCCCTGTTCATAGATAAGAATAATAAATATTGTGGAAATGACAATCCTACCAAAAGCAAACTATATGTTCAATGCACCCCAATACAGGTACCAAATTCATATTTCAAGGAGATCGAAAGGGAAATTGTCAAGTTTATTCAGAGAGGAAAGAGACCTCAAATAAGCAAAGCACTTCTGAAAATAAAAAAATGAAGTGGAAGTCATAGCACTTCCTGACCTCAAAACCCACTACACAGAGGTAGTAAACAAAGCTGCATGGTACTGGTACAATGACAGACACATAGACTAATGGAACAGAATTGAGAACCCTGAAATAGATGCAGCTATCCATGGTCAACTGATTTTCGACAAGGAAATAAAACCTATAAAATGGGGAAATGACAACATCTTCAACAAATAGTGCTGGCAAAACTGGACTGCTAACTACAGAAAGCTGAAACAGGATCCACATCTCACACCATACACAAAAATCAACTCAAGGTGGATCAGAGATGTGGGATTAAAGCCCAAATCCATAAAGCTCATCAGAGTGAAACTGGACGCAAGCTTAGACAGTCTAGTTTATGGTATAAAGAAATTGCCAAATACAGGTATGGGTAACATCTAGGAAGCATCAAAAGAAGATGGAGGGAATACTCAGAATTACTATAACAAGAAAGATTGACAAACACTGAAATATTTTGGAAAGTACTATATGAACAAGAGTCAATGGTAATGAAGGAGGAAGTTCAAGTTGTACTTCAGACATTAACAATAACAACCAAAGCCCTCAGGAATTAATGGTATACCGTGGTATGGTTGACATGTTTCAAATGACAAATGTAATGGACATGCTCACCAGTCTAGGCCAGGAAATTTGGAGGACAGCTGACTGGATGATTGGCTGGAAGAGATCTGTATTTGTTTCTGTTCCCAAGAGAGATGATTCAATGGAATATGGAAATTACTAAGCAATGCCATTAACATCACATGTAAGCAAAATGCTGCGCTGAAGATCATTCAAAACTAGGTAGAATAGTACATAGATAGAAAACTACCAGAAATTCAAGCTGGGTTTAGAAGAGAACATGGCACCAGTAATATCCTTGCCGATGTTAGATGTGGCCTAACTGAAAGCAAAGAATACCAGAAGAATGTCTATTTGTGCTTTATTTACTATGCAAAGACATTTAACTGTGTGAGTCATAACAAATTATTGGCTAACATTAAGAATAATGGGAATCTCAAAAAACTTAACTGTCTTCATGTGAATTTTATACCTAGACCAAGGTATACCTATACATAAACTTAGACAAGGCCTTTGTGATAATAGAGCAAGGGAATACATGGTTTAAAATTAAGAATAAAAATGTACCTCGGAGTTGTATCCTTCTCCATACCTTTTCCATCTTTATGCTGAGAAAATGATTCAAGAAGTTGGACTTTATGAAGAAGAATATGGCGTCAGGATTGGAAAAAGAGTCATCAAGAACCTTTGTTAAACAGATGACACAACCTTGCTTTTTAAAAGGACTTGAAGCCCTTGTTGCAGAAGATAAAAAAAAAAAAAACCAACCTTCGGATGGATTGCATCTTATCATTGAGAAAACAAAAATTCTCACCACTGACTTGTAGACAACATCATGATAGATGGAGAAAAGATTGAAGCTATCAATTACTTCATCTTAGTTGTATCTACAGTGGACACCCTTGGTACCATCAATCAGGAAATAAAGATATGTATTACACTGGGTAAAGCTTCAGTCAAGGACGTTTCCAAATTATTGAGGAGGAATGTTGTCAGTTCAAGGACTAAAGTATGTCTGATATAGACCATGAATGTTTCAGTCACTTGGTGTATCTGAGAGCTGGGCAATGAGTAATGATGACAGGAGAAGAACTGATGCCTTTGAGCTGTGATGTTAGAGAGGAGTACTGAAAATCTCATGGACTGCTAGAAGAATTAACTGTAATAACTTGGAGAAGTGCAACCAGAGTACTCTTTGGAGGCAAAGAAACATTGTCATGCTTCATCACATAATTTGAGTATGTTTCCAGGAGAGGCTGTGGAGCAAGGTGTAATGCTGGAAAGGTGGAGGGTTGATGAAAGATAGGAAAACTCTAAACCAGATGGATTGGAACAGTGACTGCAGCAATGGGCTCAAGTATATCAGAGATGATGAGAATGGAGTAGGAGACGAGAGGACTCAGATCTGTTGTTAATAGGGGCTCTATGGGTTGCACTTGAAAGCACCTAGTAACAACATTATATCTGTCTAGCTTACTTTATGGCTCTCTGAGAATGTAATTTATTTGTTTATGGACTTAACAAAAATTATGACAGGAGCTATGAGCAGCTACTCCATCTAGAGAAGAAAATAATTACATAAAAAAGAACCACACTGTGCTGTTGTTGGTAGGTGCCATAAAATGGACTATGACTCATAGTGACCCTATTAATAACAGGTATGAACCCTGTCCTATGTTGTGCCATCCTCATCTTCTTTGACACACTCATGCCCATTGCTGCAGTCACTGTGTTAATCCACCTGGTTGAGGATCTGCCTCTTATTCAGCATCCCTCTGCCTTCTCATGCATGATATCCCTTTCCAAGGAATAGCTTCTACCAGCACACCTGAAGTGTATGAGATGAAGCTTACTCATCTTTGCCTCCAAGGAACACTCTGACTGCACTCACTATGAGACATATCTGTTTGTTCTTTTAGCAGTCTGTGAAATATTCAGCACTCTACTTCCACACCACAATTCACTGGCTAAATGGCACAGTATAAGTAAAGATAAGGCACAGTCAGGTGTAGGAGAACTGTATCAAATTGAGTCCCCAGGATCAGTAAGACATCTCAAAGCGATTTGAGATTGGAAATTAAGGATGAAAGTATTTTTGCTTAGTGTATAATGTAGTGGAAGCACTTAGAAGTTACATTTAACCTTTAATAATTGTTTTAAAAAATATTTTTGGGGAATGATACTTTTCAGGGCCCTTGTTAACACAAAATATGCCATAGTGGAGCCAAAGGACTATGATGCTTGGAGAGTGACAGGCTAGTATGTAACTTTTGCGAACAGCTCCAAATTAAACCAGTAATATATTGAATATGACAAATTCTCTTTCAGAATAACTCTGTTAATGCCTTCAGTGAGGTAGAGATAAGTGTCATAGTTTATCCATGTGATGTGTAAAAATCTCAAATATTTCAACAGTAATAGTAGAGAAGAAAACATTAAATATTCTAAGATATTCTGAGATCTTAGAATGAGTGGTTACCACCACAACAAAATAAAGGTAAACAATCCAATCAAAAATGGCCACAGGATATGAACAGACACTTCAACAAAGAAGGCATTCAGATGGCTAACAAGCACATGAAGAAATTTTCAAAATCCCTAGCTCTAAGAGAGATGCAAATCAAAACAACTATGATATCATCTCATCCCAGTCAGAATAGTAAAATTTAACAGGACAGCAAGCAACAAATGCTGGTGAGGTTGTGGAGAAACTGGAACCCTTATTCATTGTTGGTGGAAGTGTAAAATGGTGCAACCACTGGAAGACAGTATGGAGCTTTCTCAAAAAGTTGCAAATAGAGATACCATTTCACCCAGCAATTCCACTTCTGGGAATATACCCCAAAGAGACCATAACTGACATCCAAGCAGATATATACACACTCATGTTTATCACAGCTTTGTTCACAGTAACAAGGAGTTGGAAACAACCCAGGTGCCCATCAACAAAAGAATGGATAGAGAAGCTGTGGTATATTCACACAATGGAATGCTATGATACATTGAAAAACAAGGAACCCATGCAATATTATTCAAAATGGTTGACCCTGGAGGACATTATGCTTAGTGAAGTATCTCAGTCACAAAAGGACAAATACTACATGGTTCCACTGTTGTAAAAGAGGACTGATATAGGGGTTGGGGGGAGACTGACTAAGATGGGTTCAATAATGTATACTGCATTGAAACAGATGAGGGAGAAAAATGTTTAAAAGGGATGTGTGCGTAGGTATTTTTGTCATGAAAGGAGTCCAGAGAGAAGGCTGCATAGTGGAGTGGACCTGGGGGAGGATTTGTAAAACAATGAAAGAATTTTTCTTTTACTTTTCCAAGAGTGTAGTGTACTAGTGGGCAGGGTTGGGAGGGGAGAAAAGTGCAACAATGAATGCTTTTGTCCTCTTTGGGGTATATTTCCAGTAGTGGGATTGCTGGGTCAAATGGTGTCTCTATTTTCAACATTTTGAGAAAGCGCCATACTGCCTTCCACAGTGGTTGCACCATTCACACTCCCACCAACAGTGAATAAGGATTCCAGTTTCTCCACAACCTTGCCAGCATTTATTGCTTGCTGTTTCTGTTAAATTTTGCTTTTCTGACTAGGGTGAGATATCTCATAGTTTTAATTTGCATCTTATTTAGAGCTAGGTATTTTGAACATTTCTTCATGTGCTTGTTAGCCATCTGAATGTCTTTGGTGAAGTATCTGTTCATATCCTGTGCCCATTTTTCGACTGGATTATTTACCTTTATCCTATTGTTGTGCTCAAGTATTTTATAAATTCTAGATATAAGTCCCTTATCTGATATGTCATTACTAAATACTTTTTGCCAGTCAGTGGTTTCCTTTTTTAACCCTGTTGAAGAAATTTTTGGATGTGCATAGGGATTTGTTTCTTAGAAGATCCCTCCCATTCATCTATTTTATCTTCTGGTTGTAGGTTTTTTTCAGGATACTTGGAAGACTGTTTATGTTGTGGATTAGGACTTGTAACATTCTTCCAAACTTTTCTTTAATGAAGCTTAGAGTCCTTGGTTTTAGTCCTAGGTCCATGATCCACCTGGAGTTGGTTTTTGTATTATGGAGTGAGGTGTGGATCTTGCTTGACTCTTCTGCAAATACTTTTCCAATTTTTCCAACACCATTCATTAAAAAAAAAA
>NW_006399831.1:14528940-14530333 GCF_000299155.1 Elephantulus edwardii
CCATCACTGTTACTCATGGTGGACAGTGTTTGGTGGAGCTCCCAGTTTAAGGCAGGTTTGGAAGCAGGAGTGGCATTCACTTCCTAAACAAAACGCCTTTGGAAACTCTATATACTTTAAGAAATGATGATAGTTATAGAAAGGCTTCAGGTCTTTTGTTCATATAGTTGATTATGAATTGTGCTCAACTTGATGGCAGTGAACAACAAGTTTACATATTAAAAATGAATGACAAATATTATTATCCAAATATGTTTTTAAAAGTTAAGACAATTTCTTATATTTTATTCTTGGAGAAAAATTGAAGAAATTATTTTTATTATAAGAACACTAAATAATTATAAAAAAAATTTAGTTTTGTTTCCCATTTTTCAAATGAAAGCCACACTTTGGTATCAATTAGTCAGCTTTTAATGAACGGCTTAGATCACTTTAGCTCTTCAGACAATATAATTTAAGTAATGTGCATGTTGTAATGAAACTTTCATTTTAGATTAAAGCCAAAGTGTCAAGTCCTCTCTAGTTGAGGTCTGCTGCAGCCAACATTTGTATATGTATAGAGAAATAACTTTACTATTTCTTCATTTTACCTCCAACTGCTTCTCACTTCTCTTGCTATGTGTGCTTCTAATTCTACTAGTTTCACTCATAGAAAGCAGGAGAAATGATCTTACGTGACTGTTCCTAGTGTGAATGCATATCTCCTTCTGTAGGCTTGGCAGCTATTGAAAAATATTTCTTTAGGTTGAGGAGGTGGTTTGTAGACTCTAAGCATCCCCTCAACCAAAGATTAGTCACGTACAGTTTCTTGATATAGGTAGAAGCATCTAGCTGGTAATTTTGGGGGGCATATTTCAACTTTTGTCAGTGGATTTTTGTCTTAGTTTTGACAAAAAATAATCTTTAACGTGGGATAAAAATTCTCTCTCCTGCTCACTTAAGAAGAAAGAAGATACTACAGTATTTGAAATTTTTCCAAATGTACATTTTTTTCAAATAACTAGTTTGAACCTTATAAGCATTCAAGGTAGTTGCTAAACTAAGGGTTGAGAAATTGAGCCTTGTTGTCATTTCAAATCCTGTAATATTTTGGTTGTTTTTTGACTCATTGAGGAACATGATGCCCACTGATAATTTTACAGTCAGAGGCTTAGTCCTAACTGAATCTTAGTTCTATTTTAGTATCCTATATTCTTTTTTTTTTTAAATATGGAACGCTTCACGAATTTGCATGTCATCCTTGCGCAGGGGCCGTGCTAATCTTCTCTGTATCGTTCCAATTTTAGTATATGTGCTGCCGAAGCGAGCACAGTATCCTATATTCTTAATATAGCACTGGTCTGTCAATTCACTCTACAGAGGTAACTGGTGGTTTCTGTGATGCTAAACATTG
>NW_006399831.1:14532143-14554858 GCF_000299155.1 Elephantulus edwardii
TATAGGTATAGATATAGGTTTAAATATACGTATAGGTATAGATGATATAGATAGATAGATAGATAGATAGATAGATAGATATTGTTGATTACTGTCGAGTAGAGTGTGACTCATATATATATATTACTTGGAACAAATATTTTATTCTTCGGTTACAGAAAATGTGAGCTTAATAAAACTTTAATAGGATTATCAGTCTGTTGGTCAGTCATTGCCAAAGAATCAGACTTAACCCACAGCTGACCCTTTATTGGGTTCCTGAAACAGCAAGTCACACTGGAGAAGATTGCCCATTTTAATTTTTTTTTTCTGCAAGAGCCAATGGTGGATTTGAACAGATAGATTGGTGTGGCTTTTGAGTTAACAGTGTAACTTCTATGGACTATGCCATTAGCGTTATTATGTTGTTGTGTGCCGTTGAGTCAGAATAGACTCATAACTGACTCTCTCGCGTGTTTTCGGAAGCAGAAAATGACACTGGAGGAGATTGCTCATCCTTCTCCTATGAAGCAGCTGGTAGATTCAAACCATGTGCCTTGAGGAGTGCAGTGTAGCTTCTTACCATTATGCCATCAGAGCTACCAAATTGGACTAAAATCATAAGGTATTCTGGAGTGTGGAAGTCTTCTACTGCACTGATTTTGTGAAGTGCTATATGATTTTTTATAACTGGAGCACATCTCTAGTTGGTTACTTATTGGTAATTCCATGTGCTAGTTGTTCTATGGAACTATGGTGGCCCAGTAGGTACAGAGTTGCACTTACAGCCTAAACGTAGGTAGTTCAAATTCACCAACTGTTCTGAGGAAGAACTATGGACAATATCCTCTAGTTTGGTTTATAACCTCTGAAAACTTGCTTGGGGGTCAGCTATAAGTTGATTTCTACTGGACATCAAGTGACAACAATAATTATTCACCTTCTTTTTAACCTATGTTTTTGCCATATCCCTAGAAGAAGGGAAAAATACTAGCTCCTCCTTTCTTGTGAACTTTAAAAACTCCACTGGGGAGTAAGAAAATGCTTAACCCAATTTTCTATAAAAGGTGTTTTCTTCTTGTTCTATGAAGGAAAGACATCTTTAGTTTCCCCACTTCAATAATAAATTATTAAAGAAGTCTCTTGGGCAAGAAAGGGAAAATGTGAGTTTTCTGACAACATTGTAATAAATACTCATATTAATTATGAGAAGTAATAAGAGCCAAAGTTCAAAATCCCAACTGTGTCCTAAAATAGTTTATTATGTTTTTTTGAGATACGTTTCTGCTTTCAACTTTGAACTTCCTGAAAAAACAGAGACAGTAACCTGAGCCTAAAGATTAGTTTAACACACAATTTTGTTTGCTTTTGTTCTCAAGGAGAAAAAAAAAAAAAGAATGATCTGATGATAATAATCATCTTAAAATATTAGCTTATTGTAGAGCGTAAATCCAAGATTAGGCCAAGTAGGGAATAAGGGCTATTTGTTAACACCAATTATGGGCCACTGTCTCACATGGACATGGGTTGGAGAGAACAGGCTTATAGTCAGAGATCATGAACAAATGTGGGGTAAAGTGAGAGAAAAGGATTGTTTTCCGGAAGACCCAATGATTCCCCACCCCCTTTGCTATTTTTGTTGCTATTCTTGTTAATAATCACATGTTGTTGTGGTTGTTATGTGTTGTTCAGTTGCCTGTGAATCATAGCAACAATATGTATAACAACTCTGATCCCTGCTCTATCTTGTGCCAATTTCACTGTTTCTGACACAGCTACCCCCATTAACCCAGTCACTGAGTCAATTAATCTCATCCAGAATCTTCCTTTCTCGTGCTGTCCTTCCACCCTTCCAAGCATGATGTCCCTCTCCAAGAATTGGTCCTTACTTGCAACATGCCTAAAGTATGTCAGATGGAGTTTCAAAATCCTTGCCTCCAAGGAGCAGGCTAGTTTTACCCTCTCCAGGACAGATCTGTTTTTTCTCTTAGCAGTTCATGGTATATTCAATACTCTTCTCCAGCACAACACAAAGTCATTCAATCTACTTCTAGCATTGTTCATCATTGTCCAGCTCTCTGATGCAAAGAAAGTAATTATAAAGACTGTATCCTGAATCAGGTGCACCTTAGTGTCCAGACTGACACCATTGCTTTTCAGTACTCTGCAGAGGTCTCTGACACCATTCTTTCCCAATAAAGTGAATCTTTTAATTTCCTGGCTGCTGGTATAAAGAGTGTTGCTTAATGAAGCCAAGCAAACTAAAGCTTTTAACAATCTAAATCTCTTCACCATCTATCATAATGCTGTCAATTGGTCCAGTGGTCAGAATCTTTGTTTTCTTGATGTTGAGCTTCAATCCATAGTGAAAGCTGCAGTCCTTGGCCTTCTGCAGTAAGCACTGCAGGTCCTCCTCAGTTTCAGCAAGTAGGCTTGTGTCATATGCATAACACAGATTGTTGATGAGTCTTCCTTCAGTCCTGATGCCACATTTCTCCTCGTAGAGTCCAACCTCCTGAATGATCTGTTTTGCATATAGATTAAAAAGGTATGGAGATAAGACACATCCTTGATGCATATCCTTCCTGATTTTGAACCATGCTGTGTTTCCTTGCTCTCTTCTGATGACTGTCTCCTGGTCCAAGTATTGTTGTTGTTGTTATGTGTCAGCGAGTCGCTTGAGACTCATAGCGACCCTATGTACAAGAGCTCTAAATGCTGTTCTATCCTGTGCCAACCTAGCCATCTCAAACGCACTTATTCCCAGCACTCCAGTCACAGAATTGATCCATCTCACCAAAGGTCTTCCTCTCCTTCACTTCCCCTCCACTCTACCAAACATGATGTCCCTTTCCAAGGACCAGTCCCTCCTTGCAACATGCCCAAAATATGACAGACGAAGCTTCAGAATCCTTGACTCCAGGGAACACTCTGGCTTCAACCTCTCCAGGACAAACCTGTTTGTTCTCCTAGCAGTCCATGGTATATTCAACACTCTTCTCCAGCACCACAGCTCAAAGGCATCAATCCTCTTTCTATCAGCCCTATTCACTGTCCAACTCTCTGATGCATAGCACATAACTGCGAAGACTATAGCCCGGATCAGGCACACCTTAGCCTCCAGCCTGACATTGTTGCTCTTCAGTACTCTTGAGAGGTCCCTCACAGCCGACTCTCCCAATGCAATTCGTCTCCTGTTTTCCTGGCTGCTGTTACCAAGAGCGTTGACTGTGGAGCCAAGTAAATTAAAACTGTTAACTATCTCAATCTCCTCACCATCCATGCTGATGCTGCCAATTGGCCCAGTGGTTAGAATCTTTGTTTTCTTGACATTTAGCTTCAGTCCATATAGGAGGCTGTAGTCCTTGATCTTCTGCAGCAAGCGCCTCAGGTCCTCCTCAGTTTCAGCAAGCAGGGTTGTGTCATCTGCATAACGCAGGTTGTTGATGATTCTTCCACCAATCCTGATTCCACATTCCACTTCAATCTATATGCAGAACAGACCATCCGAGATGCTAGTCCAAGTATAGGTTTCACATAAACATGATCAAGTGTTCTGGGATTCCCATTTTTCTCAGAGTTTGTTGTGATCCACTTAGTCAAATGCCTTTGCATAGTCAAAGAAGGACAGATAGACATTGTTCTGGTACTCCCTGCTTTCAGCTAAGATCCTTCTAACATTTGCTATAATATCCCTACTACCATGGCCTCTTCTAAACCCAGCCTGCAGTTCAGGCAGTTCTCTATTGATGTACTGTTCCAGTTGTTTTTGGATAATTTTCAGCAGAATCTTGTTTGCATATGATATTAATTATATTTTTCAATAATTTCCACACTCTGCCTGGCCACTTTTCTTTAGAATGAGAACAAATATAAGTCTCCTCCAGTTAGTTGACCAGGTGGTTGTACTCCAGATTTTTTGGCACAAATTGGTGAGCACACCTAGGGTAGCGTCTTGTATGCTGTCAATTCCTGAGACCTGCTTTTTGCCAATTCTTTCAGAGCAGCTTGAAATTCTTCCTTCATCACTACAGGCTCTTGCTCATACATTGTTTCATGAAATTCTGCTGTATCTACCAATTCTTTTTGGAACAATGAATATGTTTGCTCATTCCAATTTACAGCCTAAAATATTTTAGAGGGCGGTTTCATTCTATCATGTATGTATTGGAATGGACTGATGACACTCAACAACAAGAAGATAAATTTTTTAAAAAGAATAAAATGTTAGCAAATATTCATATTATAGCTAAAATAGTAGCACTGGTGGTCGAGTTGAAGAAGCTGTGCTGCAATTTTGAAGGCATGTGGTTCAAATCTATCAGTTGCCCCACAGGAGAAGGATGGGCAATCTCCTGCATGATGAACAGCCTCTGAAAATCTGCCCGAGGGTCAGATATGAATCGGTTCTGACTCAATGGTACACAACAACAACAAAATAAAGACTTATTCTTGTTGTTAGGTGCTGCCAAGTCAAGAACAACTCTTTATAACCTTATGAACAGCTGACTTAACCATGCCCTGTCCTGTGCCATCCTTATTATCTCCAACACACTCGAGCCTGTTGCTGAGGTCACAATATCAATCTATCTCTCCTTTCCAAGCATGATGTCATATTTCCAAGCATGATGTCTCTTTCAAAGGAATAGCTTCACCTATTTACATGTCCAAAGCATGAAAGAAGACGCTTCACCAACCTTTTCTCCACAGATTTCTCAAGCTGCACCTTCTCCAAGACATAACTTTTGTTCTTTTGTCAATCTATGGGATATTCTGTACTCTTCTCCAGTACCACACAACTCAAAGACATCAATTCTTGCATCATCCTTATTCACTGTTCAGCTCTTTGATATGTAGCATATGATTGAGAAGATAGTGGCCTGAATCAGGCACGCTTTAGTCTCCAAAGTGACATCATTGCTCTTCAACACTTTAGAGCTTTGGAACCAGGGATGACATTGCTGTTGTCATCTGAATCCTAGTTGAAATCAAAGACTACCTGAAGAATATCTATTTGCGTTTTATTGACCTTGTAAAGGCATTTGCGTGGATCATAATGAATGATGGCTGCTAACAACAACAACAACAACAACAATAACAAATATGATGTTTGCCATTGGGAATCCTGGAACACTTAACTGTGCTTATATAGAATCTATACCTAGACCAACCAGGTATTGTCTAAACATAGCAAGGGAATATTAGATAGTTTAAAATCAGGATGTGTATGGCATGATTATATCCTTTCTTCATACCTATTCAGTCTGTATGCTGAGCAAATACTTTGTGAAGCCAGATGCTATGAAGAAGAATGGAGCACCAGGATTGGAGGAAGATTCATCAACAACCTGCATTATGCAGATAACACAACTTTTTTTGCTTTAAGTGAGGAGGATATGAAAAGCTTGCTGCAGAAGATCAAGAACTATAGTCTTTGTAATGGATTATCTCTCAAGATCAAGAAAATGAAGACTAGACATAATTTTTAGTTAATGTATATAGTGTTTGAGAACAAGGGCCACTTACTTTAAAGATTGTCAATAACAACTTGATAATGTGCCAACCGTAGTTTTATTGGTCTGGCTGCCTGTATAAGGAAATTTCCTGTAGGAGAATTTAAAGAGCCCATGAGGCTTTAGGCAAATAGTCCCTAAGGAAGCCATTCTTTTTGTTATAAATACAGTATAATGACATGCTTCATTTACCAGCTAAAGTCATGATGTCTTGTTCAGATCCATCATGCTAAGGATTACTCAGGGACTGTTATATAGATACATGTTTCTGTTGCCAGAAAATACATTTAGTCCTCCTGTTACAGTATATTATACCATGATACGTTGCGTCTTTGCTCAGTCAATTTAGGTAACGAAGAAAGAGAAATTTAGTCCCTGTAATTAGCTTTATCCCTCATAAGATTATTTCCACAGTTCTATCAATACAGGATTTTTCTAATCCTTTAGAAAAAAGTAAAAACAAGGCACTGCTTTTTATTATAAATAGACATTTCTAAAGAAAATGTCTAGACAGTCTATTTTCTATGCATACAATACTAATTCAGTTTTTCATTTGGGCCCCCCCCCATATGTTCCAAATTATGTTAATCAAACGAGAAAAATGCAACATTCTTTTTAGGTATAGTCTATCTGGTGTTCACTGAGTTACTTGGGTGTGGGTTTCTCCATTCTTCATAATACTTGGGATTCTAGTATCTCTTCCACAATTTTCACAGTGACTTCCCTGTCCCTCTCATGTTCCAAGCATACGTATGTTGTTCCTTTTGATGTCATCCCACATAATTCTAATGTTGTCTTCGTTTTCTTTATGTCTCATTTTTAATTTTTATTCAAGTATATTTCCATTGTGGCCTTTGTCTTCCAGTTCACTTACTCTCTGTTTTATCACTTCTGTTCTACATTTTTGTCTCTCCAGCGTGCTGGACACTTATGCCATTTTGTACTTATTATTCTAGATTGCATTATCATGTTTTTCTGTTATCCATGTTTCATGTTTCCCAGTACTATAGTGGCTGTATCCTCTCTGTATTGTGATGATTTTTAAAGTTCCTATATCTCTTTATCTGTAGTTTAAATTCTGTCTTTCATCTTTTGCATTTTCTTCTGTGCTTGTTCAAGTTCTTCCTCATCAATCTATTTCTTCTGGTTCCCTGTCTCTGGAGTATTCACTTTCTTAATGGCTTCTATTGTGTCTTCCATTGTTTGCATCTTCTGTAACTGTTCAAATAACTCCTCATCAACATATTACTTCTGGTCCTCTGTGTCTGGGTATTCATTGGTTCTGCTCTTTTAGAGCTATCTGAAGAAAACTCAAGCAAGATCCACACCTCAATCTATACACAAAACCCAACTCAAAATGGATCATGGACCTAGGACTAAAACCAAGGACTAGAAACCTCATTAAACAAAGGCTTGGAAGAACTCTAGAAGTTCTAATCCACAGCATAAACAGTCTTCCAAGCCTCCTGAAAAATCTACAACCAGTAGAAGATAGAATAGATGAATGGGACCTTCTAAGAATCAAATCCCTATGCACATCCAAAAACTTCTCCAACAGGGTAAAAAGGGAAGCCACAGACTGGAAAAAAATATTTGGTAATGATATGTCAGATTAGAAACTAGAATTTATAAAATACTTGAGCATTACAAGATAAAGGTAAATAATCCAGTTGCAAAATGGGCACAAGATATGAACAGACACTTCACCAAAGAAGACATTCAGATGGCCAATAAGACCATGAAGAAATGTTCAAAATCCCCATCTCTAAGAGAGATGCAAATCAAAACAACTATGAGATATCATCTCACCCCAGTAAGAATAGCAAAATTTATTAGAACAGCTAACATCACATGCTTGGCGAGGATGTGGAGAAACTGGAAACCTTATTCACTGTTGGTGGGAGTATAAAATTGTACAACCGCTGTGGAAGGCTGTATGATGCTTTCTCAAAAATTTGCAAATAGAAATGCCATTTGACCCAGAAATTCAACTCCTAGGAATATACCCCCCAAAAATCAGATTTTTGAAAATATAATTTTATTTATTTTTTTAGGTACAATATTACTTATTATACACAATCAGTAGCACATACATATTCATTTGATGGGATAATGGAAGCCCATTTGTTATAATCAAAAGCATTGCTGATTGTTGTTGTTGATTGCTTTCTAGTTAAGCATGACTCATAGCGACCCTATGAACAAAAGGCCTGAAGCCCCTCTACAACTGTTGGCATTTTTCAAAGTTCATAGAGTTTCCGGAGGTATGTTATTTAGGAAGTGGATGCCATTCCTGTTTATAAACCTGTCATAGTATGCTATTGTTTTTATGTGTCTTTGAGTCACCTGCAATGTATAGCGAGCCTATGCACAGTAACTCTGAACCCTTCCCTATCCTGCGCCAGTCTCACTAACTCTGACACACCAACCCCCATTGCCCCAGTTATTGTATCAATCCATCTCATCCTTTATCTCTCTCTTCTGCACTGTTGCTCCACCTTTCTGAGCATGATGTCCTTTTTCAAGGACTGATTTCACCTGGCCACATGCTGAAAATAAGTGAGCTTCAAAATCCTAGTCTCAAAGGAGAAATTTGATTTCACCCTCTCCAAGTCAGACTTATTTGTATTCTTGGAAGTCCATGGTATGTTCAAGATTCTTCCCCAGCACCACAATTTAGTCATTGTCCAACTCTCTAAAGCATAACGAGTAATTGAGAAGACATGGCCTGGATTAGGTGCACCTTTGTATCTAGACTGGCATCATTGCTCTTCAGCACACTGGAGAGGTCCCTGACAGCAGATTTTCCCAAAGTAATTTGTCTTTTTATTTCCTGACAGCTGGTGTTAAGAGTGTTGTTTGTGGATCTGAGCAAGCTGTCATTGTTAACAACCTCATTCTCTTCTCTATACAATGTGGTATTGCCAGTTGGCTCAGTGGTGAGAATCTTTGTCTTCTTGATGTTGAGCTTCAATTCATATTGAAGACTACAGTCTTGACACATTGCAGCAAGTTCTTCAGGTCCTCTTCAGTTTCAGCAAGCAAGATTGTGTGATATGCATATCATAGGTTGTTAATGTGTCTTCCTCCAATCCTGATTCCACACTCTTCCTCATAATGCCCTGCTTCTTGAATGATCTGTTCTGCAAACAGCTTGAAAAGGTATGGGGACAGGATGTATCCCTGACGCACTCTTTCCTGATTTTGAACCACACCACGTTTCTTTGCTCTGTTCTGAGGAGTTCTTCTTGGTCTTAGTATAGTTTTTGTATAAGCATGATCAAGTGCTCTGAGATTCCCATTTTCCTCATGTTAGCCACAATTTGTTGTGATCCAGACAGTCAAATGCCTTTGCACAGTCAATAAAACACAGATAGACATTCTTCTGGTACTCTCTACTTTCTGCCAAGATCCATCTGACATTGGCAATAATGTTCCTAGTGCCACAACTTCTAAATCCAACCTATATTTCTGGTTGTTCTCTGTCAATATACTGTTCAAGTCTTTTCTGGATAATTTCCAGTAGGATTTTTCTAGTGTATGATTTAAGTGATAGTGTTTGATAATTTCCACAGTCTGTCAGGTCGTCTTTTTTTTTTTTATGGGAATAAATATGGATCTCCTCCAATCAGTTGTCCAAGTAGTTGTCCTCCTTATTTCTTGGTACATCTTGGTGAGCACATGAAAGACAGCATCTGTTTGCTGAAATTCGTCAATTGGTATTCCATCAATAGGAATAGTTTCTTTATCTGTTTGTTTTATTTTAATTTGAGTTTATCTTTAACATATAAGCCAGGATCAGGTAATCTTGTAATGTACTTCAGTTGTTAAATCTGAGCAGGGAAAGGAAAATTTTAAAATGTATATTCTATTTGGATACATTAATTTAATATATTTGCAAAATATTTGGATAGATTTAAAATTAAGCAAGAGCTCGATGTCTAGTGATACATAGAAAATAAAACACTGCTTTTGGGGATTAATACTGAGAGCATAAAAGTAAACAAAAACAAACAAGGTGGAATTCAAAAGTGATTATCATCCCAAAAGGCTGCTATTATAGTATCATGTAATGATAAAGAACTTTTCATGCCTTATTTTTTTATCAGGAAACAAATAACAACAACAACAACAACAAAACCATCTCTGAAAAACAACAAAAGAAAAATTGGTTTTTATTTTAAAGAATACCGTTAAAAATGAAAGTTATTACTGATTTTTTTTGTCTGAATAATGGGGTACTTTATTGGACATTTTATATACATCATTATATTAAATAACGTATATTAATGTAATATGATATTGAGGAAGTGCCAGTTATGTTATATAGAATTAAAAATAGCAGATGTAGATGTTTCTTTTTATGTCTGTGTTGAGATATAAAATTTGCTGGTTAAGATGTTTGCTTTGTCTGTTTCCTTTTTTCTTAGTAAAAAAAAGTAAAATTTAAAATCCTAATACTAAGCAAAACATTATTGGTCTTGAAAAGTCAAGTAAGTAAGAATTCTTTCATTTCAACTTAAAATTTCTAGTTATTTGATCATATACATTTTAATTTCTTTTTGGGTTTAATGGAAAGTATATTAGACAATTCTTTCTAGCAACCATGAATAATACATAAATTGGCTTTTAAATGAAATAAGGTTTTAGCCTTTACCCTCTCTGAGTGATGTCAAAGGTCTAAATTAATATGCATCACCATATTGTGCTTATACTACACTAAATCTTCCCCATAGATTCTGGAAAAAATCCACCAAAACTCAACCTTGAACTCATTAGTTAAATTACAACAGAAAGGCTCTTAGGAAGATAGATACAGCATGATTTAAATAGTATGATTTATTATATTTTTTAATTTTATATGGGCTTGTTTATAAAAATTTATGTACCTTGTGTTTAACACTTTTCTTCATACTTATTGTGTTTCATACAATCATTCCCAAGAATTCTATATTATATAATTAATCACCATTGGACCTTATCTATCATTACCCTGTCTTTTCAGGTCCCTGTCAATTCTTCCCATTTATTTCACCCTCTCCCTCCACCCATCAAATTGTGCAAGCAAATCATTCTTACCTCCAACGAGCACTCCAGCTGCACACTTCCCAAGACATATCTGTTCATTCTCTTGGCCATCCATAGGATATTCAGTTCTCTTCTCCAACACCACAGCCCAAAAGTGTCAGTTATTTTTCTGTCATCTTTATTCATTGTCCAGCACTCAGATGCATAGCAAGTGATCAAAGACCATGTCCTGAATTAGACAAACCTTAGTCCTCAAACTGACATCATTAGTCCTCAATAATTTGGAGAGATCCCTTCCTGCAAATTTTCCCAGTACAATGTGTCTCCTTATTTCCTGACCAAAGGTGTCAATTGTGATCTAAGGAAGGTGAAACTGTTGACAGTTTCAATCTTTTCTCCATCCATCATGATATTGCTTATTGGTCTAGTGCTAAGAATCTATGTTTTCTTGACATTGAGATTTAATCTATACCAAAGGCTGCACTCCTTGATCTTCTGTAACAAGTACTTTAAGTCCTTCTTACTTTTGGCAAATAAGGTTCTGTCATCTGCATAATGCAGGTTACTAATGTTTCTGATTTTGTTAACCATCAGCTGAGGGCCAGAAGCCTCTTGTTTAAGCAATCAGGACCTGGTGGGTGGGTCTTTGTATTTAAAAGTCAGTTGGATCCCGCCTGAAGGTGAGTCTCCAACTTGGAACAGTTGGATTCTGGAGGATAAGTGTTTTTTATTTACTTGAAATCTGGGTGTAAACTGTTTGGGTGTTTTTAATCTTGTTACCAATCTAATGTAAGCTGATTGGCCATATTTTTTTTTTTCATTAACAATCAGCTGTGGGCTGGCCTCTTGTTTAAGTAATCAGGACATGATGGGCAAGTCTCTATATTTAAAAGTCAATTGGTTCCTGGTTGAGGTTGAGTCTTCAGCTTGGAGCAGTTGGATTCTGTAGAGTATGTGTTTGCTTTTGAACAATCCCACCTTAGTAGCAATGACAAAATTTAGCAGGGCAGAAAGCAATAAATGTTGGAGAGGATGTGGACAAGTGAGAACTCTCATACACTGTTGGTGGGATTGTATAATTGTACAACCACTGTGGAAGGCAGTTTGGCATTTCCTAAAAAAAATTGAACATAGAGACTATGACTCAGCTATTCTACTACTAGGAATATACCCCAAGGAAATTAGAACTGAGACACAAACAGAAATTTGTATACCAGTGTTCACAGAAGTGTTATTCACTATCTCAAGAACATGGAAACAGTTCAAATGCCCAACCACAATTTAATATTATGCTCTATGATATATTGAATATATGTCCTTGTCTTTGAGGAAATAAAGCATATAGCCATATGAATGAAATGAAAAATAGTGCAAACAAAGATATTAAATGTTTACAACTATATCTATTTCAAAATTTCCACACTATATCACCTCCTTCCTTACTTTATCTTTTTTTTAATTAAATTTATACCTCTCTCTCCCTCTTAGGAAGAATGATTGGCCATCAACTTCTGAAATAGCAGGCCTCCAAAAAACCCCATGTACAACAGAACACTAGCAGATAGGGCAACTGAGGTGGAGCTTTCATACTGGTAATAGTAATGGGAGTGGGTATGTTGGAGACAGTGAGACTGGCACAGGACAGAGCAGGGTTTAGATTTGTTGTACATAGGGTCACTATGAGTTGCAAGTGACTTGATGGCACATAACAACAACAACAACAACTGTCCCTCTATCACACACATTCACACATAAACACACACACAATATTATACATATGAAATTTCAAACTACTTAACTCTGGTCATTTCTCTATTTTTAAACATAAAATAGAAAATAATATTTTTTAAACATGTTTAAAAATTAAATGAGAAAATTATTTGCTGATAAAATAATTTAAGAAACAGGAACTAAATGAAGAAAGGAAAATCAGAATTGGAGGAAGAATCATCAAGAATCTGCATTATGCAGATGACACAATTTTGCTTGTAGAAACTGAAGAAAGCTTAAAATGCTTACTATGGAAGATAAAGTACTACAACCTTCAATATGAATTACATTCTAACATCAAGAAAACAAAAATTCTTACTATTAGGACTAACAGACAACATGAGAGATGGAGAAAAGATTGAAGTTGTCAACAAATTCATTTTATTTGGATCCACAGCATCCATGAGAGCAGCATTCAAGAAATCAAAAGACATGTTGCATTGGAAGTATCAGATTACCCTCTATGGTGGTTGCACCATTTTACATCCGATCAGCAAGGAGTTCCTATCTCTCCATATCCTCACTAGCAATTGTTGTTTGCTTTGCTGTTAACCTTCACTATTATTTTTGAGGTGAGATGATATATAATTGTAGTTTTGCTTTGCATATCTCTAAGAAGATTGAAAGGTATATGCATCCTTTTTCGCCAGTTTCAGTCTATATGCAGAACAGCTCATTTTGGAGGTTGAGTTCTATGAGGAGGAATGTAGCACCAGGATTGGAGGAAGACTATCAACAATTGGCGTTCTGCAGACCTTGTTTGCCAAAATTGAGGAGGACTTGAGACATTTGCTCCAGAATGTCAAGGACTGCAGCTTTCAATATAAATTGAAACTCAACATTAAAAAAAAAAAAAAACAACCACCCAAAAACAAACCACTAAACAGCAAATCAAAGATTCTCACCTGGACCAGTAGATAGCATTGTGATAGACAGTGAAGAGACTGAGATTGTTAACAGCTTCAGCTTACTTGGCTCCGCAATCAACATTCTTGGTACCAGCAGCCAGGAAATCAAAAGGCAAGCTAGGACATTTGAGAAAGTAAAATCTGCTGTCAGGGAACTCTCCAGAGTACTGAAGAGCAACAATGTCAGTCTAGAGCCTAAGGTGTACCTAATTTAGGCCATGATATTTGCAATTACATGTTATGAATTATAGATCTCGACCATAACTAACAAAGATAAAAAAAGAACTGTTGCCTTTGAGTTGTGGTGCTGGAGAAGAGTACTGAATATATGGACTGCCAAGAAAACAAACAAGTCTGTCCTGAAGAAGGTGAGATCAGACTGCTTCCTGGAGGCAAGTATTTTGAAATTCCATCTGACATATTTTAGGCATGTTGCAAGGAAGGACCAGTCCTTGGAGAGGGACATCATGCTTGGAAGAGTGGAGGTACAGGTCAAGTGAGGAAGACCCTGGATGAGATGGATTGACTCAGTGACTGAGATAGTGGGAGTAGGTATGTCAGAGATGATGAAATTGGTGCATCATAGAGTCGGATTCAGAGTTCTTATACATAGGGTTGCTGTGAGTCAGAGTAGACTTGATGACACATAACAACAAGTCTAATGAAATCAATGATATTTTCAATTCCTTCATGAGTGTTTGAAAGTTGGACAATGAATAAGGAAAAGAAAAAATTGATGCCTTTGAATTGATGTACTTGTGAAAATTATGGAATATCCCAAAGGTTACCAAAAGAACAAACATATCTGTCTTAGAGAACATGAACCCAGAGTTTCTTGAGGCAAAGATGACAAAACTTTGTCTCACATACTTTGAACATGTTGTCAAAAGGGAAGAGTCCTTGGAAAGCAACGTAATTCTAGGAAAGGTAGAAGATCAGTGAAAGAATATATGATTTTCAATGAGATGTATTAGTTCAGTGAGTTCAACAGTGTTTTTGAGTATGGTAGAGATGATGGGGATAGCAAGGTAGTTGTTCATAGGGTTGTTATAAGTTATAGTCAACTAAACAGAAGGACAGTTAAAACAAGCTAGGAAGCAGGAGTGACATCCACTTCCATAATAGCTTGCCTCTGGAAACCCTATGTACCTGGGGAAAGGATGAAAGTCACACAAGTGTTGAGGACTTTTGTTCATAAGTTCATTATGAGTTGCCGACGACTTGACGACACTTAACAACAGCAACAACAACAAACAGCATCTAACAGAACAATAACAATGCTTCTAAAAATATGTATGAAGCACTAAAAATAGTTACTGTAGGCATATCTTAGAAATATTGTGGATTAGATTTTGGACCACTCCAGTAAAGGAATATGGCAATTTAACTAGTCATATGATTTATATTTTGGTTTACTTATGCATATAAAACTCAGGTTTACATAGATTGGTAGTCTATTATATATAGAATACAATTATATAAAAATATTAAAATATTGTGAGAATTAACTAAAATGAGACGCAGAGACATGATGTGAGCACATGCTTTTGAAAAATGGTGTAATATACTTACTTTATGTGAAGTTCCTACAAACTCTTAATTTATAAAAAAAGAATAACTTTTTGCAATGTGAGATAAAGTAACATACAATAAAATGAGTTATGTTTACATTATCTCTGTTTGTATGTGTGTTTGTGAGAGAGAAAAAGAGGGAGAGAAGGAGAAAGAGAACATGATGTGATAATACAAACACATCAATTGTGGTATACTGTAGTTGCAAAACACTGTGCTAAATTTAACTTTACATACAAAAGCCTGTTTAATATCATAAGTAAGATGATTTTAAGATGTTTGTTAGTGGGTCACGCTTGACACAAATCTTACCATTGCTCCACTGCAAGATGCCAATTCCTGTGTGGCATAGTCAGGCCCTGGAATGTCTTTCCACTTACCCAGCATCAACTAAAGGCTGCAACTCAGCCCAGGTGCACTCACACCCTGGCTGGCAACAGGACCACTGCCTGCCAGGTCAAGAGGCTGAAGTTCTAGTGTGGCCCTGATCAGATTCTCACCCAAAGCACTAAACCGCTGTCCCACTGCCTGAACACTCTGTTGCCTCACCACCACAAGACTCCTACTCTGCCTCCTGGAGAACACCTGCCTGCCACTCTTCTGTCCTGTGCCAGGAGCAAGAATATCACTGGTGAGACCATTTCCTTTATTCTCCCAGAGACAATATTTGAGCTGTGGACCCTTATGGTCCTGACTAGCTGAGACCATTGCCTGACTGAGAAGGCTGCTAATTCACAAACCATCTCTCTTCCAAACTGAAGCAAGTCTTACCCTGAGTCAAAGGATCAGAGAGAAATTCAGGTAGAATGAGTTGTCCTTCCCTCCTCTGGAGCAGAGAGCTCCTGAGCCAATGTTATCAGACAAAGGGCCTGTTAAAGCCTCAGGTATGA
This sequence comes from Elephantulus edwardii, assembly GCF_000299155.1. Taxonomy (NCBI): domain Eukaryota; kingdom Metazoa; phylum Chordata; class Mammalia; order Macroscelidea; family Macroscelididae; genus Elephantulus; species Elephantulus edwardii. The sequence continues at coordinate 14,547,804 of NW_006399831.1, forward strand.
AAATCTCTACCACAGCAATGACACCAAAGAAGCAATGACACTAACTACCTCACACTCTGTACAAAGCAAAAACAAAATGTCACCCTCCAAAAGTGATTATAAAACAGAATCAGTGGATTTTCTAAAGCCAGAAAGTCGAATGAAACTGTCTGACACAGACTTCAAAAGAACAATAATTGAATATTTTCAATGGGGGAAAGACAAACTTGCAGAATTATAGGATGCTGCAAGCACAAGCCAAGAGGATTTAAAAAACAATCCAAGACAATGCAAATAAAAAAAAACAAACAAGACATTATAAGCTCTGGAAAAACAAGAAACCATAATTCAGAATATGAGGAACAATGTTTTAGTTATTGTCAGCATGTTGGAGGGACATATGAGCAGAGATGAAGAGCTGGAACAGAGAACCAGTGAAATAGAGTTCTTAGCACTGATCTGATAGAACAAAAAGCAGAATAAAAAAGAAAGGAAAAAGAAGAAAGCCTTGGAATAGTGTGGGACAACATCAAGAGGAATAATATGCATGTAACTAGAATCCCAGAACAGGAAGAAGGAAGTAAAGGCACTGAGAAAGTTGTGGAAGAATTACTATAAGAAAAATTTCCAGGCATAATTAAGAATGGGAGAATATATATTTAAAGAACTGAGTGAAAGCCATATAGAATAGACCCCCAAAGTAAAACACTACAGCATAGTTTCATAGTCAAATTCACCAGAACTAAAGATAAGGAGAGAATTCTTAAAGCAGCTTGTGAGAGACAAAGAGTAACCTTTTGTTGTGTTGTTGATTTTCATCGAGTCAAATACTACTCATAGCAACACTGTGAACAAAAGACCTAATGATTTTCTGTAACTATCATCATTACTTCAAATTCATAGTTTCCATAGGCATGTGGTTTAGGAAATGGATGCCACTCTTGCTTCTAAACCTGTTCACAGTGGGGAGTTCCACCAAACATTGTCCACGTTGGGAAAACTTTATGACATTTGACACCCAAATGACACAAGGTTCAGCATGACAGCAAACTCAGATTATCTCAGTACAGCAAATTGACAGAAGAGTAATGCACAAAGTAGAAGAATGTTCCTCCAAAATATAACAGCACTAGTCTCATTTAGCAGTCAATAAGTGCCATGAAGTCAAATACTACTCATAGTGATGCTATAAACAAAAGATCTGAACTCTGTTTTATAAATAACATCATTTCTCTACGTTCATAGAGTTTCCAAAGGCTTCTGGTTTAGGAAGTTGATGCCACTCCTTCCAAACTTGAATTAACCTGGAAACTCCTCCAAACAATATCCATGATGGATAATCATTATGGTATTAGACACAACCATGGCACAGTGTTCAGCATAACAGCAATTCCAAATTACTTCAGTGCAGCAAAAAGATGACTATTGTACCACGTAAAGAATGTTCATCCCAACATTAAAAAGTCCAGCATTATCAATATCCAGCCAACTGATACCCACTTGTGGAGGGAAAAAACCAATAACAAACCAAAACTTTCCTTATGTGACCCTCATTAAGATGCAAGAAACCAACTTCTGGAGTTGAACCACTCCACAGGAACCTCCAGGCCAGCTGCAGACTTAGCCTAGCACTATGGAATTTTAAAGATAGGCATTCCCAACCAATAAGATTAAGTGCCAATTTCTCAGCAGAAACCAAGCGAGCAAGAAGACAGTGGGATAGCACATATCAAACACTCAGAGAATATAACTGGTAACCAATACTGTACCAGCAAAACTGTCCATCAATTGTGAAGGAAAGATCAAGATATTCTTAGAAAAACAGAACCTAAGAGAGTTTGTAAAAATAAGACTAGCATTGCAGGAAATATTGAGGAAAGTCCTTCTTACAGAGATGCCACAGAAAGCAGAATGGACCAAAGTAACCAGGAACAACAACAAAAATAACTCAACAAAACAATAGTAATAAACTATTGCCTCTCAATTGTTAACACTGAATGTGAATGGTTAAAAAGAGTAGCAGATTAGATTAAAAAAACGAACCCCATCAATATGCTGTCTACAAGAGACACCCCTGAAAAGTGAAGATAAAGACTAAAAAGAAAAAAGGTGGAAAAATATATCAAGCAAAAGGCAACCAGAAAAAAGTAGGAGTAGCAATATTAATCTCTAATAAGATACATTTCAGTACAAAAACCTGAACAGTTCAAGTTGTCGTACAGCGGCCACTTGTGGTTGCTCTGAGGCTGACCACTGTGACACTGATGTGTCAAATGCATTAATGGCTGGTTACCCAATGTGGACAGAGAGTGGGTTGAAACTCCCCGATTAAAACAAGCTTGGAAGGAGGAGTGGCATCCACTTCCATAATAGCTTGCCTCAGGAAACCCTGTGAACCTGGAGAGAGGATGAAAGGCACCCAAGCGTGGAGGACTCTCCCTCATAGGGTCGCTATGAAGGCGATGCTACCAAACCAAAGGTGGGTGACTGACTATTAATCCATGGCCTTTGGGTCTGTCTTTCATTGTTTTTGTTCAGACATTTCTCAAGGTTGTATAGCCCGGGTGTACAAGTTGCTGTACAGCAGTCACATGTGGTTGCTGTGAGGCTGAACACTGTGACACTGATGTGTCAGATGCGTTAATGGCTGGTTACCCAATGCGGACAGAGAGTGGGGTGGAGCTCCTTGATTAAAACAAGCTTGGAAGGAGGAGTGGCATCCACTTTCATAATAGCTTGCCTCTGGAAACCCTATGAACCTGCAGAGAGGATGAAAGACACCAAAAGCGTCGACGACTCTCCTTCATAGGGTCACTCGCTATGAGTTGCCACCGACTCAATGACACTTAACAACAACAAAAACTATCACATAGGACAAGGGAGGTCACTATGTTGTTGTTATGTGCCATCGAGTCACTTGCAACACATAGTGACCCTATGTACAACAGCTCTAAACTCTGCTCTGTCCTGTGCCAATCTCATTGTACCTGACACACTCATCCCAATTATCCCAGTCGCCGAATCAATCCACTTCCTAGAGGGCCTTCCCCTCCTGCGTCTGCCCTCCACCCTCCCAAGCATGATGTCCTTCTCCAAGGACCAGTCTCTTCTTACAACATGACCATAGTATGTCAGACGAAGCCTCAGAATTCTTGCCTCCAAGGAACATCCTTCTTTAAGCATCTCCAGGAAGAATCTGTTTGTTTTCTTAGCAGTCCATGGTACCCTCAATACTCTTCTCCAACACCAAAGCTCAAAGGCATCAATTCTCCTTCTATCCTCATTATAAAACTTAAAAAGTCAATAGAACAAAAGGATATGACCATAATAACTATCTATGCATCAAAGGATAGACCTGTAAAATAAACAAAGCAAAGTTTAACAGTTCTGAAAAAAGAAATAGAGAACACCTCAATAGTAGCTGTTGTTATGTGCCATCTAGTCATCTGTGAAACAACATACCTCTGGAAACTCTATGAATTTTAATAAATGCCAATCGTTATAGAAAGTCTTCAGGCCTTTTGTTCGCAGGGTCACTATGAGTCATGTTCTACTCGATGGCAATCAACAACAACAACAACAACAAGAAGAAGTCATCTGCTACTCGTAGTCACCCTTTGTACAACAGCCCTAAATCCTGCTCTATCCTATGACAATCTTACTGTCTCTGACACACCTACCCTTATTACTCCAGTCACTGACTCAGTCCATCTCATTGATGGTCTTCCTCTCTTGCTCTGTCCCTTTATCCTCCCAAGCATGATGTTTCTCTTGAAGGACTGGTCCCTTTTGCAACAAGTCCAAAGTGTGTCAGACAAAGCCTAAGAATCCTTGTCTCCAAGGAGCAGGCTGGGTTCACCCTCTTTAGCACCAACCTGTTTGTTCTCTTAGCAGTCCATGGTATATTCAACAATCTACTCCAGCACCACAGCTCAAAGGCATCAATTCTCCTATCATCCCTAGTCATTGTCCAGCTCTCTGATGCATAGCAGGTAATTACAAAGACCATAGCCTGGACCAGGCATACGTTAGTCTCCAGACTGACATTGTTGTTCTTCAGTACTTTGGTGATGTATCTGACAGCAAACTTTCCCAGTGCAATTTGTCTTTTAATTTTCTGGTTACTGGTACCAAGAGTGTTGATTGTGGAGTAAAGCAAACTAAAGCTGTTAACAATCTCAGTTTCTTCACTATCCACCATGATGCTACCATTTGGCCCATTGGTGAGAATCTTTGTTTTCTTGATCTTGAGCTTCAATCCATATTGAAGGCTGCAGTCCTTGACCTTCTACAGCAAGTACTTCAGGTCCTCCTCAGTTTCAGCAAGCAGGGTTGTGTCTTCTGCATGATGCAGACTGTTGATAAGTCTTCCTCCAATCTTGATGTCACGTTTCTCCTCATAGAGCCCAACCTCTCAGATGATCTGTTCTACATATAGATTGAAAAAAATATGGAGATAGGACACATCCCTGGTGTACACACTTTCCAATTTTGAACCATGAAGTGTTTCCTTGCTCTGTTCTGATGACTGTCTCCTGGTCCAAATATAGGTTTCACATAAGTGTTCTGAGATTCCCATTCTTCTTCAAGTCAGTCAGTTTGCTGTCATCTAGAAAGTCAAATGTCTTCGCATAGTCAATGAAATACAGCCATTCCTCTTGTACTCCCTGCTTTCAGTCAAGATCTGTCTAACATCCACAACGATATCCCTAGTACAACAACCCCTTCTAAACCCAGCCTGGACTTCCGACAGTTCTCTGCTGATGTGCTGTTCTAAGCGTTTTTGGATGATCTTCACCAGATTCTTGCTTGCATGTGGACTTCAGTACACTACTCTAAAGAAAAGACTGAACTACCAGAAAGAAATTCAATAAAGATATGAAGAACTAAAAACCGCACAATAAACCAACTTGAACTCATAGATATATAAAGTCTAAAGCATGCCCCCAAAACACAATATACCTTCTTCTCCAATGTTCATGGAACATTCTCCAGGTTAGATTACTTTCTAGGTTACAAAGCAAACATCAATACATTAAAAACATAGAAATAATACAAAGCATCTTCTCAGGCCATAATTCTACAAAATTTGAAGTTGATAACAAGAGGATAAAAGAGGAAAAACCCTGTATATTTTGAAGCTGATCAACTTTGCTGGAACAAGAGTGGTACTAAAAGGAATAAAAAAGCAAATAAAAAGGTTTCTTGACACAAATGACTATTAAAACACAACTTACCAAAACCTCTGAAAAATAGCCACAACAGTAATTAGAGGTCAACTTATAGCAATAATCAAGTACATCAAAAGGCAACCCAACATCTCCAAAAAGTTGAAAAAGAACAATTAAAAAAAACCCAACGCCATCTACAAAAAATAAAATTATAAAAATTAGTATAGAAACAAACGAAATAGAAAATAGGAAAACAATTTAAATCATCAAAAAGACTCGGAGTTGGTACTCCCAAAAGGTCAATAACATTGACAAACCATTAGCAACACTAACAGAGGAAAAGAAACAAATAATCCAAATAAGAGATGAAAGGGACAATGTCAAAACAGAAATAACTAAAACAAAAAAAATAACAATGGAATATTATGAAAAACTATACTTAAATATGAAAACCTAGAGGAAATAGACATAAAATGCACCTAAACTGACACAAATCCAAGTAGAACACCTGAACAGGCTCGTTCCAAAAGAAGAAATTGAAAATGCATCTGTCACTAATTCTAAAGGAAGTATTTCAGAAAATAGAAAAAGATGGACTTCTCCCAGATTCATTCTATGAAGCAAACACATCCTTTTTCTTTTTTTCATTGTCTTTTTGATCATTGACAAAGATTGAATACATTGTTTTTTATACAAGATCCTCCACATTTCCTTCACCTCCCCCACCCATCACATTGTGCAATCCCATGATTAACACCCCACCCACCTCCCATCCTCTCTCTCACATTCCTCTACCCCTTGGATACTCATACTCATTCTACAATAATGGTCTTACACAGTGATTGTTCTTGTGGGACCGAGTTCACTCAGCATAATGTTATCCAGTCCCTCTCAAGGTAGGTAGTAATTTACAAAGTGTTTGTTCCTGTGAGTTGTGTACTATTTCATTGTATGAATATACCACAACTTCTCAATCCATTCATTTGTGGTTGGACATCTGGCCTGTTTCCATGTTCTTGTGATGGTGAATAACTCTGCTATGAACATTGGTGTACAAGTCTCTATTTAATTGTCAATTCTCATCTTCTTGGGGTATACTCCAAGCAATGGAATAGGTGGATCATATGGAATTTCTATGTTCAGCTTTTTGAGAAAGTGCTAAACTGCCTTCCAGAGTGGTTGTACCATTTTACAATCCCACCAACAATATATAAGAGTTTCTATCTTGCCACATGCTCTACCACAAAAATCCTTGATACCCAAATCGGTAAAGTCACCACCAAAATAGAAAAGTACTGGCCAGTTTCTGTCATGAACATAGATACAAAAATCCTCAGTAAAATCCTGGCAAATAGAAGCCAAAAGTAGTAGTAGTTGTTGTTAAGTGCCGCTGAGTCATAGGCAATTCATAGCAACCTTACGAATGAAAGACCTGAACACTTGTATAACTTCCATCGTTTCTCCAAGTTCATAGGGTCTCCAGAGGCAAGTTATTTCAGAAGTGGATACCACTCCTGCATCCAAGCTTGTTTTAATTGAGTAGCTCCACCAAACAGCGTCCACGATGGGTCACCATTATCACATTTGACACATCAGTGTCACAGTGTTCAGCATCACAGCAACCACAAGTTACCTCTAGACAGCAAATGGACAGACCAGTGCTATATGACTTAGAAGAATGCTTGACCAAAAATAATTAACACCAGCTCTGTGTGCCACAGATTAAAGTCACCCACCTTTGGAGTGGTAGTATCACTTTCTGTCCACTAGGCCAACTCTCTATGTTGTTGTTGTTTTTTTCTTTTCTTTTCTTTTTTTTTTTTTAATTTAGGTTGTTTATTTTTCATTTCAATGAACATCTACAGAGATTTTGGAATTCCATTCATTCATTGTTGTACCCTTCTC
>NW_006399831.1:14556893-14558638 GCF_000299155.1 Elephantulus edwardii
ATATATACACACAAACCCAAGAGCCAACATTGTTCTCAATGGAGAGAACAGGAACTAGGCAAGAATGCCCACTATCACCTTTCCTATTCAATATTGTATTGGAAGTCTTAGCAATAGCAATAAGATAAGAGAAGGAAATTAGAGGTATCCAAATAGGTAAAGGGGAGGTAAAATCATCTCTATATGCAGTTGATATGAAAATAGAATAAAGACTAAGTGAGAAAACTGCTGGACATAGTCACTAATTCAGCCAAGTGCCAGGATATAAGCACATACAAAAGTCAATTGGATTTCTCTACAGTGACAAGGAAATGCAGAAATGAAGATAAGAAGATTAATGCCCTTTACCATGGCTAACCACAAAATTTAAATTCTTAGGACAAAGACACAGAAGATCTATTCAAAGAAAATGATAAAATGTTGTTGTTGACTGCCTTTGAATGGTGCATAATTCATAACGACCCTATGAATAAAAGACTTGAAGCCTCTCTACAACTGTTGACATTTATCAAAGTTCATGGAGTTTCTGGAGGCATGTTATTTAGGAAGTGGATAAGTGGATGCTACTACTGCTTCCAAACCTCTCATAGTACATTATGACAAGAAAAAAACTGGAAAAAATGGAAGAATATACCATGCTCATGCATCCTAAGACTCAATATTGTAAAACATCACAATACTACCAGAGGCAATCTACAAGTTCAATGCAGTCTGAATACAAATACCAATTCTATTCTTCAACGAGATGGAAAAGGCAATTTCCAATTTAATCTGGAATGGAAAGAGATCCTGAATAACTAAAACACTCTTGAAAAAGATAAAAGGTAGGAGGCATCTCACTCCCTGATCTTAAATCCTACTACGCAGCCACGGTGGTCAAAACAGCTTGGTAGTGGTACTGTAACAGAAATATAGATCAATGGAATAGAATTAAGAAGCCAGAAATCTTCTCATTTACCTATGGTCAACTGATTTTTTTACAAGGAGATGAAATCGGGTAAGTGGAGAAATAAAAGCCTCTTTAACAAGTGGTGTGAAAAACTGAAAAACCATCTGTGGAAAATTTAATCAAGGCTCACACATCTTGCCATACACAAACATCAACTCAAAGTGCATTAAGGATCTAGGACTAAAACCAAGGAAGATAAACTTCATTGGAGAAAAGCTTGGAAGTACTCTAGAAGCCCTAATCCACAATATGAACAGTCTCCTAAGCATCCTGGAAAACCTACAACCAGAAAAGAATAAAATACATGAATGGGACCTCCTAATAATAAAATCCCTAGGCGTATCAAGGAAAAGGTGGAGCCAGAAATTGCAGGTGAGCGCTGCCTGCCTGGGCAGGTTCACTGATGAGCCCCTTTCTGCGGGGCTTTGCAGCCAGCTGGGCTCCTGGGGGGCTCTGCAGGGTCCTGTGGACAACACAGCACAACCGCTTCTGTCCAGAAGCCGGCTTGCAGCTCAGTGTGCTGCAATAGGACATCAGCTCCTATTCCCTCATTGACAGCTGTAAACCTACTTATTAGCGAGGGGTAAAGATGAGGCCGCCTGTCTTAGCATTTAACTTGTTTTATGGAGCAGTTGCTGTGTTCTGCAAAGCGCTCTCGACCCATTATTTCGTTTTATTCTTAACAAAGCTGCAAAATAGTTGGGTGTTTTTTTAAAAGTTTTTGTTGTTTGTTTTAATTTTTTAAAATAATTTTAATGAACATTTACAGAGATTTTGGATTTCCATTCATTCATTG
>NW_006399831.1:14558738-14562007 GCF_000299155.1 Elephantulus edwardii
TCCCTGGTACACAATCCCCCCGCACCCCTCCCACACCGCCCCACGTACATTCCACTATGCAATCTTAATTGTGGACTCAAAGTAGATGTTTATATAAATGTGAAAGAATTTAGCAGGAGGCCTGGGGCAACTGACATTCTTCCTCCATATTTTTTTTTCTTCATTTGAGTATTGTGTTGTGGTTGGAAAATTTTCACAGTAGATAGGTTTCCAGTTAAACGATGTATACACATTTTGTTTCATGACATTAGTTGCAATCCCCTGAATGTCACAGCATATCATTTATCTTTCCAGCTCCTTCCTGCCTTCTGAACTTTGTTTGGGGCAAGTGCTGCCCTTTTGAGTCTTGTATTGCTGATTGGGTGAAACTCCCCGATTAAAATAAGCTTGGAAGGAGGAGTGGCATCCACTTCCGTAATAGCTTGTCTCTGAAAACCCTATGCACCTGGAAAGAGGATGAAAGACACCCAAGCATTGAGGAATCTCCTTCATAGGGTCTCTATGAGTCGCCTGCGACTCGACGGCACTTGACGACGATGAGGCATATAAAAAACTTCTCTAACAGGAGAAAAATATATGGTGATGACATATCTGATAAGTAGCTCGCATCTTAAACACAGAATACTCCAGCACTGCAAGAAGAGAAAAGTAAACAACACAATTATAAAGTGGGCACAGAATATGAACAGACACTTCATCAAATAAGACATTCAAATGGAAAACAAACATATTAAGAAATGTTTAAAATCTCTAGCTCTACGAGAGATGCAAATCAAAACAACTCTGAAGTATCTCATTCCAGTAATAATAGAGCAGCAAACCACAAATGCTAGTGAAGTTGTGGAGAAATTATAACCCTTATTAACTGATGCTGGGGGTATAAAATTGTGCAACCATTATGGAAGGTAGTATGGCACTTTCTCATAAAGTTGGAAATAGAAATACCATTTCACCTAGCAATTCCAGTTCTAGGATTATACTCTAAAGAAACCAGAATTTCCAACCAAACAGATAAATGCACACCCATGTTTATTGCTGTGTTATTCACAACGGCAAAGAGATGGAAGGAATCCCAGTTCCAATCAACAAATGAATGGATAGAAAAATTATTTTATATTTATTTGATGTATAACTTTACATATAGAAAATGATGTATGATTTTTTGTATATGTATATATATTTTCACATAATGGAATACTGTGCAGCACTGAAACACAAGGAACTCATAAAATATTACACCTTGGGTAACCTTGGAGAACATTATACTGAGTAAAATATTTCAATCATGAAAAGACAAACACTGCACAATGCCACTGTTATAAAACAGGACTGACATGGAAGTTGGGGAGAACTAAGAAAAGAGGGTATAAATAATGAACACTGCATTGGAACAGATGAAAGAAAGAACTGTTTAAAAGGAATATATGATTGCATATTATTTGTACGACAATAGTTCAGAATAAGAGGTGCATAGCAAAGTGGACTGGAGGAGGTAAGGAGGGAGGAAATTATGCAACAACAAATGAATTTTTTTCTTTTAAAGCAAACTGGGTAGGGGCTAGGGAGGGCAATTGGCAACAATGAATAAATGAAAAATCCAAATTTTCTGTAAACTTTAGTTAAAATCACAATAAAAAATGTAAAAAGATGTTTGTTGCTTGTTTTTACGTGCCGTGGAGTTTGAACTGACTTGTAGTTGACCCTCCATTGGTTTTCCAGAGACTGTAAATCACACAGGAGAAGACTGTCCCTCTTTCTATGGCAAAACAGCTGATGTATTCTAACTATGTGCCTTGAGGTTTGCAGCACAAAGGTCAAGTAAATTTCCACAGTCAAATAATGATATATGATTTAATATGTTTTCAGATATAGGTATGTGTACCTTTAAAGAGGAATCAACTATGGCACGTAGCATAAAGCAAAGTGGTTAGTTGTTTGTATGCTGAGACCAGTTGACCTTTTTTTGCCACTGCAGGATGACTTATCAACTCTTCCTAATTCAGGTGTTTTTTTTTTTTTATGTGTAAAATTATAATAGTAATACCTGAGCTTTGCACAAGGCAGGAGTTTAGTTTCCTCTTTTGTCCTCCCTAATCAGAATTCACCAGGCTTTGTTGACAATCAGGCATCCAAAGAAATATGAGACAGTCTGGGATGCCTCCAGAAACTCTATGAACTTTGATAAATTTCGATAATTGTAGAGGGGCTTCAAGCCGTTTGTTCATAGGGTTGCTATGAGTCATGCTTGACTCAAATGCAATAAAAAACAACAACAGTCAGGTAACACCCATTCTCCTAGAATTCCACCAGGCTTTTTGACAATCAGACATCCAAAACAAGATAAGAATTTCAATCCCAAACTAGCTTCGGAAACACCTGAGCATGTCAGGAGACATTCATCACCTTGGAAATGATCCTGCTGTGACAACAGTTTGTTGTAAATGGAATAGCAGAGACACTAAGTCATAAGATGACAGTCCTGAAGCAGAAGCTCAGGGACAAAAATTTTCCCCCAGTACTGCTTCAGACAAAAGTCCTTTCCTAAAGCTGATATATAGGATTAGGATTTAAAGCTACCTAAACTTCAAGACAAGCAGTGTGAGAAATCAACAGGAGCATGAGGTGCAAGGAATCACAGAAGTGACTTGAGGCCTAAGCAATCTTATCAAGTATTGCCTGGAGAGAGGGAGGGCTGGAAGGGTTAGGGGAGAGTGCAACAGGATGCTGATGGATCAGGGAAAGGGACAAGACACACATGCCAGAATGGGAATGGGGAGTAATAATGAATCCACTGTTTACTTCTCAGAGGGGAAAGTGTCTTTCATTAGTTCCTTTTAGTAAAATGCTTGTCTGTCAGGTATTGTTCTAAAGCTGACCATCCAAGTTAAGACAGACTAGGAAGAAGGATTGGCCATCCATTTCTGAAATAATAGGTCTTCAGAAACCCTATGTACACTTAGAGCAGACTAGCACATATGGCACCCGAGGCTGAGCCCTCAAATTTGGATATAAAAAGGATGAGGAATTGTAAGAAGATATTAATGATTGAAAAACTAAATGTGAGAAGCATGAATGTAGAAAAACTGGACATCATTGTTGTTGTTGTTTGTTGTTATGTGCTGTTGAGTCGTTTGGGACTCATAGCGACCCTATGAACAACAGCCCTAAACCCTGCTCTATCCTGTGCCAATCGCACTGTCTCTGACACTACGATCCCAATTATCCCAGTCACTGAATCAATCCACCTCATAGAGGGCCTTCCTCTCCTG
>NW_006399831.1:14567238-14593312 GCF_000299155.1 Elephantulus edwardii
TGTTTAGCTCTTTAGTATCTTGAATTCTTCCTTGTGCTTTGGCTTCTCTGCTCTCCAGTGCAATCTTTAGAGTTTCTTCTGATTTTGGTTTTTTCTTCCCTCTTCTCTCTTTGTAATGACCTTTTGCACTCTTCCTGGATGATACCTTTGACATCCTCCCACAATTCATCTGGTCTTCGCTCATTAGTGTTCAAAGACTCAAACCTGTTCCTGAGATGATTCTGAAATTCAGGTGGGATGAAATAAAAGTCACATTTTGGGTCCTGTGGATTTGGTTTAATTTTCCTCAGCTTTAGCTTGAAATTGCGTATGAGTAGTGGGTGGTCTGTTCCACAATCAGCTCCTGGCCTAGTTTTCACAGCTGATATTGAGCTTCTCCTGTGTTTTTTTCAGCAGATGTAATAAATCTGATTCCTATGCATACCATCAGATGAAATCTATATGTATAACCTGCGTTTATGTTTCTTATAAAATGTTTTTATAATGAATAAATCATTGTGCAAAATTCAATCATTCTATCTCCAGCTTCATTTCTGTCACCAAGCCCATGTTTTCCAGTTACTGATTCTTCTCTGTTCCCGACTTTTGCATTCCAGTCACCCATTATTTTCAATGCATCTTGATTGCGTGTTTGATCGATCTCCGACTGTAAAAGTTGGTAGAAATCATCTATTTCTTCTTCTTTGGCTCTGGTTGCTGGTGCATATATCTGAATGATAGTGGTATTCACTGGACTTCTTTGTAAGCATATAGATATAATCCTATCACTCACAATGTTGTACTTCAAGATGAATCTAGAAATCACTTTTTTAACTATGAAAATAACACCATTTTTCCTCACCTAGAATGCATAAATATTGAGATATTATTGTTGTTGTTGATTGCCGTCAAGTCGAGCACAACTCATAGTGATCCTGTAAACAAAAGGCCTGAAGGCTTTCTATAATTATCATCATTTATCAAAGTTCATAGGGTTTCTAGAGGCAAACTTTTTAGCAAGTGGTTGCCACTCCTGCTTCATTAGGTATTGACAAAATGAGATGGATTGGCATGGGACATTTTGAATCAGACAATAATATGATTTACTATGCCAGAGATAAAAAGATGAGGAAAAATGAGGTCACTTTCATAATTAAAAGTGTCATTTCTAGATCCAAATTAAAATACAATACTGAGAGCTACAGGATAATATCCATACACAAACAAGGAAGTCTGGCAAATACTATCATTCAAATGATAGTAGTATTTGGCTCCAACAACCAGAGCCAAAGAGGAGGAAAGAGATGATTTCTACCAATTTGTAGTCAGAAATTGATCAAATATGCAACCAAGATCCATTAATAATGATGAGTGACTGGAATGCAAAAGTTATTAACAGGAAAGAAGAATCAGTATTTGGAAAACATGGACTTGGTTACAGATGCGAAGCTGGGGATTTAATGATAAACTTGTGCACAATCAATGATTTATTCATTGCAAATACCTTTCATAAGAATCATAAATGTAGACTATAGCCATGGATTTCACTTGAGGTAATCACAGGAATCAGATTGATTACATCTGCGGAAGGAATCATTGGAGAAGTTCAATATCATCAGTAAAAACCGGGCTGATTATGGAACAGACTATCAACTATTCATATGCAAGTTCAAACTAAAGCTAGAGAAGTTTAAAACAAATCCACAGGAATAAAAAATTTGACTTTGAGTCTATCCCATCTGATTTAAAACCATCTCACGAACTGATTTAAGGCCTTGAACTCTAATGCACAAACACCAGATGAGCTGTGGGAGGATATCAAGAATATCATCCATGAAGAATGCAAAAGGTCATTACAAATACATGGGAGGAAGAAAAGAATGAGATGGATGTCAGAAGAAACTCTAAATATTGCATGAAAGTGCTGAGAAGCCAAAGCAAAGAGAAAAATCAGTAAGTTAAGGAGCTGGGCAGAAGATTTCAAAGGGCAGCTCAGAAAGACAAAGCAAAGTATTATAATGAAAAGGACAAAGAGCTGGAGTCAGAAAATAAAAAGGCCCAAACTTGCTTGGCATTTCTTAAGCTGTAAGAACTAAAGAACAAATTCAAGCCTTGAGTTGCAATACTTAAGGATGCTATGGGAAGAATATTGAATGATCCAGGAAGCATTAAAAGAAGATGAAAGGAGTATACGGAATCACTGTACTAAAAATAAATGGCTGACACAGAAGAATTTCAAGAAACAACATATGATCAAGTGGCAATGATGATAAAGGAGGAAGTTCAGGCTGCTCTGATGGAATTGGCAAAAAACAAGGGTCCAGGAATTGATGAATCCCAATTGACATATTTCAACAAACAGATGCTACCCGGACATGTTCACGAGGTTGTGCCAAAAAATCTAGAGGACAACTATTCATCCAACTGAAAGGAAGGAAGAGGTCCACATGTATTCATATTAAAAAAAAAAAAACGTGACCCAGCAGTGTTTGGAAATTATCAAAAAACATCACTAATATCAGATGCAAGCAAAATCTTGAAGATTATAAAAAATTGAACAGTACATTTACAGAGAACACCAGAAATACAAGCTGGGTTTAGATGAGGTAATGGCACTAGAGACATTATTGCCAATTCCAATGGATTTGGCGGAGAGCAGAGAGTACTAGAAGAATGTTCACCTGGTTTTCATTAATTATGCTAAGGTATTTGACTGTGTAGATCACAACAAATTGTGGCTAACCTTGAGGAGAATGGAAATCCCAGAACACTTGAGTGTGTTCATGAGAAGCCTATAATTGGACCAGGAAGCAATCCTCAGAATAGAGAAAGGAAACAGTGCATGGTTCAAAATCAGGAAAGGAGTACATCAAGAATGTGTCCTTCCCTGGCACACAATCCCCCCGCACCCCTCCCACCACCCCAAGTACCAGGGAAGGAGTGTTTCTTTTACTTTTGAAAGAGAGGAGCGAACTGGGGGGGGGGGATGGGCGGAAAGAATAGTGCAGCAATGAATGAATGGAAATCCAAAATCTCTGTAAATGCTCATTAAAATAATTAAAAAAAGATAAGAAAAAAAATATGTGTCCTATCTCTATACCTTTTCAGTCTATATGCAGAACAGATTATTCGGGAGCCTGGGCTCTATGAGGAGGAATTTGGCCTCAGGAATGGAGGAAGACATGTCAATAAACAGTGATATGCAGATGACACATCCTTGCATGCTGAAACTAAGGAGGACCTAAAGTCTTCAACCTGGATTGAAGCTTAACATCAAGAAGACAAAGGTTTTCACCACTGGTCTAATTGGATGCACCATGATAGATGGAGAAAAGATTGAGGCTGTTAACAGTTTCAGCTTGCTTGGCTCCAAAATCAACACTCTTGGAATCAGAAGTCAGGAAATCAAAAGACAAATTGTGATGGGAAAATCTGCCGTCAGAAGCAATGACATCAGTCTAGAGACTCCAATGTGCTTGATCCAGGCCATGGTCTTCGCAATTTCTTGCTATGCCTCAGAGGACTGGATGATGACTAATGACAATAGGAGGATCAATGCCTTTGAATTATGGTCCTGGAGAAGAGCACTCAACATATCATGGACCACCAAGAGAACAAATAGATCTGTCTTGGAAAGGGGAAATCAAATTTCTCCTGGATGCTAGGATCTTGAATATGCATCTCACATATTTTGTGCATGTAGCCAAGAGGGACCTGTTTTTTGAGAAGGACACCATGCTTGAAAGGGTGGAGGGACAGCACAGAAGATGAAGACCCCAGATGTAACGGATTGACACAGTAACTGAGGTAATGTGGGTAGGTGTGTTGGGTCAGTGAGACTTGCTCAGGATAGGGCAGTCTTCAGAGCTGTTGTACGTAGGGTCATTATGAGTTGCAGATAATTCAAAGACACATAACTTCACAACAACAACAGTATCTACGTCTTGGAGTTGCTATGACTGCTATAGAGGTAATGTGTTTACCAGAGATTTTACTACAGTGCCTATCACATAAATCAAAATCCCAAACCTATTATTACTGAATCAATTATGATTCATGGGAACATTTCATTGAGTTTCAGAAGCTGTACATTTTAATAGGGGGAAATTGTTTAATTTTTCTTTTGAGGGGTAACAAATAGATTTGAACTGGAAACCAGATGATTATCAATGTAACATTTTATTATACCTATTTTCCCCATTAAACAGTTTTTGTTAATGTGATTCTAACTCATGGTGACTCCATGTAGAGTAGAACTGTATTCTAGAAACACTGCATGGTTCAAAATTGGGAAGGCATGCGGATGTGTCTTACCTCCATATCTTTTCAATCTCTTTGCAGACCAGATTATCTGGGAGGCTGGGCTCTATGAGGAGAAATGTGGCATAAGGATTGGAGGAAGACTCAAAATCTGAAGCACTTTCTGCAGAAGGGCAAGGACAGCAGCCTTCAATATGGATTGAAGCTCAACATCAAGAAAGCAGAGATTCTCACCACTGGGCTGATTGGCAGCATCATGAGGGATGGTGAAGAGATTGAGATTTTCAACAGCTTCAGTTTGCTTGGCTTTACAATCAACACTCTTGGTTCCAGCAGCCAGGAAATTAAAAAATGAATTACATTAGAAAGTCTACTGTCAAAGACCTCTCCAAAGTACTGAAAAGTAACGATGTCAGTCTGGAGACTAAAGTGTGCCACAGTCTTTGCAATTACCTGATATGCATTAGAAAGCTGACAATGACTAAGTTCTGATAGAAGAAGAGTTGAAGACTTTGAGCTGTGGTGTTGGAGAAGAGTATAGAGTATACTATGGACTGCTAGAAGAACAAAGCAAGTTCATCCTGGAGAGGGTGAAGTGCTCCTTGGAGACAAGGGTTCTGAAGCTTCATCTGACATACTTTGGACCTGTTGCAAGGTGGGACCAGTCCTTAGAGACAGACATTGTGCTTGGGAGGGTGGAGGGACAGTGCAAGAGAGGAAGACCTTCGATGAGATGAATTGATTCAGTGACTGCGGTAATGGTCGTTGCTGTATCAGAGACAATAAATAAGATTGGCACTGGATAGAGCAGGGGTTAGGGCTGTGTTACTATGAGTAGCAGGCGACTCAACAGCACATAACAACAACAACAACATCGAAGACTTGCTGTGCTCTTCCTTTCCCTTTATTTTACCATCCATTCACTAATCTGTGCTCTTTCCTTTCCTCTATGTCCCTGTGTGTCAACTGTCTGATTATTTTTATCTGTAAGTAAACCTTTCTTATTCTCTTTCCTCACCTCATATGATTTTCTCCTCTTCCATGTCTGTCTGGTCAGTCCAGATCCAGACAGGTCATTGCAGTACACATATTGTCTGATCATCCATTCATTTCAGATTGAAATAAATCTGTTAATGTGTTCATCATCTATCTATTCTATCCCTGCTTCCCCCATCTCACTTCACCTATTATATATTTGAAACATAGGTCTTATACAGTGTTTTTCCTTTTGTAGAAAAGTTATTTCACTCCATATAATGTCCTCCAGATTTGTCCATGTTGTGTAGAGCAATAGTAAATACTCTAATTTAGAAATTTGTTTGTTTTAATCTACAGATATAAAAAAAGGTTCTTGTTAAAGTTATATACCTCCAATACTAGATTTGAGAGGGTGTAAATTTTCAGATATGCATTTAGGTCACAAATAACGTTGTGAAAATGATGTGACATCTGTAATGTCTCAGCTGTCACTGTCTAGGATTCTTCAAAAGCTGATGGAATCCATGTCTGACCCTTAGGAAACACATTGCTTTATACCCAATATAATCCTCTGTTCCAAAGAGAAACTGACATAGAACTGTCTTATAAATGCTACTGTGCTAATGATGTAACTCTCCTCTCACCTAGAGTCACTAAGTAACAAACAAACAAACAAAAAAACCAACCAACCATGAGCTGTTACAATTATAGCGGTGTGTAGGTACATGACAGTGACTTAATGGCAAAAGCAATAAAATTATTACTCAGCATGAAACATTCTATTCTGATCTTAGGATCAATACTCATTTGCTTACTCATTTCTACCAAGTTGGAATGAACTCATACTTGACATTTCATTGGGCTTCTGGAACAATAAATCTTATAGAAGGATATATATATATTTTTTTTTTTTTTTTCTTCTCATGGAGCCACTGGTGGATTTGAACCACCAGAGACTTATGGCCTTTAGGTTGACTACACAGCTCTATATGTACTGTGCCATCAGAGCTCAGAGCTCCCTGTACAATCACTGCTGGTGGTATTTTTAATAAAAGATAAGACTACCAAAGGGTTATAGCATTGTTGAGAAACATCTCTTAAAAAGATCTCACACACATGCTTGATAACTTTTCCCAGAAATTATGCACTATGACCAGAAAATTAGTGGCAGAATTATAAAGCTGTCCTTAGTCTACTTTGCTGCCCTTTTACAATTTGGCAGCCAGAGAAAGCACTTAAGCAACTTACTGCCTACCATCTGGTCTTCAAAAATCACTATTGGTTAACAGTTCTTGGCTTGATGCACAGATGCAACGGTGAACCTATCAGTGAATAAGAAATCACTCCATTTTTCTAACTTGTGATTAAATTGCTTTATTGAATTAAATAATTTTATGTTGATGAGATAGGATTGAATATTCAAAATATCCAAGAGATTTTTATAACAAAGTACTACGCAAAAAGTTGGTTTTCAATGTTGATTTTTAAAAGGGAAATACTTTAAGGCAGTTTTCTAATGGGCCAAACCAAGGAAAAATGTTAATCCAGATAAGAACTAAGAGTTACAACTAAGAGTTACATCATTAGCACAGTAGCATTTATAAGACAGTTCTATGTCAGTTTCTCTTTGGAACAGAGGATTATATTGGGTATAAAGCAATGTATTTCCTAAGGGAGATACAGTCTGTATCATTCATTGATGATTTTGGAGCTGATAATTCAAATCTTGTTGTTTGTAGGTGCATTGAGTTGAGTACAACTCATAGCTAGCTACACAATGAACAACAGATCTGAACCTTGTCCTATCCTGTGCCATCTTCACACCTCCTAACACATTAGAGCCCATTGCTGCCATCACATCATATCATTTCACCTGGTTGATGGCCTTTCTCTCCTTTGCTGACCTTTTACCCTTCCAATCATCAGGTGACTCTCCAAGGAATAGTTCCTCCTAGAAACATGCCTGAAGTATGTTAGGCAAAGTCTCTCATCCTTACCTCCAAAGAGCACTCTGGGTGCACCATTTCCAAGACATATTTGCTTTTTCTTTTGGCAGTACATGGGATGTTCAGAGCTCTTCTCCAACACCACAGCTCAAAGGCATCAATTCTGCTTCTATCATCCCTATTCATTGCCCAGGTCTCAAATGCATAGCAAGTGATAGGAAAGACCATTGCCTGAATCAGATGCACTTTAGTCCTCAGACAGGCATCATTACTCCTCAACAATTTGAAGATGTCCCTAACTACAGACTTTCCTAGTGCAATATGTCTCCTAATTTTGTGACTGCTCGTATCAAGGGTGTTAATTGTGGATCCATATAAGTTGAAGTTGACAGCTTCAATCTTTTCTCCATCCATCATGATGTTGTCTATAGGTCCAAGGTAAGAATCCTTGTTTTCTTGACATTGAGATGTAATCCATATTGAAGGCTGCCTTGCTTGATCCTCTGCCACAAGTACTTCAAGATCTACTCTCTTTCAGCAAGCAGGGTTGTGTCATCTATATAACACAGGTAATTGATGAGTCTCTTCATACAGTCCAGCTTCTTAAATAATTTGCTCAACATACAAATTGAATAAGTATGGAGAGATAATACAACCCTGACACATCTCTCAATTTTTAAATCATGTAGTGTTCCCTTGCGTTTTGCCCAACAGCCTCCTAGTCTAGGTACAGGTTTCACATGAACACAATTAAGTTCTCTGGGACTCCCATTCTTCTCCATGTCAGCCACACGTTGTTATGATCCAGAGAGTCAAATGTCCTTACATAGTCAATAAAGCATAAGTAGACATTATTTTGATGTTCTCTACTTTAAGCCAGGATCCATTTGACATCATCAATGATATCCCTGGTGTTAAGACTTCTTCTAAATCCTGCTTGAACTTGTGGCAGTTCCCTATCTATGTACTCTTCCAGCTGCTTCTAATGATCTTCAGCAGTATTTTGTTCACATGAGATAGTAATGATATTGTTCAATAGTTTCCACATTCTGTTGTATGAGAATCTCTTCTTTGGAGACTCTTGTTTGAAGCAGTTGGATTCTGCAAGGTAAGTTGTTTTGATTTAATTTACAGTCAGGTGTAAGGTGTTAGTTCATTTTGGTTTAAGTAATAACCATGTAGTGTTCCCTTGCTTTGTTTATAAAACAGCCTCTTGGTCTAGGTGTAGATTTTGCAGAAGAACAATTAAGTGATCTGGGATTCCCATTCTTCTCAATGTTAGCCATAACTTGCTATGATACAAACAGTCAAAAGCCTTTGCATAGTCAATTAAGCAGAAATAGACATACTTCTGGTATCCATCTGATATTAACAATGATGTTTCTTTGCTATGGCCTCTTTTAAATCTTCCTTGAATTTCTGGCAGTTCCCTACCTATGTACTGTTCTAGACATTTTTTAAGGACCTTCAGCAGTATTTTGTTTACATTTTATATTAATGATATTGTTCAATAGTTTCCACATTCTATTGGATCATCTTTCTTGGGAATGAGAACAAACATGGACTTCTTCCAATCCATTGGCCAACTGTCCTCCAAAAATCCTTGCATAGCCTGGTGAGCACATCCAGGACTATATCTGTTCATTGAAACAAGTAATGTGACATCCCTCTGATGCCTGAGTCCTTATGTTTGCCAATGTCTTTAGTGCAGCTTTAACTTCCTCCTTCATTTTTGTTGGCTCTTGCTCATGTGGCACTTCCTGAAATTTTTCAATGTAAGTAATTTCTTTTTAGTATAGTGGCTCTGTGTATTCTCTCCATCTTATTTTGATGCTTCCTTGGTCATACAACATATTGCCCAGGTTGTTGCTAAATGCTGTTAAGTCAAGTATGACTTATAGCTATCATGAACAAAAGATATGAACCCTATTCTCTATCATAATTTCTCTAATGTTCACAGATTTTTCCAAAGGTCTGTTATTTAAGAAGTAGAAGCCAATCCTGCTTACAAGCGAGTGTTAATCAGGAAGCTCTACCAAATCCTGTCCATCATTGGTAACCATTATGGAATTTGACACACCAGTGGCGAAGCATTCAGTATCACAGGAAGCCCAAGTTATCTCAGTACAACAAACTGACAGACAAGTGCTTTACCGCTTAGATCAATGTTCCTCCCAAGCACAACGAATAAACCAACAGCTTACACCTGACTTTCAGTTATATTAAGAGAATCTACCCTTCAGAATTCAATTGCTTCACATGTACACCTCCAAAATGGAGACTTAGCTAGGGCCCAACCGACTTTTAAATACAAAAGCATGCCTATCAGGTCCTGATTGACTTAAAGAGAGGCTTCCAGCCCACAGCTGATTGTTGACTAAGTAGTCCCTGTGACCAGTCAGCTTATAGTATTTTTCAATATTGAGAATCAAGGCTTAAATTTGTTTTTAAGTTCCCCTCATCTTGAGAAATGCAGAGTGAATTCTTCCTTTTTTATTCTCTAATTCCATTGTAATACTTGGCATTGTCTTCTCAAGCTGCCCTTTGAAATCTGCTCAGCTTTTTTATTTTAATATCTTTCTCCTTTGCTTGGGTTTCTCAATGCTTTAGTGCAATTTTCAAAGTCTCTTCTGACTTCCAAACAGTTTTTTCTTTCTCTTCTATCTTTGTAATGACATTTTGCTCTCTTCATGGATGATATCCTTGATATCATCCCACAACTTATGTGATCTTCAATCATTGGTGTTCAGTGCTTCAAATCTATTCTTATATGATTTTGAAGTTCAGGTGTAATAGATTTAAGACCATATTTTAGTTTTCACAAACTTGTTTTAACTTTCTTCTGATTCAATTTGAACCTGCATGTGAGTAATTGATTGTTTGCCCACAGTACCCCCGTGGCCTGTTTGTGACTGCTGATACTGAACTGCTCAACAATTCCTTCCACAGATGTAGTCAAGTGGATTCCTATGCATGAGCAAGTCTCATGTTTTTGTTGACCACTTGAGAGTCTCTTGTCATCATGTGCTTTATTCAATTTTTAAAATTGGATTTACTGTCTTTTTGTGTTAAAATGATGCGGGTTTTTTTTTTTTTTTTGTAAATTTTAGACCTTTGACAATTAATGGCCAAAATATTTTCTTCAGTCTGAAGGTTTTCATTTAACTCTTCTGAAGTGCCTGGCTAGCTCAGTTGGTGGAGTATTAGAGTTTCATTTAAATCTTGTGTAGAATCTTGTTGAGTAGAAATATTTTATTTTGTAGAGATTCCAATCTTCAGTATCTTTTACTGATGGTGAATGCTTAATTTTGTTCAGTCATCTATGTCATAAATTAGGACCTAAATCCTTGCCCATATTTGTCTTCTAAGTCTCTTGGATTCCGTCTTTCAGTCTCAAACCTGAGTCAGGCCTGAGAGCTGAAATAAACACCATCACCATATCAGATTTAGAAGAGACCTATCCATACCTTGGAAATTATCATATTGTGTCAGCAGTGTAAACAGAGACACCAAATTACAAAATTTAGCAGAAGCTCAGTAGCAAGGGTCTTACCTCAGAAAAGCTTCCAGGAAAATCTTTCCCTGAAGTTGGTACATTGGATTTGGACTTATATCCTCCTAAATAAGAGATAGACAACAGCATGCTGTGTGTCAGCTGAGCGAGTGATGTTCTTTTCTGCTTGTAGCTCCCTGTTCCAAACTCTATTGAATTCTTTGGTCCCCGGGATGCCCCCATGGTAGGAGGGACCCTCAAACGGAGGAACCCTTCTCCAGTGGAGTTTCAGGCACTTCTCACCACTACTCCTGAATATATTGGCCCTGCGAAAAAGTTTCTTACCTGATGACATCTTCTCTCCTAAAGTCTGTTATCCTTCTTTGTCTCAGAAATGGTGCACCAATGTAAGCAGTGCTTCTTTTGTCTACTGTCCTTGGTCTGTAGAGAGATGAGGTCAGGATTCTCTATTCTCTACTAACGGTGATGGTACAGGGGAAGGTCCTTATCTTCACCCTTGTACTAGATGAGGGTGATGTCTTGACAGGATCTTGTATATTGGTGACCCTTTTTTGGCCTTCAGCTTGTGGCTCTTGGTCTTGAAGCAGTGGCAAGTAAAGAAGCAAACAGTGATGGGTGGTAGGGGTGTATGGTGCAGGTGTTTCCCTATCCTGGGAAGGTCTGCTGATTTCTCTGTAGAGGTGCAGGGTGCAGCTTTAGTTCCTGTCAGCTGACTTGGATTTGGATCATACCTGTGGCAATCACAGAAGCACAGAAGTAAATGGCAATGGGATGGGTGGGGGGAATGCAGGTGTTTTCCTGTCCTGGGAGTGTCTATTCATAGATAGTTATATTTATTTCTAGGTTTTTAATTCTTTAAAACTATACTATGTATGGTATTGTACTAGTACCTGGCTCTTTGGACTGTCATGCCTGAGAATGAGAAGTGTTAGCCCTCCTACTTTGCATTTCTTTTGCATTGATATTTCACTTATCCAGTCTTTGCTTTTAAGAAAATCAGGAAAATAGTTATAGAGAGTTATCATTCTGGTGAAAGATGCTTTGCTATTGGTATTACAACATGTTCAGCTGGGGAACATTTGCTTTCTAAGTCTTATATTATTTCCTCTGGGTAAATTGTTGCAATTTGTTAAATGATAGGGATGGTTAAATGATATTTTATTTTATGTTTCTCTGTTGGCATTTTTGGTTCCACATAAATGTCTCAAAATTAGCCTCTTTGAAAAGGCCCATTAAAATAGATGAACTCCCCAGAAATATACCCTGATTACTTGTGTTTTTTTAAATAAACAAACTCACTTTAAAACAATATTAGGTTTTAGACATTTTTACTTTAAGGAAATATTAGGTTTCAAACATATTAACTCCATAAAATTCTGTGATGAATAAAAGAGAAAAAATACTAGCAAACTATGGGGTACATTGATTTTCTAATTTTTAATATCCTGAAGCATTGCCTTCTTGTCTTTTTTCCCATTATAGTAAATTGAGTCCAATCTCTATTCATGAATTCTTTTTTAAAAAACACAATTTCACTGAATTGAGTCATTTAGGTTCAATGGTCATTTATTCACCCATGTTCTTCAGCCTATGCTGGTAAAAAATGTAGGAGGTATACTTTATGTGTAATGGTTTCTCTTTTGGCTTGCTTCTTAATAGATCCCATGGTTTCCTTTTCTGTTGCTGTTGTTGTGTGCCATCAAGTTGTCTGCAACTCATAACCCACAGTATAGTAACTCTGCAACCTGCCCTGTCCTGAGCCAGTCTCACTGATTCCGAGACATCTACCCCCAGTGACCCAGTTACGATATCAACCCATTTCATCTGGGGTCCTCTCCTGTGCTATCCCTCCACCTTTCAGAGCATGGTTTCCCTTTCTAGGGATTAGTCTCTCCTGGCCACATATATGAAGTATGTGAAACAGAGCTTCAAAATCCTATACTTCAAGGAGAAACTTGGTTTCACCCTCTCCAAAACAGAACTATTTGTTTTCTGGGAGGCCCACCGTATGTTCCAGACTCTTCTCCAGCACCACCACTCAAAGGCATCAATTTTTCTGTCATTCTTAGTCATTGTTCAGTTTTCTGAAGCATAACAAAGTAATTATGAAGACCATGACCTGGATTAGGCACATCGATTGGCACAGGACAGAGCAGAGTTTAGGGCTGTTGTACATAGGGGTCGCTATGAGTCGCAAGCGACTCGACGGCACGTAACAACATAACAACAGTCTCTAGACTGACATTGTTGCTTTTCAGTACTCTGGACAGGTCCCTGACAGCATGTTTTCCCAGTGCAATTCATCTTTTGATCTCCTGACTGCTAGTGTTAAGAGTGTTGATTCTGGAGCCGAACAAACTATAACTGTTAACAACCTCAATCTCTTCTCCATCTATCATGATATTGCCAATTGGCCCAGTAGTGAGAATCTTTGTCTTCTTTACACTTGAGCTTCCTTCCATATTGAAGACCACTGTCTTTGACCTTCTGCAGCAAGTGCTTCAGGTCCTCCTCAGTTTCAGCAAGGAATATGAGGGTGTGTGTGTGTGTTTGTGTGTGTGTTTAGAAAGAAAAGTCATTAATTGAAAATAATTAAGATGCACTGGTGAGAGCACCATGGGAGCTCCAGCAGCTTAGAGGTTAAGGCATTTCAGTGAGAACCCAAAGTGAGAAAGTTCAAATTCACTAGCTTCTCCAAGGAAGAAATACAGGCATTCTCCTTCTGTGTGATTTAAAGCCTTGGAAAACCTACTGGCAGGTCAGCTATGAGTCAGTTCAGACTTGATGACAATGAGTTTAGTTATGGAGTGAGAATACCCACTTGTTTGTCATATGATGGTGGCTTGTGTGTTGCTATGTTGCTGCAAAATATGCAATTAGTATTTAAAATCTTTATAGGATCATGCACACTGGACAGATTTTAGAGGAATTTACAGACTAAAACAGACTAAGAAAAAAGGTTTGGTGATCTACTTCTAAAAATTAACTAATATAAACATAATGAATCACAATACAACATTATTTCACTTGCTAGATTTTGAACATGTCATCAAGAAGACTTGAGAACATAATGTTTAGTGAAATATACAGCCAACAAAGATTTGGAATATCCTCAGCCAGATAAATTAACAAGATATCCATGTGGACTAGAATATTCTGGTAATTGTGGAGATGACTAGGGCCAGGTAATAGATTGTTGTTATTATGTGCTGTTGAATCACCTGCGACTCATAGTGACCCTATGTACAATAGCTGTAAACTCTGCCCTATCCTGTGCCAATCTCACCATCTCCGACACACCTATCCTCATTACTCCAGTCACTGAATCAATCCATCTCATTGAGCATCTTCCTCTCCTGCGCTGTCCCTCCACCCTCCCAAGCGTGACGTCCCTTTCCAAGAACTGGATGAAGAAAGATGAGCAGTCTCCTTCCACATGATTTTCTGCCTTGGAAAACTCACTGGAAGATCAGATGTGTGTTGGATCAAACTCAAAGCCACATAACAACAACAGTAACATATATAATTAAGTTCCATAATAATGAATAGAATGAAGAGACTGTTAAAGACAATCTATAACTTAATGATTCAAAAATTATCTTAATATCATAAATTAAATTTATAATCTGTTGGATTCCTTGATAGACTAGCTTTGAAATGAATAGCACTTGAGTCTTAATCACGTAGAGGTAAAGGAATGCATGTAGGGGAAATAAGTCCAGCGAAACACATAGACATGATCTGTAATGTTTTTAAATTCTTTGCAAAATTACAATTGATACAGACTGTCTACTGTTGTCATTGTTGTTATGTGTTGTCAAATTGCCTGCTACTCATAGCGACCCTATGTACAACAGCCCTGAACCCTGCCCTATCTCTTGCCAATCTTAATGTCTCTACATATTTATCCCCCTTACCCAGAGGCTGAATCAATCCACCTCATAGAGGATCTTCCTCTCCTGCACTGTCCCTCCATCCTCTCAAGCATGATGTCCTTCTCCAAGGATTGATCCCTCCTTGCAACATGTCTAAAGTATGTCAGATGAAGCTTCAGAATCCTTTCCTCCCAGGAGCAAACTGGCTTCAGTTTCTCCAGAATGAACTTGTTTATTCTCATAGCAGTCCATGGTATATGTTCAATACTCTTCTCTAACATCACACCTCAAAGGCCTCAACTCTCCTTCTATCATCCCTAGTCATTATCTAGCTCTCTAATGCATAACAAGTAATTGCAAAGACTATGGCCTGTACCAGGTGCACCTTGGTCTCCAGATTGACATTGTTTCTCTTCAGTACTTTGGAGAGGTCTCTAACAGCAGACTTTACTAACGTAATTCATCTTTTAATTTCCTAGCTGCTGGTACCAAGAGTGTTGACTGTTGAGCCAAGCAAACTGAAGCTGTCAACAATCTCAATCTCTTCACAATCTATCATGATTCTGTCATTTGGCCCAATGGTGAAAATCTTTGTTTTCTTGATGCTGACAGACAATCTTTATTGAAGGCTGCTGTCCTTGACCTTCTGCAGCAAGTGCTTCAGATCCTCCTCAGTTTCAGCAAGCAGGGTTGTGTCATCTGCATAATGCAGACTGTTGATGAGTCTACTGCCAATCCTGATGCCACACTTCTACTCATAGAGCTCAGGTTACTGGATAATCTATTCCGCATATATATTGAAAAGATATGGAGATAGGGCACATTCTTGACACACACCCTTCTCAATTTTGAACCATGCAGTGTTTCCTTGCTCTGTTCTGATGACTGCCTTCTGGTTCAAGTATAAGTTTCACACTAGCATGATCAACTATTCTGGGATTCCCATTCTTTTCAGAGTCAGCCACAGTTTGTTGTTATCCTTATAGTCAAATGCCTTCACATAGTCAATGAAACACAGATAGATATTCCTCTAGTACTCTCTGCTTTTAGCCAAGATCCATTTGACATTAGCTATAATATCCCTGGTTCCACAGCCTCTTCTAAACCCAGCCTGTACTTCAGTACAGTTAGGGTCCTTATAAAAGAAAAGAAAAAAAATGGAAGTCAACTCAGAGAAGACACCTGGTTAGCTGAATATGCCAGCAAGTAACTGGTAATGGAAGAAGTTTCATCTGGTAGCAATCTTTATAACTGAAACTTTTAACAAATTATCTCTGCAACTGAAATGCTTCATTATGAGTGTCCCATATTTAAACTACTAATAGTTCTGCGGGAATTTTATCTCAAAATCACAGTGTTCTACTTCTTTTTAATTTTTTTTAAAAAAATCTGTTATTTCTAACAAGGAGTCAATTTTTCCACAAATGATGTTCACTTGTGCTAGCTCTTTATTACAAAGGTAAGGTCTCTTAATACTTTCAATCATTCATGGGTTGTAACTGGAAAAGCGTAGTTTTCAAATCTGATTTATGGTTTACTGAGGGAAATAATGCAAAACACTTAAAAACAGAATTCTGAGATCTGAGAATGCATCTGCTTAAATATTTTAGCACCATAATTATGAAATTTTGACAGATCTAGTTGCTTAAACAAGTTGGGGGGTGGGGGAAAGCAAAAGCAAGCCATAGCAGTTTAGTCTATCTATTAGGAAGCAAGATTCTCCTTATACAGTGCAAGTAAAAGAATGAACAATTATCATTTTCTCTTAGTGTTACAAGACATTTAACTTTTGAACATTTACCTAAATATTTCAACCAAAGTGGATTTTTTTAAAAACTAGTGGACTTTTTAGAAGAGAATGGGTAGGAGTGGATGGGGATGCTGCTGGATGATGGAGCAGGGAAATAAGTGGGTCATGACACTTGTGCCAAGGACAACACTGAAACTAAAGGTTAATTCCACAATTAGGGAAATATCTTTCACTTTTTTTTTTTCTGTAAAACGCTTCTCTGTCAGATACTTCTCTAAATCTGAGCATTCAGATTAAGACAGACTAGAAAGTAGGATTGGACATCCACTACCGAAATAGTAGGTCTCTGAAAACCTTGTGTACAACAGAGTACACATAGACTAACAGATAGGGCAACTGAGGTGGAGTTTTTAAGTATGGAAATACAAAGGAAGAAGAACAGTTGGTTGTAAGCAGATATTAGTGATTGGAACATGGAATGTGAGAACGATGAATGTAGAAAAATTAGATATTGTTAAGGAAGAAATGGAATGCATAAATATTAACATACTAGGTATTGGTGAGATGAGATGGACTGGCATGGGGCATTTTGAGCCAGAATATCATATGCTATATTACTCCGGAGATGAAAAGGTGAGAAAAACTAGGTTTGCTTTCATAGTTAAAAAAGTTATTTCTAGATCCATCTTGAAATACAATATTGTGGGTGACAAAATAATATCCATACACATACAAGAATGTGCAGTGAATACCACTATCATTCAGATATATGTACCAACAACCAACCAGAGCCAAAGAAGAGGAAATAGAACATTTCTATCAACTTTTACAACCGGAGATTGATCAAACATGCAATCAATATACATTAGTAATAATGGGTGACTGGAAAGCAAAAATTGGGAACAGAGAAGAAGAAGAATCAGTAGTTGGAAAACACGGACTTGGTAACAGAAAGGAAGCTGGAGATAAAAGGATTGAATTTTGCACAATCAATGACTTATTCACTGAAAATACATTTTATAAGAGACATAAACACAGGTTATACACATAGATTTCACCTGATGGTATGCATGGAACCAAAACCATTACATCTGTAGAAAGAACCACAGGAGAAGCTCAATATCAGCTGTGAAAACTAGGCAAGGTGCTAATTTGGAACAGACCACCAATTGTTCATGTTCAAGTCCAAGCTGAAGCTAAGGAAAATAAAATCAAATCCACAGAAACCAAAATATGACCTTGAGTCTATCCCACCTGAATTTCAAAACCATCTCAGGAAAAAGTTTGAGGCCTTAAACACCAATGAGCGAAGACCAGATGAGTTGTGGGAGAATATCAAAGGTATCATCCAGGAAGAGTGCAAAAGGTCTTACAAAGAAAGAGGAGGACGAAAAGACCAAAATGGATGTCAGAAGAGACTCAGAATATTGCACTGGAATATGTGCACTGCTTTGAAGGAATTAGAAAAAAAAAGTCCCAGGAATAGATGGTGTACCATATGATGTATTTCAGCTAACAGAGGCTGCTCTGGATGTGCTCACCAAGTTGCGCTAAGAAATCTGGAGAACAAACACTTGGCCAACTGACTGGAAGGGATCTATATTTGTTCTCAATCCAAAGAAAGGTGACCCAACAGAGTACGGAAATTATAGAACAATATCATTGATATCACATGCAAGCAAGATTCTACTAAAGATTATCCACTAAATGACTGGAACAGCACATCAACAGAGAACTGCCAGAAGTCCAGGCTGGGTTTAGAAGGGGTTGTGGTACTAGGGATATTGTAGCTAATGTTAGATGGATCTTAGCTGAAAGCAGGGAATGCCAGAGGAATGTCTATCTGTGTTTCATTGATTATGCAAAGGCACTTGACTGTGTGGATCATAACAAATTGTGGCTGACTCTGAAAAGAATGGCAATTCCAGAACACTTGATTATGCTAATGAGAAACCAAACTTGGAACAAGAGGCAGTCATTAGAACAGAGCAGGGAAACACTACATGGTTCACAATTGGGAAGGGTGTAAGCCAGGGATGTGTCCTATCTCTATATCTTTTCAACCTGTATGCAGAACAGATTATTTGGGGGGCTGGGCTCTATGAGAAGTGGGGCATCAGGATTGGTGGAAGATCCTTCAACAATCTGTTTTATGCAGATGACACAACCCTGCTTGCTGAAACTGAGGAGAACCTGAAGCGCTTGCTACAGAGGGTCAAGGATTGCAGCATTCAATAGGGATTAAGGCTCAATATCAAGAATACAAAGATTCTTACCACTGGGCCAATCGGCAACATCAGGATGGATGGTGAAGAGATTGAGATGGTTCACAACTTTAGTTTGCTTGATTCCACAGTCAACATCTTGGTACCAGCAGCCAGAAAATTAAAAGACGTATTGTGATAGGAACGTCTGCTGTTAGGGACCTCTCCAGGGTACTGAAGAGCACTGGTGTCACTCTGGAGACTAAGGTGCTCCTGATATAAGCCATGGTCTCTGCAATTACTTGCTATGCATCAGAGAGCGGGACAATGACCAGGTATGATATAAGGAGAATTGATGCCTTTGAGCTGTGGTGCTGGAGAAGAGCACTGAATGTCCCATGGAGTGCTAAGAAAATGAACAGGTTCTTCCTGGAGAGGGTTAAACCAGGCTACTCCTTGGAGGCAAGGGTTCTTAGGCTTCATCTGACATAGTTTTGACATGTTACAAGTTGGAACTGGTTCTTAGAGAGGGATGTCATTCTTGGGGGAGTGGAAGGACAGCACAGGAAGGAAAGACCCTCTGTGAGGTGGATTGATTCAGTGACTAGGGTAATCAGGATGAATGTGTCGGAGGCAGTGGGACTGGTACAGTACAGAGCAGGGTTTAGGGCTGTTGTACATAGGGTCGCTATGATTCACAAGTGACTGGATGGCACATAACAACAACATATTTTTGAAGTGAATTTTTTAGATAAAGATATGCATGCTTTACATAGTATAAATATTAGGGCATTATGTTGGTAGTAAGGACAGACAGATGGGAAAAAAAGGTAATGTATCTTTCACAAAATATTTAAGAATGGTAAATATTACAAAGATGTTGTTGTTGTTCTTATGTGTCATCAAGTCGCTTGCGACTCATAGCAAACCTGTATACAACAGCTTTAAACTCTCCTCTGTCTTGTACCAATTTCATTGTCTCCAACACACTCATCCCGACTGCCCCAGTCACCGAATCAGTCCATCTCTCAGAGGACCTTCCCCTCCTGCGTTGTCCCTCCACCCTCCCAAGAATGATGTCCCTCTCCAAGGACTGGTCCCTCCTTACAACATGACTAAAGTATGTCAGACAAAGCCTCAGAATCCTTGCCTCCAAGGAGCAGCCCCAGTTTAACCCTCTCCGGGATGAACCCGTTTGTTCTCTTAGCAGTCCATGGCACTCTCAGTACTCTTCTCCAACACCAAAGCTCAAAAGCATCAATTATTCTATCCTCCTTGGTCATTGTTTCCAGAAACACATCGTTGCTCTTGAGTACTTTAGAGAGATCCCTAACAGCAGACTTTCCCATTACAAAGATAGTAAAGATAAAATTTTTTTAGTTTAATGGAATTTTTTAAATGCCATGATTTTCTATTTTCTCCTGTTGTTTTTTTTAGGAATATTTGGACAAGTTATTGGTCATAATCAGAAATATGATCTGGGTAGACAACAAAGCAAAGAAGAGAAAGAATGAATGCATAACATATTGGCATTTTAATGGAAATTTGGAACAAAAATATTTGCAAATACAGGTGAGGAAAAGGAATTATTTTCTTCCTTTGGACTTTGATTTTTTTTCTTATTTTCTTTACCAAGCAGAAACGTAACTTCCACAGACTTCTAAGGGTAAGAGTATGAAACTATATTGACAAAGCTATTATTGTCTCTTACAGAAATCTGTTCTGCTCTTACTCTTAACAAAAGAAGAGAAAGTAACATTCATCCCAAACAGTTAAAATCAGCTATGGCTCTTGCTAAAAGGCAATATTTCTACTTTTAAGTTTTCCTGCTGTTTTCATCCTCTCAACTGCAAGTTTAGCCCTTATCTCTACCTACCGTTTTGCTATATGAATAATTCACATACTTTCTTAGTATGCTTCTGATGTTTTAAAGCTTAGTAATGGGAAAATGTCATACATCTTCTTTAGTTTAAATAGTAGCTAAAGACAACGACATTTTTTAAAAGTATAAATAAAAAAGAGTGAAGGTGGCATGGAGACAGCTACATCTCACCTCTACTAACTCCACAAGAGGGTACTCGCTCCAGCAAGAACATCACCAATATGAAACTAATTCCCATAAGGTCAGACATGTCTTGCATTGCTCCTTCACTTACTTTTACTAATTTCAATAGCAGGCCAACTGCTTCCCTGTGTTTGAATCCATTGTAGCAGCTACATATCTTATAAAACCATACTCACAATTATGGGAGTTGTTAGGGAAGTTAACAAGTTACAACGCAAGTTGGCAACAGACAGGATAAGTCAGGGTATCTTCTTAAGTGCATCTTTAGGTCAGTGATATGCAGCCCTCTTAGTCTTGCCAATTATTTTGACTCTCTCATTTACATTCTTCCAGCGCTTGATTCAAGGTCAGTTCTGTCTCACACAGGGTTTCTGGTTCTCTGAGGTAGTTGCTGGTCCTCACCTATATGTCCATGCCTAACTTGTGCAGGAATCTCTGGACCTAAAGATAGTGTGCTACATTGTCTGCTTCTTCTTCCTTGCTGGAGTGAGATTCCAAAATTTCTGCCACTGAATCTGCTCAATATAGTGGGGTGGTGAAATTAGCTAATAATCTCTTGGATAAATCAGACACATACTATTTGTATATTCCTGTCCAACTGTGTGGTAAAATCCAAAAGCAATGGCCTTTGAGTAGATACTATAGTCAGAAAGCATGGTCTTGGTGATATAAATGAGGCTAGAGAGAAAATAAGAGAATTCTGCACAGTTAATGACTTATTCGTTGTTAACAACTTTTTCTTTTAGACTTATTCATTGTTAACAACTTTTATGAAAAACATAAATGACGACTATACACATGGGCTTCACCTGATAAATCTTCACCTACAGAAGAATCAGATTAGCTACATCGCTAGAAGAAATCACTGGAGAATCTCAGTATCAGTGTGAACACTAGACCAGCTGTTGATTTTGAAGCAGACCATCAACTACTTGTGCAATACAAATTGAAGCTACAGACAATCAAATCAAATTCAGAAGAACCGAAATGTAACCTTGAGTCTTTCCTGTCAGAATTTAAAGACCATCTCAAAAACAGGTTTGAAGTCTTGAACACTAATAAGCGAAGACCAGATGAACTGTGGGAGAATATAAAGAAGATAATTCATGAAAACTGCAAACTGTCGTTACAAAGGAGGAAGAAAACACCAAGAAGGATGTCAGAAGAGACTTGGAATATTGCACTAGAGTGCTGAGAAGCCAAAGCAAAGGGAAGAAGTCAAGAAGTTAAAGAGCTGAACAGAAGATGTCAAGAGGCACCACAGGAAGACAAAGCAAAGTATTATAATAAAATGTGCAGAGTTGGAAAATCAAAAGAAATTAACTCACGCTGCATTTCTTAAGCTGAAGGATCTGAAGAACAAATTTAAGCCTCGACTTAAAATACTTAAGGATGCTGAAGGCAGAATATTGAATGACCCAGAAAGTGTCAAAAGAAAGTGGAAGAGTATACAGAGTCACTATATCAAAAAGAATTGGCTAACATAGCAGAATTTCATGAAACAACATCTGATCAAGAGAAAATTGTGATGAAGGAGAATTGGCAAAAACCAAAGCTCTAGAAATTGATGGAATACCAATTGATATATTTCAGCAAACAGATCCTGCCCTGGACACACTTTCCAGGTTGTGCCAAGAAATCTAGA
This sequence comes from Elephantulus edwardii, assembly GCF_000299155.1. Taxonomy (NCBI): domain Eukaryota; kingdom Metazoa; phylum Chordata; class Mammalia; order Macroscelidea; family Macroscelididae; genus Elephantulus; species Elephantulus edwardii. Next base: position 14,589,455 of record NW_006399831.1, read on the forward strand.
GGATGATTACCTGGCCAACTGACGGAAGAGATCTATATTTATTCCTATTCCTCCAAAAAAGCAGACTCAACAGATTGTGGAAATGTCATCACTATCTCATGCAAGCAACATCCTGCTGAAGATTATCAAAACACGACTGGAACAGTACATCCATAGAGGACTACCAGATATGCAAGCTGTGTTTAGAAGAGGTCATGGTACTAGGGATATCATAACCAACTTTAGATGGATCTTGGCTGAAAGTAGGGAGTACCAGAGGAACGTCTATCATGTTACATTGACTATGCAAAAGTATTTGACTGTGTGTATCACACCAAGTTAGAAGGACATCATGCTTGGAAGGATGGAGGGACAGCGTAAGAGAGGAAGACCCTCAATGAGATAGATTGATTCAGTGACTGGGGTAATGTCGGTAGGTGTGTCAGAGACAATAATGTTGGCACAGGATCGCAGGCTTCTGGGCTATTGTACATAGGGTCTCTATGAGTTGCAAGTGATTTGACCACACAGCAACAACAACAACAGTCACAATAGGTTGCAGCTAACCTTAAAACAATGAGATCCCAGAAGACTTGTGTTCAGACAAAACCTACCCTTGAAGCAGTAGCTGGAACAGAGCAGGAAAACACTGCATGGTTCAAGATAAGGAAAGGTGTGTGTTAGGGAAGCATCCTATCTCCATACCTTTTCAATCTATATGCAGAACAGACCACTAAAGAGACTGGACTTTCTGAAGAGGAATGTGGTGTCAGATTTGGAGTAAGATTCATCAACAACCTGCATTATGCAGATGACACAATCTTGCTTGCTGAAATTGAGGAGGACCTGAGATGTTTGCTGAAAAAGGTCAAAGACTGGAGTCTTCAATATGGATTGAAGCTCAACATCAAGAAAACAAAGATTCTTACCAATGAGCCAATTGATAACATTATGATAAACAGTGAAGAGATTGAGCTTGTTAATACGTTCAGCTAGCTTGGGTCCACAATCAACACTTTTGGCATCGGCAGTCAGGAAGTCAATAGACAAATTGCATTGGGAAAGTCTGCTGTCAGGGACCTCTTGTAGAGTACTGAAGAGCAATGATGTCAGTCTGGAGACTAAGGTGCACCTGATACAGACCATGGCCTTCACAATTACTTGCTATGCAACAGAGAGCTGGACAATAATTAAGGATGATAGAAGAAGGATTAACGCCTTTGAGTTGTGATGCTGGAGAAGAGTGTTGAACATACAGTGGACTGCCAGGAGAACAAACAGGTCTCTTCTGGTGAGGATGAGAACACTCTGCTCCAGGGAGGCAAAGATTTTGAAGCTCCATCTCACGTACTTTTGTCACATGGCCAGGAGTCCTTGGAGAAAGACATCATGCATGAAAAGGTAGAGGGACAGTGCAGGAAAGGAAGACCCATGATTAAATGGATTGAGTCAGTGACTGGAGAAATGGGGTTAGGTCTGTCAGATATGATGAGATTGGCTCAGGATTGGGCAGGATTCAGAGCTAATGTACAAAGAGTTGCTATGAATTGCAGGAGACTCAATGGCATCGAATAACAACTACACGATAGTACATTTTCCAAGGGGATATTGCAGATTTCATAAATATTGTGCACTTCAGCCTATTCTAGAATACAAAAGGATTTCACAGGCATTTTTGATATATTTCCATTCTCCTACCACACCCCCACTGCAGTTTACAAGGGAGTTTAGTTTAATTCAGTATTAATTAGCAAACACCGAATATCAACTGTGTCCCAGAAGCAGCCGTGGTAGTACAATGATTAAGTATCTGAGTATTAAAATGGAGGTGCTTTAAACCCACCAATGAGCTTGTTACTTTGTGGGAGGAATATTTGACAATCAACTCTCACAAAATTTATCACTTAGGAATTGCTTGGCAGTTCTCTTCTGTCATGGAGGGTCTCTATAATTAGGTATTGACTCAACAGGGCACACAACAACTGCGTGTCAAACATTGTTCTAGGTGCATCTTTAATATTTTAATTTTAAGCTGACAAAAAAGTGATGCCTTTTAATTTGACATATATTGTCAAGTCTGTATTTGAAGTTTATCTATATTGCATATCCTCTGTTTTGACATGGTCAGGTCTCAGAGGACTGACAAGACCAGGCAAGACGGGTGACTGGACATTTGGAGGCTGTACATGTGAGTGATTGAGTATTCAGTAAGTGACATTATGATCTCCCCAGACACCAAAATTAAGTGACATCATGACTTCTGCTCTCTTCTTTTCATTTGTCATCACAAACATTCTTCTTTTACTGTAGCTTTCTTTTCTGCCCTTTTCTTTTAAGTTTTTCTGACAATCTTCATATCTGGCCCTTTTACTCAACCACCAGATTATTGCAATAGCCCCTGACTTTCTCACTGTCTAAATGACCCTTTTAGAGTAATTATTCTAAAGTGTCTCTTTGACTGGTGAAAATTTTTCAGGCATACCTCACTAAATAATCGTAAAGTAGTTTGTATTACTTTCAATAATATACATGGGATTATATAAAAGCTTAATATCTAGATTGTGATGCTCTAATTGAGCAGGTAATAGAACAGTTAAAATCGAAGCCTAAGAAGATTAAATGACAGGCCCAGGCTTACAGTTATTAGAAAAAAAAGAGTTGGAGTTTAGTCTAAGTCACAGATGTCTTACGTTTCAGATCTGTGTACTCACGAAGAGGGAGGTAGGGAATCCAACAACAACAAGAAAACCCTTCAAAGAAAACAAAACAAAATCTTTAGGAAAAGTTTCTCTGTTACTGTGAGAGTTCCTTAAATATCAGAAACTATAAATAAATACGTGTAGCCATAAAAGAGAATACTAGTAAACTAAAAAAAAAAAAAAGAATACTAGTAAACTAATTACCCATGCTGAAAGATTTGCAAATGAAAATTGTTTACTTGAGTGATAACTATCATTTAGTCTTAATTGTACCAAAAATGTCCTTGGAGTGAAATTGTTGTTGAGTGAGTAAGTAAATGAAAGTCTATTGAATATTATACTCAGGTTATAATTTTAGTGTAAAAGTTTTGTTAGGGGCTCTAGTGACTAGTTCAGTGAGTTATATACTCTATACCAGAATCTCTGACTTTAGAAATCTGATTAGCTTTGAAATTCCCTTTGTCATTTGTCGAAGTTTTTTTTCTTTTTATGTATTCACTGTATTCTGACCAATAATGTATTCTATTTCATCTTTCTTTCCTTTCCTGTCATATGTCCTTAATCTTTACACTTTTACATGTGTTTCTGGAATCAGCTCTTACATAAATAGCTATCATTCACATCTTTGTTTAATTGTCTGCTCTGGGGAATTCCACATAAGACAATAAATTTTCCTGTATAAAACTTTATTTCATTTGTACTAGTAATTAAAAAATAGTTCTAATAGTTGTCTTGGAACAATATTCTTAATCTTTAGTGTTTCTATTTTGGTGAATTGTCTCTTTTTATTGTTTCAATTGTCCTCTTTCTACCACCTCAGCTCCTCTTCCTATTCCATTTTAAGTTCTTGCCAAAATCAGGTGTAATTCTTGGTAACTTTTGCTGAATTATTAAAAGATCAAATTATGAAAGGAGATACTCCTAAGTCTTATATCTGTTTTGTGCTAAAAATAACGCTATGAGACACCCAATTATTACTGCTGATACAAAATATGAGCAAGGGCCTATGGTGATTAAAGAAGAAGTTCAGGCTGCTTTGAAGGAAATGGCAAAAAATAAGGCTCCAGGAATAGATGGTACACCAATTGACATATTTCAGTTAACAGATGCTGCCCTGGACGTGCTCACCAAGTTGTGCCAAGAAATCTGGAGAACGACCACTTGGCCAACTGACTGGAAG
>NW_006399831.1:14594562-14600167 GCF_000299155.1 Elephantulus edwardii
GGGCTGTTGTACATAGGGTCGCTATGAGTCGCAGGCGACTCGACGGCACATAACAACAACAACAACAATTAATTTTCTCATTTTTTGATAAAGTCAGCAAGACATACTCTTTTTTAAATTTTATTTTATTAATTTAAATGAACATTTACAGAGATTTTGGATTTCCATTCATCCATTGTTGCATTTTATTCCCTGCCAACGCCTCCCCCCTGCCCCCCAGTTTGCTCTTCTTTTTGAAAAGTAAAAGAAAAATTCTTTCATTGGTATGCAATCTCCCCCCACCTCCCTGAATACACGCCACTATGCAATCTTCATTCTTGACTCTTGTCTTAACCATAATACCCAGTCATATATCGCTTTTAAGCTGTTCTCTCCCTCATCTGTTTCAATGCAGTGTACATAATTTATCCAGTTTTTCTCAGTCTTACCACAACCCTGATGTCAGTCCCATCCTACAAAAGTGGCAATAAGACATATTCTTAATAGTGGGCCTACTTCTAGTTGTTTTTTGAAGGAATACAAGAGTTGATCCATTATATGCATTCAGATCTGTGAGTACAAATTGAGTCTGTTTATTAACTTAAAGAAAGAAATATTATTCTTTTGGCTACATCTAGATTCTCACCACTGGGCCAACTGGCAGCATCAGTATGGATGGTGAAGAGATTGATATAGTTACCAGTTTTATTTTGATTGGCTCCACAGTCAACACTCTTGGTACTAGCAGACAGAAAACCAAGAGTCAAATTGCATTGAGAAAAGTCAGCTGTCAAGGACCTCTCCAGAGTACTGAAGAGCAACGACGTTAGACTGGAGACCAAGGTGCCCCTGATCTGAGCTATAATCTTCACACTTGCGTGTTATGCATCAGAGAGCTGGACAGTGACTAGGGATGACAGAAAGAATTGATGCCTTTGAGCTGTGGTGCTGGAGAAGAGTGCTGAATGCTAGGAGAACAAACAGGTTTGTTCTGGAGAAAGTGAAGCTGGTCTGCTCCTTGGAGGCAAGGATCCTGAAGCTTCATCTGACATACTTTGGGCATATTGAAAGGAGGGACTGGTCCTTGGAGAGGGACATCATGTTTGAGAGATTGGAGGGACAGCACAGGAGAGGAAGACCCTCGATGAGATGGATCATCAGTGATTGAGGTAGTAGGAGTAGGTGTGTCAGAGACAATGAGGTTGGCACAGGATAAAGCCAAGTTTAGGGCTCTTGTACATAGGGTAACTATGAGTCGCAAGCAACTCGACGGCACATAACAACATCTAGAAACTTGATAGTGCAGTGGGTATATGCTTAACTGCTAATATAAAGGTTGGTGATTCAAATTCACCAGCTGTGTATGTGGTTGCTAAATGCCACTGAGTGGAGTATGGCTTTTAGTGACCCTACAACCAACAAATTTGAACGTTGTGTTATCCTGTACCATTCTCGTCATCTCAGACACACTTTAGTTCATTGATGCAGCTGCTGAGGCAATCCATATCTTGAAGAGTCTTCCTCTCTTTCTGTAATCCTCCACCTGTCTAAGCATTATCACATTTTCCAAGGAATAGCCTTTCCCAGCAACATGCCCAAAATATGTGAGATGATGCTTTGTTATCTTTGCATCAAAGGAGCATTCTGGCTGTATTTTCTCTGGGACATAGCTGTCTTTTTACTATTCCATTAAACATTCACTACTCTTCTCAAACTCCACAGCTCAAAACCATCAATATTTCTTCTGTAATCCTTATGCATTACCTAGCTCTCAGATACAAAGCAGGTAATTGAAAAGGCCATAACTTGAACCAGGAACACCTTAGCTTTTAAGCTGACATCATTGCCCTTTAGTATTTTGGAGAGCTCCATGATAATAGATTTTCCCAGAAAAATAAGTCTTTTAATTTCTTGACTGATGGTACCAAGGGTGTTTGGTCATGGATCTAAGCAAGATGAAATAATTGACAATTTCAATCTTTATTTCCATCTATTATGATGTTGCCTTTTGGTCCAGTGGTTAAGATTTTATTTTCTTGATGTTGAGATGTAAACCTTATTGAAGGTTGTAATCTTTAATCTTCTGCAGCAAGTGTTTCAAGTTATCCCTACTGTTAGCAAACAAGGTAGTGCTATTTGCATAACAGAGGTTGATGATGATTCTTCCGCTGATTCTGATACCACATTCTTCTGCATAATGTCCAACTTTTAAAATTATTTGTCCAGCATGCAAATTGAACAAGAATGGAAAAAGGATACATCTCTGAAGCACATGTTTCTTGATTTTAAACAATGTCGTTTAAAAGCTATTGCATAGGAGAATATATGTGACCTTTATAAAGAGTACGGCTCTAGAAACACAATAGGGAAGTTTTACCCAATACTGTAGGGTTTTATTGAGTTAAAAGAAACTTGATGACAAGTTATTTGTTTAATTATGTGAAGTATGCCGGAATTAAATAGACTACATATGAGGAAAGACATAGTGGGAATGGTGAAAATCATCAGTCAGCATAGAGCCAGAGGACAGATCATTAATTCTTCACGTACAAGTTCAATCTAAAGCTGAAGAAAATGAAAACAAATCCATAAAAGTCATAATATAACCTTGAGTGCAGCCTATGTGAATTTAGAAACTGTACTAAGAATAAATTTCATGCATTGAATGTTAATCACTGAAGGCCATATGAGTTGTGTGATGACATTACAGAATATGAAAAAAAGCAAGTGGTCATTAAAAATACAAGAAAGAAACAAAACATTAAACTAATTGTTAAAGTTTGAAACTTGCTAAGTGGATTGAAAAGCTAAAGCAAATGGAAGAAATGACAAAAAGAGCTGTAAAGAAAGTTTCGAAAGATTGTTGTTATGTGCTGTAGAGTTGGAAACTGAGTCACAGCTGATCTCCAACTGAGTGTTCAGAGGCTGTAAATCACACAGGAAGATTGCCCATATTTCTTTCTCCCATGGAGCAACTGATGGATTCGAACCACTTACCTTTTTGCAGAACAACTTCTTACCCACTAAGACACCAAACAGCCTTTTAAAAAGGTAGACAAAATAAAGCGTTATAATAAAATGTCCCAAAATCTGCAGTTAGAAAACTAAAAGGGAAAGACACAAGCCGTGCTTACCAAGTTGAAAGAAGAAAGTCAAGTCTTAAGTTACAGTAATGAAGTATTCTATAGGCAGAATATTGAATGATGAAGGAAGCATCAAAAGATGATGGAATATGGGGAGCTCTGGTGGCCTAGTGGCAAGGAGTTGCAACTACAATCCCAGAGGCGCACGGTTCGAATCCACCAGATACTCTGCAGGGGAAGGAGGGGCAATCTCCTCCTCTACCAGTCAGATCCGATTTAATGGTACACGCACACAAAAAAATAAAAATTAAGAAAAAAGATGATGGAATAAATGCCCAGAATCATTTTATCAAAAGAAATTAGTCAGAACATAGCCATTCGACTCACATATTTATTAATTGCTGTAGAGTTGGGACTAGCTCATAGCAGAGCCTCTAACAGGTTTCTAAGTCTATAAATAGTATTTGATTGGGTTAACATCACAGCTTTCTACAGACTGTGCCATTAGAGCAACTATGTCAAGATAGTGGTATATGATCAAGAAACAATGACAATGAAGGAAAAAGGTACAAGTTGCACTGAAATATTTGTTAAAGTTATGGCTTCAGGAATTAGTATACCATTGAGATGGTTCATCAAACAGTGGCAGTGTTAAACATGCTTACTCATCTATGATATAAATCTTGGAAGATCATTTTATATATACTATGAATGTAGAAGACCAAAGAAGAATTGAAGCATTTTAATTGTGGTGTTGGTAGAGTATTGAATAAACCACAGACTGCCAAAAGTACAAACATATCTGCCTTGAAGAAAGGAGTATTTCTTTGAAGAAGGATAGTGACACTTTGTCTCATATTCTTGAAGTAGGTTGTTAGATGGAATCACTCTTTGGGGGGAAAAAATCAAGCTTGGATATGTAGAAGATCAGTGAAAGAGAGGAAGATCTACAATGAGATGGGTTAACAATAACTGAGGCAATGACTTTGAGCATGGCAGAGCTTGAGAGGACAACACAGAAGAGTACAAATTTCCCATCTGCTGTACATGGAGTTTCTATGAATCTTAGTAAACTCAATGTCACCCAGTAAAAACAAACCAGGTGAAGTGACTAGAAGAGATTAATGTTTGTGACATTTCAAAGAAAGATGATGATATAATAGAACATTGAAATGATAGAGTAATAGAGTAATATCATTTCAACACACACACACACACACACACACACACACACACACAAATTTAACAAAAGATGATTAAAAATAGCTTAAGAAGCATATCAACAAGGACCTTTCAGAAATTCAAGCTGGATTCAGAAGTGAACTTGAAACAAAGGGAAACATTGCTGATGTAAAATGAATCTAGCTTGAAGGCAGAGGATATCAGAAAGATGTTTACTTGTGTTTTGTGATTATAATAATATAAACTATAGTATATATGAATGATAATCTTTAATAACTGTACAGTATTTATGTAATTATCTGATTTCGCAGGAAGAACTTTTTGGTTTTTGTATTTGTTAAATAAAACTAACATTTTTAGGGAACACTGATGGTGTAGTGTATAGTGAGCTTCACTGTTTATTTAAATGCCACATTTGTCTAGCAGTTTGAATTCACCAGCTGTTCTACAGGAGAAATATGGGCAGTGTCTTCCGGTGCAATTTAAAACTTCTGAAAACCCACCACAGGGTCACCTTTGAATCAGTTCTAACTTGATAACGATGAGTTCAAGTTTGTTTCGGTCTTTTTATTTTTCAGTTTTGGTTAAATATATTTAACAACTTAAAATTAATTAAAAATTTTATTCTTTAAGTTCATTACCTCCTCTTCTTGTCTTCTTGTTGAATACTTATTATTTGTGCCTGTCACTGTTCTAAGAGTTTAAAAAATACAGCAAAGAATAGGAGAGATGAAGTTCCCAAATTCAGTGAGGGAGATATATAATAAATAATCAGTGAATAAAATACGAATGAATAAAGATTTAGTGAATAGTGAATCAAAGCTAGTTAAAACACAACAATCAAGGAAGGTATTTATAATTAGGTGATTTTTGATCATGACTTGAACAAAGTATAATAATGACTAAAACAACTATTTGAGGTAAATATTCTAGTTGAATTATTGCAGATAGAGTGAGAGAGAGGAAAGTTTAGACAATCTGATAAGTTTAGTGGTAGAAAGTATGGTGAGAATGTATGGTATTGGAGGGGAGAGAACTAAGAAATCTCCAAGTTGAATCTGTACTGGTAACAGAACTATGAATTCCAGTACAGGTCTTTGGACATCTTGAAGTAATCATATCAAGGGCTTTAAAAGAATAATGGTTGACAGGGAGTCTAGATTTTCCAATACCCTCTGTGAAGTTTCAAGTAAAATTTGAACAGCTAGAGTAGTGAGATTTTTAAAGTAAATTTCAAATACTTTCATTCCACATTTATTGTTTCATTCTTTTGACCCAGAAATGACTTCTTGATTTCAATTCAAAGTTCTGTTTACTTGGTCTGAGAAACATCTGTTGTTGTTGTTATGTGCCGTCGAGTC
>NW_006399831.1:14602870-14612601 GCF_000299155.1 Elephantulus edwardii
CAATCACTAGGGTCTGAGAAACATCTAGGTGCTGTATATTGCTCTAACCTCTTTAATGTATAATGTTTAGTATCTTCTGCCTAAAACAAATAAACATACAAACAGATAAGTAAAATGTAGACACTTTTAGAGGTTATTGCTAAAGTTCCCCTATAACTTGTTCTCTTCATTTTATGAATAATGCTTTTTCTTCCATAGGGACAAGCTTGTGGAGACAGAGCTGGAGAAGCAGGAAGGATAGCACATGATAAGCTACTAGTGTCTTTTGTCTAAATACCTAACTGTGTGTTTAACAAGACTTATCTGACAGCTATCTAAGAACACATAGAACCTGGCTATTCTTCACTAATGTTGGGTTTGGCCTTTATTAGGATACTGATAGGCCTGATTGTTTACCTGCAGCAACTGGATGGAGCAGCTGAATATAAGGAGGTTGGGACTCGGCCACTACAAAGAAATTCCCCAGCTGGAGATGCTTTGGGATGGGGGTGGCAGAGGCTAAGCTGATGTGAATAACTGGGTGGCCACTTGGTGAGTTGTGTGCCAGAACTGAGGCATGCACCAGAACTGAGAGGGATGTTATTCACAGAAGCCAGTTCCAGCTGGTGCACGATGGAGGCCACCCTGCCGAGATGGTAAAAGGCAGAGATGGGAAAAGCGTGGGCCAACGGACACACTAAGCTTGAATAAATAAAAAGATGTCAATGTCTAGAGTCATGAATCTAGGCAGGAATAAAGAGCAGTAAGGTGTCAAAATATATATAGCTCTTGATGGTAAATCTAGGTTTACTTGGATCCATGAAAGAGATAGCTGGTGGGACAGGTAGACCACTTTCTAATGCTGTTTTGACTTCATTTCCTGGGTCTTCTTTGGCAGAACTCCTACTCTTAAATGTTTTTCTTAATGACTTACAATGGTAAGGAAGTCATAGGATCTGGTTTTTAAAGCATAGTTTATCTTCCCCCTCCCCCAACCCATAAGGACCTTTGCACATTTTTATTATTTTAATTTATGCTAGTTTATTTACAAAATTTGAATACATTGTTTTTCAGACTAGATTGTACCAATTTCTCTCACCACCCTCATCAAATTGTACAACCCTATGGTTAATCCCCCACCCCTCAATCATAGTTTATCTTTTATTTCCTTTTGTGACTTTAACAATTTTCATCTACAAAGTGTAAACATTTTCATATTCCCTCTCTCTTTCTCATGCAGAGGCTGTTAGGATCAATAAAACAGTATACAAAGGGATTTACGGGAAAGAATTTCTCTCTAATTTAAACATGCCTTGGAAAGAAGTTGAGACAGCACAAAATATCTGTTTTTCAAAGCATGGAAAACTAGTGATTAGCTATGGTAAAAAAGAGAAGTCAGGAAACGGTTTTCTTTCCCTATGAGAATAACTGGCTGGCCTACAGTCTTTATTATGTATTAGCTCATTATGCTGAAATTGTTGGCCAGAAATTCTGATATGACTGGTTTTTGCTGCATTTATTCCTAAAATGGTCTCCCTATCCAATTTTTTTTTAAACTTGGCTCCTAACCAAGAGATTCCAAACCTAAGTGTTTAGAATGTAGTCTGGAAGTTCTTCTCACCATAAAATAAAGACATAACATCATTTGTTAGCATAAGCACAACTGCTATCCTTGAGAAACAAATGTAGGACCAAGCACTAATGTAATTTTTGTTTGTTTTCAAAATTTTAGTATATTCTTTGCTTCATTTTATTTATTTATAAGTTTTTAGATTATTAGAATATATAGAGCAAAACACCATTTCAGTGACTTCACATGGGTAATTTCATTGATATTGACTTCATGATATTGATTATATTCTTCAGGTCATATAACCACTTTCATCCTCTTATTCTGAGTATTTTACTCTCTTCCCTCATCAGTATAACCTCATTGTCCCCTAAGGCTACTCTCTAATCTTTGGGTTACTATTGTCACATTGATGCCATGTGTATAATTCTTAGAAGGGTATAGTAATAAATGTTGATAGTTTTTATTAATTAAGTTAAAACCATTTTAAAGAAAAAAAATAATTTTCCATTTAAAATATAGATTATTTGAAGATTGTAATTTCAAGTGCTCAACTTAGCCTCTATGGTTCTAGATAGTCTAGGGTTCACAAGAATTTGAAATTTTTAATTTCTTCTCTTTTGATCAAGATTATTTGGTCAAACTGTTTAGTAATGATAGCTGGGAAACATTCGGTTCTTCTGATATAAAGAAAATGAAGGCAATGGTTAATGGGGCACTTAGCTATAGTTCATATCCTCCTCCTGTCCTTACTTTCATTTTCCTCTATTGGTACCAGTGACTAGAGACAAATTATAGTGCCTTGTATATTTCTTGTAATCTTTTAAGACCATATGCACTGACAGATGACTAGGAGATGGAACAGAATCACTAAACATAGTATTAAACCAGTGAACGAAGATGTTTCATGAAACCATGATCCTAAACTTCTAAAACAAGGAACCAAATACCATGTGGTATTTGATTGCATGTAAGTAGCCTCAGCATGTATTAACTTTTTTACTGCTTTAAGTATATTTATACAACTTTTATGAATTCAACTGTTTACAGATGAAGACTTTATTGACAATAATTACAATAATTCGCTAGTGGAGTGTGAGAACCCTTCAACATTGGCTTTTCTAACCATTATTTTAGCCCTCATGAAGGAATATGGCTTCAGGCTACCTTAACTGCAGACACATGGTCTTGAAAATCATTAACAGCTGTGGGACCCATATAAAGATTTTTTTCTACACTGTAAAAACAGTGATGATGTTGGTGGAGAGAGTTTGAAGAGATTAGCAATGCTGTGAAGGTGTAAATCAGAGAAACCCTGGAGGCAAAGACCACGGTTAAAGGTTTTGATTGCTGGATGTTCGAAGGGAAAGATGACTTGTAACTGCTCTAAGATAAAGTTTATTAGATGATTGAGGAAACCAGAAGATTCTTGCATTTGTGTTACTGAACTGAAGCTAGCCTTTCACTGGTTGACTGAGAAGCTGCTTTTCACTATTTGAGATATTGCTAATCTGGCTTTGGACTTCTGGGCTAAATCTAGACTTGCATTGTGTGATATTCTTTGTCTCCCCTACTCTCTAACTTAATTTCCGTAATAAACACCACAACTGTGAGTAAAGTCTGTGAATCTAGCAATAAACATCAGACTCGGTAATTGATAGAAAAAGGTACAGGAGCATAAGGAAGGAGATGGCATGTCTAAATTTGTAGCTATTTTTGTGCTATGGATATTATTGATGAGGGCAGTTCCTCTTTATGAAGTGGGTGAAAGTCAAACTTGGCCACCCTTATGTTGCAGCTCCTCCTTTCACAGTTAAATGAGCCCACCATTAAATAGTGGTATTTTCCTCATCACTATCAATCTCTCATATTTCTTTCTTTCTACTATCCCTAGTTGCTGTTGATGTTATTGTTGTTAGGTGCCAATGAGTCAAATACAACTCATAGTGACCCTATGAACAAAAGATCTAAACCCTGTTCTTCCTGCACCTTCCTAACACTTCCTGACACACAAAAGCCCATTGCAGCAGTCACCACGTCAGTCAACCTGGTCTAGGATCTTCCTTTCCTTCACCAACCCTCCACCCTTCCTAGAATCATGTCCTTCTCCAAGGAACATGATTAAATAATTGGTACATAGAATGTACATAGCCTGAATGCTGAAAAACTGGAAATTGTTAAAAATGAAATGGAACACGTGAATATTAACATACGAGGCACTAGTGAGATGAGACAGACCACTTTGGCCACTTTGAATCAGATAATCATATGGTATACTATGAAGGGAATGAAAAACAGAAGAATGGTGTCGTATTCATAGTCAGAAAGTCAGTTCCAAGTTCTATCCTGAAATACAATGTTGTGAGTGATAAGATAATATCTTTATGCATACAAGAAAGACTTATTAATACAACTATTTTACAATGTATGCTCCTCTAGAGACAAAGAGGAAGAAATTGAGAATTTTTAACAAATCTTGCAGCCCAAAACTGATAAAAAAGGCAATTGAGATGCATTAATGATAATTGGTGACTGGAATGCAAAAACTAGGAACAGGGAAGAAGTATAGTAGTTGGAAAATAAGGGTATAGTGACAGAAATAAGTCTGGAAATAGAACGATGCTATTTTGTATTTACAATGATTTATTCATTGCAAATACCTTTTTTTAAAAGATGTAAATGACCCCCACCCCTAGTAACAACTAATAAGTTTTAATCTCTATACTTTAGTCTTTTATATAAGTGAGATCATGCAATATTTGCCCTTTTGTAATTCACATATTTCCTTTAATGTAATATCCTCAAGCTACAACAATAATACAGCATTTATCAAGACTTCATTTCTCTTACTGGATGAGTAGCAGTTCTTCTGTATGTGCCAAATTATATTACAACTCACAAGTTTTTGTGTTTTTATTTTTTAAAAAAAATCATTATATATTGGTTTGGTATACATTATGTTTCATACTTTCCTTAATTTACATTGTGTTTCATACAATCATTACCATACATAGTGTTTTATAAGATTAATTATCATTGAATTATGGCTACAACTCACAAGGTTTTATAAAATCTACAATCGTTCAAGTTGCTATTGTCACTCTGATCTCAGTAGAAGTTCAGATGAAATAAGGTTTCTAAATGAATTTATTTAGGACCACACAAGTAAGAAAACATACAAAATCTGCATGATGAAATTCTGTTTGGTTTGTGAACAAATCTAAGAAAGTTCTTACAAGGAAAATTTTGCTACTTTACATCCAAACCTAACTGGAAAAAAATCTGAAGACAGTAGTCTTAAGACAGCAGTTTTCTGGGACTGAACAGGTACATATCTATTTGATAGATGGCCCACACAGAACCCTCATGTTATAAAACTTACATGACATTAAATTTTCTTTAAAAAATGTGATATCGGGCACTCTGCAAAACATAAGGGAAAACATTTCGGGGTAAAGGGCTACAATCAAATGAAAGAATCATTGTCAAAGCGAGCACATTGAGGTGCTGGAGAAGGAGTGCCCTGCAACTTCTCTGGAGACAAACTGATCGAGTTGGCTACTGCAGAGCCACACCACAGACCAAAGAGGACAAGATACTATAAGAGAGAGACTTGAAATCAGATGACATTCCCACAGGATAGCACTGCAGATGAGAAATGACTTGAAGGACTTTAGGAAAGGCAAACATTCCTGCTCCACAAGCCCAAAAAGGCTGTCTAGTAGAGGGAATTGCCTATCCCCATAGACAGAACAGTTTAAGCCTGCAACTAACTAATAACATCATAAATTTAAACAATTATCACCAACTTGTACACACACACACACACACACACACACACACAGAGAGAGAGAGAGAAACAGTTGAAATTATTTCAAGAAATACTTGACATAATGTCAAGAAGCAGCAGACAGCCTCAAACATTTCTAAAAACCAAAACAAGCTTTCTCCTAAAAACGTAGACTATTTTGCAAACCCAGTGAATAGCCTAGAGACAGGGAGGCAGAAGAAATATATTGAGATGGAGTTATGGGTAAAGCTACTGAAGAAGGTCCAAATGATGGGAAAAAGAATAGAAGTAATAAATAAAGTGAATACCTCAGAGACAAAAAGCAAAAAAAGAAATATGAGGAACATGAACATTTACAGAAGAAATGGCAAGAGATGGAGGAACTGGAATTAAAGCTAAAGAGGCTTAAGAGCTAAAAAAATTGTCACAAGAGAGAAGGGATACAGCAAATACAGTGCAAGAAATAACAGATATACATGAAATTGCAATCTAGAATATCAAGATTGAAATGGCAGAATTTTCTAACATGCTAAAGGGACACAAGAAGAGACAGAAGAGATGGAACAGACAGAGAGCTGGAAGACAATAATCTCATTGGGAAAAAGAGAGGAGACAGTAGGAAAATGAAGAAAACATTAGAATCATGTAGAAAAAAAGAAAAAGGAAAAACATACATATGGTTGGAATTCCAGAGCAAGAGGAGGCAGGGAAAGCACTGTGAAAAATGTGGAAGAGGAATTAGAATAAAACTTTTCCAATGTCATGAAGAATAAGGAAACGACACTGAATAAGCTCAGAGAACATCAAACTGACTAGACTTCAAAAGAAAAACAAGACATATCACAGTCAAATTCTCCAAAATCAAAGATAAGGATAGAATGCTAAAAGTGGCATAAAAAAACCCCAGTCACATACAAAGTAGAGTCAATCAAATGATTAAGTTCTGATCTCAGCATAAATCACGTGAGCAAGAAGACAATGGGGTAGCATATACTAAAAGCTGAAAGAAAACAATTGCCAGGAAAAGGCGGTACCCAGCAGAGCTGTTCACCAAATATGAAGGAGAAGTTAGGTCTTTTGACTAAAAGCAGGAACTTAAGGAATTTGTGAAATAAGACCAACGCTACAAAAAAATTCCAAGGGAAGTCCTTCACACAGAGACACCAAAGGAAAATGAATTGATCATAGAAATAAAAACAAATAAACAAAAAAACCCTCAAACCCACAAAAGAAACATAGGAAATGGCAGCAATAAAACATGGACTTTCAATAATCATATTTAATGTGAATGGCTTTAAATGCATCAATTAAGAGAAAAAGATTCTCAGAATGAATGAAAAAACAAAGCCCATCAATACATTGCCTGTAAGAGATATATTAAGGAAATGAGGAAAAAGACTCAAAGTCAAAGGTGGGGAAAAATATATACAAAGCAATTGGCATCCACAAAAAAATCAGGAGTGGCAATGCTAATCTCTGATAAAATATACTTCAGGATGAAAACCACTAAAAAAAGATAAGGAAGGGCACTATGTAATTATTAAAGGGGCATAGATCAAGAAGACATAACCTTGGTCAACATCTATGCAGCAAATGATAAACCTGCAAAAATACATAAAACAGTGGTTAACAGACTTATAGAAAGAACAGCATCACAATAGTGATTGTTGTTGTTGTTGTGTACCATCAAGTCAGAACTAACCATAGTTGATCCTCTGGTGGGTTTTCAGAAACAGTTAATTGCCTGGGAGGAGATTTCTCATCCTTCTCCTACAGATCAGCTAGTAGTCTCAAATCATGTGCCTTTGGGATTGAAGCACAGCTTCCTGCTACTAGGACACCAGAGCTCCACAATAGTGGTTACTGTAGATTGCCATTGAGTCCAGCATGACTCACAGTGACCCTATCAACAAAAGGCCTAAAGCCTTTTTATAACTATTAGTGTTTCTCAAAGTTCCTAGAGTTTCCAGAGGCATTTTGCTCATGAAGTACATGTCACTCCTGCTTCCAACCACAATAGGAAGACCTTAATAGACCACACTCCCCAAAGGAGATAGTTCAGTGCTAAAGAAATTTAACAAAGATGCAGATCATCTAAACTATAATCAGCCAACTTGAACTTGTGGATGTATTCAAGTTATTGACCCTATTAAAATTCAATTTAAGTTTTTCTTAAGTGCACATGATACATTTTCCAGAACTGACTACATATTATGACACAAAGCTGACACAAAGTAATTATCAAGAAATTTTAAAAAGCATTGAAATAACACAAAATATCTTTTTTAGATCACAATGCCATATAACTCAAAATTAATGACAAGAGTGTAAAGCTTTTATCAAAACAACTATGAAACATTATCTTACCCCAGTCAGAATAGCAAAATTTAACAGAACAGCAAGCAACAAATGCTGGTGAGGTTGTGGAGAAACTGGAACCC
Organism: Elephantulus edwardii; assembly: GCF_000299155.1. NCBI lineage: Eukaryota > Metazoa > Chordata > Mammalia > Macroscelidea > Macroscelididae > Elephantulus > Elephantulus edwardii. Next base: position 14,610,651 of record NW_006399831.1, read on the forward strand.
TTATTCACTGTTGGTGGAAGTGTAAAATGGTGCAACCACTGTGGAAAGTGGTGTGGCACTTTCTCAAAAAGTTGCAAATAGAGGTACCATTTGACCCAGTAATTCCACTACTGGGGATATACCCCAAAGAGACTATAACTGACATCCAAGCAGCAAGCAGATAGATGCACACCCATGTTTATTGCAGCTTTGTTCACAATAGCAAGGAGTTGGAAACAACCTAAGTGTCCATCAACAAACAAATGAATAGAGAAGCTGTGGCATATTCAGACAATGGAATACTACACTGCATTGAAAAACAAGGAACTCATGCAATATTATTAAAAAATGGGTGACTCTGGAGGACATTATGCTGAGTGAAGTATGTCAGTCACAAAAGGACAAATACTACATGGTGCCACTGTTGTAAAACAAGACTGACATCAGGGTTGGAGGAAGACTGAGAAAGAAGGGTTCAGTAATGCATACTGCTTTGAAACAGAGGAGGGAGAAAACTGTTTAAAAGGGATATGCGATTAGGTATTTTTGTCATAACAGGAGTCCAGAGCAAAGGCTGCATAGTAGAGTGGACCTCGGGGAGGGTTTGTAAAACAATGAAAGAATTTTTCTTTTACTTTTCCAAAAGGGTAGAGTACTAGGGGGAGGGTTGGGAGGGGAAAAAAGTGCAACAATTAATGAATGGAAATCCAAAGTTTCTGTAATTTTTCATTGAAATTAATAATAATTAAAAAAGAGTGTAAAGCTTTTAAAACCAGTCACATAGAAGCTAAATAACATCCTGCTAGGATACAATTGGTTATAGAACAAATTAAAAAAATGAAATAAAAAATTTCCTTGAAAAAAATTATAGTAAAAATGTAATATAACAAAAACTCTGAGATACAGCTAGGACAATCCCCAGGGGTCAGTTCTTAGCAACAGACAAACACATAAAAAAAAGAAGAAAGAAGCAAAATTAATGACTCAACAATCACATCAAATAGAGAAAGAACAACAATCTAACCCAAAGCAACTAAAAGTAAGGACAAGAGCTGAAATCAATGAGACAGAAAATAATTAAAGAGATGGAAATACAATTAAAGAGATAGAAAGACAAAACCATCATCAAGACTAGGAACCAGTTCTTCGAAAGGCTTAATAAAATAGACAAGCCATTAGTAAACAAAAGAAAAGAAAGACAAGACAAACATAATTTGAATAGGAAGTGACATCACAAGAGTACCATTTGGCATCAAATCAAGAATATTAGAATATGATGAAAATTATGATGGCTTAGTGGTAAGAAACTGTTCTGCAATCCTGTAGGCAAGCAGTTTAAATACACCAATTGCTTCTGGGAGAAACGTGGGTGATCTTCTCCTGTGCAATTAAACTATCTCTGAAAAACCTGCTGGAGGGTCAGTTATGAATGGATTCTGACTTGATGATAAAAAATAACAACATACTCTGATAAATTTGACAACCTAGAGAAAATAGCTTCCTTGAAACACACACCCTGGCTAGGCTGACACTGAGGAATGTAGATCACTTCAAAAGATTCATAATAAAAGAAGACATCAAGCATGTCATTAAAAGACTCTCTCTCCTGCATCCCACATCCCCTCAAATGAAACTCCTGACCCAAATAGCTTCATGGTTGAATTCTACAAAGCTTTAGGAGAAAACCTTTCACCACTTCTACTTAAATTATTTCAAATAATAGAAAAAGAAGGAACACTCCCAGAGTCATTCTATGAAGTGAGAGTAACTGTATTACCAACCAAGTAATTGTTACCAAAAAAGAACATTACTGACCAATATTTCTCATGACTAAGATACAAAAATCTTAACAAAATCCTGGCCCATAAAATCTAACAGTACATTGTTGTTGTTATGTGCCATTGAGTAGTTTGCAACTCATAGCGACCCTATGTACAAGAGCCCTAAAGACCGTTCTATCCTGTGCCAACCT
>NW_006399831.1:14614430-14614988 GCF_000299155.1 Elephantulus edwardii
TTCTTCAGCTTTTGTAATGATCTTTTGCATTGACCAAGGGGGATTCATTACAGATATACAAGGATGATTTAGCCTAAGATAAACAATGTAATTCATCACCTTAACAAAGCAAAGCAAAGGACCACATTATCCCCTCAGGTGATTCAGAAAAGGCCTTCAATAAAGTTTAACATTTCTTCTTAATTAAAACACTTAGCAAAATAGAAATAGAAGGGAATTTCCTCAACACAGTGATAAGCACATATGCAAAACCAAGAGCCAATATCATTCTCATTGCAGAAAAATTAATGATATTCCCCTTGTGAACAAGGACCAATGAGAATTCTCACTAACACCTCTCATATTTGGTATTATATTTCAAGTACTTACTAGAACTATACAACAAGAAGGAAACAAAAAACATCCAGAGCAGCAAAGAGGTGATAAAATGGTCACCATATACAAATAACATAGTAACATACAAAGAACACTGAGACTCAATAGAAAAACCATTAGCCAGAGTAGACAAATTTAGGAAAGTGGCAGGATACAAGATCAATATTAAAAAAAAACAAAAAA
>NW_006399831.1:14615563-14616976 GCF_000299155.1 Elephantulus edwardii
ACACACACACACACACACACACACACATCACACAAAACCAACTCAAAGTTAATCAGAGACCTAGGGGCAAATCTCCAAACCACAATCATCAAAAGAGATAAAATGAGACTTAATGTAAAAGGTCTAGCCTTTTAGAAGCTGGCAAATGGAACAGAAATTCACAGCAGGGAGAGAATAATATTCATGAATGTGATCTTCTAAAGATTAAGTCCCTGTGTATATAAAAAACTTTTCTATATAGTGAAAAGAAAACTTACTGAAAAAAATCATTTGGCAATGACATCTCAGACAAGGGTCTCATAAGGAAAATTTACAGAAAACTATAGAATGTTTAAAAGAAAAAGACTTGTAACTCAATTACAAAATAGGCAAAAGACATAGAAAGACTTTTCAAAGAGAAAGACACGTAGATGGCCAACAGACACATGAAGAAATGTTCAAAATCACTGGCAATAAGAAAGATCAATGAGAAGCAATGAGATACCATCTTATGCAAGTTGTAGCTGCAAAGTTTAATAGAACAGAAAGCTGTAAATCTTGGAAAGGATGTGGAGTGATTGGAATTTTCATACACTGTTGGTGGGATTGTAAAATGGCATAGCTACTCTGGAAAGCAGTTTGGCATTTCCTCAAAAACCTGAGCATAGAAATTCCATAAGACCCAGCTATTTCACTGCTAGGAATATACCTCAAGGAACTTAGAACTAAGGCACAGACAATGATTTTTACATCTATGTCTACAGAGCATTATTCATTAATAGCAAGAATGTAAAAACAGCCCAGATGACCGTCAACAAATGAATGCACTGAAAAATTTTAATCCAGTCACACAATGGGATACTATGCAGAACTCAAGAGCAACACTTTAAAAAATACTACATGAAATGGAAGAGGCTAGAGAGCATTATGCTGAATGAACTAACTCATTCGCATAAGGACAAATACTGCACAAGACCATTATTGTAAAAATAGAAGGACAACAGTAAGATTTAAGAGTCCAAAGGTGGGGGAGAGAGAGTCCAAAGGGGGGATATAAGGTGGCAAGGGGACTGAGGGGGAGAAGGAGGTGGAAATTAATGGGGTCTCAGAGCTTGGTGGGCAGGCAGAAGGGGTGAAGAAATTATGAAAGATCCTGTGGGAAATTGAAAAGGTAGCGTGAGAATGGGCATATATTAACTATAAACTTCATTAAAGAAAAGCTTGGAAGAACTCTAGTAGTCCTAATCCACAACATAAACAGTCTTCCAAGTATCCTCAAAAATATACAACCAGGAGAAGATAAAATAGATGAATGGGACCTTCTAAGAATCAAATCCCTATGCACATTCAAAAACTTCTCCAACAGGGTAAAAAGGGAAGCCACAGACTGGGAAAAAGTATTTGGGAATGACATGTCAGATAAGGGACTTATAT
>NW_006399831.1:14617586-14619728 GCF_000299155.1 Elephantulus edwardii
ACAAATACTGCATGGTGCCACAGTTTTAGACTGGGACTGACATCAGGGTTGGGGTAAGACTGAGGAAAAACTGCATTGAAACAGAAGAGGGAGAGAATAATTTAAAAGCAATATATGATAGGGTATTATGGTTATCACAAGAGTCCAGAATTAAAGTTGCATAGTGGAGTTTACTCAGGGCGTGGGAGGGTTTCAGGGGGATTGTATACCAAAGAAGAAATCTTTGTTTTGCTTTTCAAAGATAGGAGCGAACTGTGGGGTGTGTGTGGGGGGGGACTGGGCAGGGAGAAAAGTGCAATGATGAATGAATGAAAATCCAAAATCTCTGTAAATGTTCATTAAAATTAATGAAACGAAATTTAAGAAAATGTGTGGAAATAATCATATGAAAGACAAAGTAAATGAAAGAATGTGGGAAACACAATGTATATGCATTTTTGTTTGCAAATAAATATAAAATAATATTAAATCTAAAAAGAAAACTGATATATTTTCTTCAAAAACAAAACTTTTGATTGTAGCTTACTGATTATGGTGCAGTAGATTGCTAATAATGGCTTTCTTGACAATCGGTTTTTGCTTTTACCATATGATTGAGTCACTGAAAACTTATTGCCACAAAATCAATACCAACTCTTTTGAGTCTCTTTTGATTTTGTTTATGAGGTTATAAATTACACTAGAGGATATTATTGCCCATCTTTCTTCTGGGGCTCTGCTGGTGGACTTGAATCACCAGAAAGGTATGGCCTTTGGATTCTCAAGAGAACTTCCTACAGACTTTTCCACTAGAGGTTTCACATGACTGGGTTGTTGGGTATCATCTACTTGATTGTAACTTATAGTGATTCTATGATCAATAGATCAAAACTTAACCCTATTCCGTGTCATCCTCATGATTTCTGCCATACTCAAGCCCATAGTTACAGTAACTCTATTAATCCATTTCATTAAGTGTTTTCTTCTCTTTCACTGACCCTCCACTTTTTCCCATCATAATGTCTTTTACTCTTGTCTGGATGGGACTATACTAGAAACGTGGATGAGGTAAACAGTACTATTTGAGTGGAAATATGCAAATAAATTTTGTAGACTAGTAATGAGGGCATTGGCCAGCTTTTCTGTCTTTCCAGGCAAATTGAGCAGGTTCAGACACGAAAAAGGGGGACTCTTGCTATTAGAAGAAAGAAGTGGAGAGTGTAGTAGTACATTCTTTTAGGTCAGAGATTCCTGCAAAAGATGGGAGCCAGCAGCAGTAGCAGCATCAGCCCTAACACCACCAGCAGCAAAGCTGATGGAGAACCAGAAATTGCACTGGAACTGCCACCCCAAAAAGCCTTTACCCAGATTTACTGCAGGACTGGTGGGGGTGTGGGAGGGGGCAATGCCATAACTGGAAAGGCTAAATAATCTGTGTAATACTGGTCCACAGCCAGAATGTTGAAGTTAAGGGGGCCTGCAACCACACCTGGGAAACTGTCCTGATTGAAGAATAGTATCCTATACCCTACCTCTATTGTAACTTATTAACTAGCCTAATAGACGCCCTAATCCTTATGTACTGTCTATGAATTTTGTGTGGCCATTGCAATGGCTTAACACACCTAGTAGTAGAGCAGAAAGAGTCCTAGAGTGATTTTTACGTTATAGTTGGTAGAAATAGGCGCAGGGAAGTGAGGTGCAAGTCTGACTTCATAGAAATCCATTTTGAGCTGTCGATTACCTATTGTTACACTAACTCTATAAATACATTTCATTAAATGTTTTGAGACTCTTCTGCCTTCTGGAATTTGTGGAGGGCTGACACTACCACCTTCATACAAGTTGCATTGTTGTTACAGTGACAGAATTTACTCCCTAAGGCTGAACTCTTTGTATTTGCATTACTTAGCTAATTAGCTTGACCAAGTTTTCAAACCAAAGTGTCGTTTCTTAAATCTAAAAAATTTTTGTTGTTGTTATGTGCCGTTGAATCGCTTGCAACTCATAGCGACCCTATGTACAACAGCCCTAAACTTTGCTCTGTCCTGTGCCAATCTCACGGTCTCTGATACACCCATCCTGATTACTGCAGTCATTGAATCAATCCACCTCATAGAGGGTCTTCCCCTCCTGCGTTGTCCCTCCTCTCTCCCAAGCATG
>NW_006399831.1:14620013-14622180 GCF_000299155.1 Elephantulus edwardii
GGAGAGGTCCCTAACAACAGACTTTCCCATTGCAATAAGTCTTTTAATTTCCTGGATGCTGGTGCCAAGAGTGTTGACTGTGGAGCCAATCAAACTAAAGCTGTGAAAAATCTCAAACTCTAGGGAAAATTTTTTCTAAGGAAAAAAATTTTACTCAAAGAAAATCTCTGTTTTTACTTTTGGATTAAAGAACTCTGATGGTATAGTGCTTTATGTGTTGAAGTACTAAGGAAAAGGTTGGTGATTTGAATCCATCAGTGGTTCTATAGGAGAAAAGATGTGTATTCTGTTCTCATAAAGATTTAGAGCTGCAGAAACTAAAAGGAGAGGGCGTGGCCACTATGAGTAGGGCGGACTCCACCAAACTGAATTAATTCCCAGAGTTAAATAAGGGAATAAATTTCTTAGCGCTTTGACATAACTTTATTTCTGGAAAGTTTAGAAAGGTGAGCTGTAACCTGAACCAGCTAACTACAAAGTGGAAATTATAGACATTTCTGTTTCTCTGAAAAAAAGAAAATACTAAATTGCCAGATATTTTATTTTAATATTGCAGACTTGGTGAACTTAAGTCTGACCTATTAATCTCATCAGAAAATTTTAATGATGTAAAACACACTCATAAATAATCATGATTTGCTATGCAATTATTAGCAAAAAACTGAAAGAAGGAAAATAGATCTCCATGAAAATATTCCTTTCCTTTTATAAAAAAACCTATGGACTTAGGTTTTATTTCTATAGAACTGCTGATTGTCAATATAATTATTTTCTCAAGGATGGAAGTAAATGGCTATACTTCTATCTCAACTCTAAATGTCTCTTTTCTTGCTCAATTTTTAATAACACAACTTTATAAAATATGGTACGGCTTACTTCTCTCTAATTTTTCTTTATTTGTTTATAGAGTCAGGGGCTTTATTAACTGGTGTGTCCTACCCTTTTACTAGAGTCAGACACTTAATACCCACTCAATAAATATTTGTTCAATGAATAAATGACATAAATAACCCGAGTTATAAACATGAAAATCTCAGAAGTCTAAATATTTAACACATGCTGCATTTTGGTACAAAAGATTTTTTTTTCCTGGAATTAGGAAGATTTGATTTGTCTTAGTTACACTTACTCAGGTATATGGGCATACCAGCTAACATTTGTGGGTGAAGTCTGCAACTAGATGTAAGCACCAAATAAAATGCATTAATAATTTCAAAGTTAAATAGTAAAATGCACATCAAGTTTGTGGTGGAGAAATAGGGAACAGTAGAAATTCTTCTAAGCCAATAAAACTTTAAGGGCAAAGATTGTAATTAAAATACAAGTAAATTTAATCTTTCTACTAATCGTTCCTGCACCGTTAGCCTGTTTCCATCAAACTAATTGGTGGCAGATGGAACAGATGCATGGTGAGATTACAGCTCCACATTATGGCAGGGTTATAACAAATGTGACATTTCTCCCCCCTCTATTATGTGTTTAATATTCAAGAAACGCACTTCTTTGATTTCTTCACACACCAAATTTTTTTCCCTCCTTTTGATACTGATTAAAAAGAATCAAGTTATTTCATACAAATGAAATCCATTTGATTCCTCCTAATCAGTTTTTATTGAGTGCTTACTGTGTTCATGGAGAGCACATTTTCTTGACTTTAAGAAATTTATAAGAATATCCATAGTAATAAAGAATAAACACTATCATTACTCTCTTTTGGGGGGACAGATTTTAAAAATACAGTTTGAAGAACAATTATATGTGTGTAAGTTTTATTTAAAATAAAATCTAATAAAAATTTAAATTGTTCCTTTTCTGTTACAAAAAAGGAACTCACAAAATTAAGCAACTTTTCTTTCAAAATTTCTGCACAGAAATAAAATGCTTTGTCATTGGTTTCTTGATAGCAATTATTAGATCCCATAGGACATAATTGTAAACAATTTTATTCTGGATCCAGATGTGGGAGTCCTGAAGGAAAACAAAGTATAAATTCATATGTTGTTGTTGTTGTTATGTGCCGTCGAGTCGTTTCCGACTCATAGCGACCCTATGCACAACAGCTCTAAACCCTGCTCTATCCTGTGTCAACCGCACTGCCTCTGACACACCCATCCCGATTACCCCAGTCACCGAATCAATCCATCTCATAGAGGGTCTTCCCCTCCTG
>NW_006399831.1:14626000-14627840 GCF_000299155.1 Elephantulus edwardii
GTCCAGTCGTAGGCGACTCATAGTGACCCTATGAATGAAAGACCTGAATACTTGTATAACTTTCATTGTTTCTCCAATTTTATAGCCAGTATATATTTGTCAGTTTATGGTATCATGGTATCTAGTGCTTTTGGTATGATGTTAGAAGATAAGTCACCAGTGTTGCAAATACTAGAAGCATTATCTATCATGGATGGAATTCAGGGGAGCTTCCAGACTAAAATTGAAATTGGTGGTCTGCTTCTGAAATAATTGGTCCTATGAAGAAAAGTGTATGCTATAGTACTAGAAGTTGAGCATTCAAAATACAACTAAGGAAGAGCTGCTTCATCGACATAGTTGTTGTTTGCCGTTGAGTCAGAACTGACCCATAGTGATGTGATTTCTCAGAGGCAGTGAATCTCACAGGAGGAGACTGCCCATTCTTCTTTGAATGAGCAGCTGGTAGATTTGAACCATGTGTCTTTAGAACTGCAGTGCAGCTTCTTATTACTGGCCTCAATGTAGAGTCTATCTTAATGATAGAGTAAAACTTCCAGGACCTTTGTTTACTGATAACCCTTCATTTGCTGATGTTTTCATGTCTTACCATGAGAAGAAACATGTGCAAATGTCCATTAATAATAAGAATGTGGGATCCACTAAAGAAAACAAACCCAAAGCACGCAAGATTGAATTGAAATGGGCTGGTATTGACCATTTTGAATTGGACAATCATACTGTATACTATGCTGGGCATGACAGCATCACATTCATTGTCTAAAAGTACATTTCAGGATCTGTCATAATCAGTATTGCTATCAGTAATTAGAGCAAGCACAGTGTGGTGAAAGCTAAGTCTGACCTCTAGTAACTCCATGAGGTGGATATACTCCGTCAACAATATCCATTACCCAAAACTAATTCCCAAGAGGGCAGGTATGTTCTTCTACATTCCTGTACTCACTTTTTGGTTGTAAAAATCTGTTGCAATAACTCCACAGACTTGGCAGAACTATATTCATGGTTATGAGGTTTATTAGGGAAGCTAGCCCTGGTGGCTTAGTGGTAAGAAACTCTGCTATAATCTCAAAGACACACAGTTTGAATCCACCAGCTGCTCTGTGGGAGAATGATGGATATTCCCCTCCCACGTGATTTACTATCTCTGAAAACCCACTGGCTGGTCAGCTTTGGGTCAGTTCCAACTCAATGGTACACAACAACAAAGACATGAAGCTAGTACAATCCCTGACAGGCTATAGTTCAGGTTAACAGCAAAATATCCTTAAATAGAAATAGCTTCTCAGCTAACAGCAAAGCATAAGCCTTAAATCCAAAAAGCTTTTGTGTCAACAGCAGGATGTAATCCTTGGTGCAGAAATCTCTGACTCCAAAGACGTGGCTGTCCATTCTCTGCTTCATCTTCTTCTGGTGGTGAGCTCCGTCTTTTCTGTCACTGAATCTGAAGAATTTGAAGGTGAGACTAGCCAATTTCCTCGTGGATAGACTAACACACACTATTTTCATGAGAAAGAGATGGTTAGTGCAGCTGTTGGTTATGTAGGAGAGGAGTCAACGTGTGTGCAGGGAACGCAGAGTTGAGGCAGCTGGACAGATAAAAGATGTATGTTGTTTTGGCACTGTTGAGTATGATTTATAGTGACTGTGTGAACAACAGATCTGAACCCTGTCCTATCTTGTGCCTTCTTCACACTATCTGACACACTACAGGCCAATGTAGCAGTCACTGTGTCAAGTCACCTGGTCAAGGGTTTTCCATTCCTTCTTGAATCCTCCACTCTTCCAAGCACTGTGTCCCTCTGCAAGGAATAGCCTCTCCAAGCAACATTCCCAAAGT
>NW_006399831.1:14628545-14632078 GCF_000299155.1 Elephantulus edwardii
CCAAAGATTCAGAAATTAAGGTTTCCCACAAACTTCTAAACTCTAGTTTCATCAAATATGCAATAAAGATGCATAGAGAGTCATTGACATTTGGAGATTTCCCCCCAAAAAATAAACAAGAAGGATAGATGGTTCGAAAATAGGGCCTTGGTGATAAAAACAACAATGGGGATCAAATGATACATTTTTTTTATGACCAAGACTAATTTACTGTGAAAACATAAAGAATCACTGTACATGTAGACCTTATTGGATAGAATACAAACAGAAGTTGTGGATCGCAGTATCATTGTCCAAGGGCCAGCTATATAACTAACTGACACTATGTAATGTTGTTGTTGTTACGTTCCATAGATTCCTCTGCAACTCAAAGCAACCCTATGTACAATAGCCCTGAGCCCTGCCGTATCTTGAGGCAGTCATACTGACTCCAACACATTTACCTGCATTACCTGCATTACTGTGTCAATTCATGTTATCTGGGAACTTCCTCTCCTGTGCTTCCTCTCCATCCAAGCATGATGTTCTTCTCCAGGGACTGATCCCTTCTGGCCACATCCCCAAAGTGTATGAGATGGAGCTTCAAAATCCTTACCTCCACAATTCTTGCCTCTCCAGGACAAAACTTGTTTGTTCTTTTGGAAGTCCATGGTATATTTAATACTCTTGTCCAGATTTACAACTCAAAGTCATAGTTTCTTCTTCTGTCATCATGAGTCATTTTCCAACTCTCTGATGCACAGCAAGTAATCATGAAGACCATGACCTGGATGAGACACACCTTAGTCTCTAGACTGACATCATTGCTTTTGAGTACTCTAGAGAGTTCCCTGATAGCAGACTTTCCCTAATGAAATTGTCTTTTTTTTCCTGACTGCTACTGTCAAGAGTGTTGATTGTGGATCCAAGTAAGCTGTAATTGTTAACAATCTCAATCTCTTTTCCATCTATCATGGTGCTGTCAATTAGTCCAATGGTGAGAATGTTTGTTTTCTTGATGTTGAGCATCAATCCATATTGAAAACTATAGTCCTTCACCTTCTGCAGTAAGTGCTTCTAATAGACTATTTAGGAAGTGAGTGGAAGAAAATGAGAAGAATTAACAACTATGTGGTTTAAAATCAGGAAAAGTGTGTGTCAGAATTGTATTCTTTCTCCAAATCTGTTCAATCTGTATGCTAAGCAAATAAACTGAAAAGCTAAGCAAGGATTTTGAAGCTCTATCTGACATACTTGGGCATGTTGCAAGGGGGGAATCAGTTCTTGGAAAGAGACATCATGCTTGGGAGGTACAGGGAATAAAATAATTGATCATTCCTGTAAGAGTCTACTTGATTTGAACTAAAGCCTAAATTAAATTATTATTAGAAAACATATATCCATCCTCCTAATTTTACAATCAATCAATATAAAGAACAAATGTCAATGAATGAAAGTTGAAAATATTTTGTAAAGCAACACCAAAAAATGTGCTGTTAATTTTCATTTTAGGAGTCTCTTGTGGCCTAGTGGCGAGAAGCTGGCCTTCAATGTCAAAGGCATGAAGATCAAGGTCACTAGCTGCTCTGTGGGACAAGGATGGACAATCTCCTCGAAAACCCTCCAGAGGGTCAACTATGGGTCAGTTGCAACTCTATGGTACACAACAACAAAGAATCTTTTTCTATTGCTATCACAACAATGCTATTTTTATTGGATATCACATGTGAGCTGACACTGATTTCAAGGGATTCACGATACTACACTAGATTATCAATTAGAGTAGGAGAGTTGGCTAATAAATGGAATTATGATCCAAGCAATGCTGCATCATGGGGGAAGGGTAAAGATTAGTGCCACAATCAAATACTGGAAAGATGCAAAGTAGTTGATTTTTACCCGCATCTCTTTTTATCTTTCCCTTATAGTTGGTGCTGAAGATAGATGAGTTCTGGAGGATGACAGGTGGTTACTTCAACTACAGCTGCTGTTTCAAATGTGGTCTCCTTACCAGAACAAATCAATGTATCTCGACACCTGGTATGCAGTTATTTATCTGAAAACCAATTTTTCTTATTCTGCACGTTCCCCTAGGTATAGGACACCACATTTGAAAAATTACTGCTGAAAGAAAGGGCTACACAACTTTAATAATGGGCCTAGTATTCTAGCAACACATAAACTGTTTTTAATATTGATTATGTTGTTCTTATAATATCTGGAAAGAAGGCATCTTAAATGTGATGATGTGACATTTAAATGTCATTTATTACTGAAAAATGAGCTATTGCTTCTTTTATATCGGTCATCTTTCTGGATGCTGAAAATATAGGAATAAACAAAACAAAAAAAGCACTTGTCTTGAGTTGACATAATTAGGGAAAGATTGCATGAAGAAAAAAAGTAAGCTAACTCTTAAGTGGGAAATGTATGATTATGCACAGATGAGTGCCATGATTTTTTATGTTATTAAAGGACCTCAGAGGTTGATATACTATTAATATAAAAACATAAAACCAAACCTACTGCATTTGAGTTAGTCTTGACTTATAGCCACTCTTTATCAGGTTACAAACAGTCATTCGGAGGAAATTACTTACCTTTCTCTCATGGAGCAGCTAGTTGATTCAAACTGCCGACCTATCAGATACTAAACATACTGTGTATTTAATTAGAAGTTTATAACTGCAATAATTCTAATGGAAGAAAATAATATCTTAGAACAGGTTGATAAAAGTTGGTCGTAGTAAGAAATGACCATACTCCAGATATATTTTTAATGAAAAATAAGATAATTTTGTTAATGGTTTTGGCTTAAGGCATAGAGAGAAGTCAAGGTTTTAACCTGGTATTAGTAACATCAGAAGATGGCTACCACTGCTTATGCTGGAGGAAGTACGGTTTCCAGAGCCAAAATATAGCGTCATTGTGGGTAGTGAGTCAAGATGGCAGTTTCCCAGTTGTTGTTAACATGGATCTGGGGACATCTAGAACCAAGGAAAGGAATAAGAACCACTTGCTGCTTGAGACCTTACAGAAAACAGAATAAATACTGTATAAATAATCCAATTTTTCTCTGACTTTGCAATCTCTTACTAATGCTGTACATTGACTTAAGCTGTCTGTAAACCATCATGTAATAACAAGAAAAGGCAGACAACTAATTTGAAAGTAAACAGGCAGTAGAATAAGAGGATGAACAAGGAGCTAGGTATAAAAATTACATTCTGTGAATAGCTCTAAGCTAGAGATGTAAATGTGAATATTCAAATGAAGAGAATGAATCCTTTGTAAGACTGGAAACTAGATCTCACCAAGCTCACCTTCTAAAACATGGTATATATGTGACGCAAATTTGGTTATTCAATTTTCCTTAATTTTTAGAGTCAGAAACCTCAAATAGACTACTTAGGAAGTGAGTGGAATAAAATCAGAAGAATGAATGGCTTAAAATCAGGAAATACATGTGTCAGTGTTGTATTCTTTCTGCATATCTACTCAATCTATATGCTGATCAAATAAATTAAGAAGCTAGGCAAGGATTTTGAAGCTCT
>NW_006399831.1:14632668-14642033 GCF_000299155.1 Elephantulus edwardii
GGGTAGTTGTGAAGACAAAGCAAAGTATTAAAATAAAATTAGAAAGAGCTGGGAGTAAAAAAAAAATCAAAAGGGAAGAACTTGCTCAAGATTTCTCAAGCTGAAGGAAGTGAAGAACAAATTCAAACCTCAAGTTCCAATACTTAAATATCCTATAGACAATATATATTGACTGATCCAGGAAGCATCTGGGAACAAACATTTGGTAATACTATCTTACACAAGAGTCTTATAACAAAAGTTTACAGAATACTCCTGGACCTCCACAAGAAAAAGACTGATCACCCAATTACAAAACGGGCAAAAGAAAGGGAAAGAATTGTCATACAGGAAGATAATTTGAATGGCAAAAAGCCACATGAAGAAATGCTCCAAATCACTGGCAATAAGAGATGCAAATCAAAACCACAATGAGGTACCATCTCACTCCATTAACAGTGGCAAAGTTTAACAGGGCACCAAGTAATAAATGTAGGAGAGGATGTGGGGAGAAAGAAATACACATTGTTGGTGGGATTGTAAAATGGTACAACCATTCTGGAAGGCAGTTTGGTGCTTCATTAAAAAGCTGAACATAGAAATTCCATATGATCCAGCTATTCCACTACTTAGAATATACCCTGAGAATATAAGATCTGAGGCACAAACTGAGATTTGTACACCAATGTTAATAGCAGCATTATTCATCATCGTAAGAACAAGGAAACAGCCCAAATGTAGAACCAGAAACAAATGGATTGAGAAGTTAAGATACGTTCACATAATGGAATACTATGCAGCATGCAGAAGTAATGATTTTATAAATTATTACTTAACTTTTGAGGGACTGGAGAGTGTTATTTTGAGTGAACTAACTCAGTCCTACAAGGATAAGTATTGTATAAACAATTATTGTAGAATGAATTAAATAAATATTGCATAAAATCATTACTGTAGAGTAAGAATCCAAGACAGGTGGAAGAGATTGGAAGCAGAGATATGTGTATGTGTATGTGTATGTGTATGTGTATGTGTATGTGTATGTGTATGTGTGTGGGGAAAGGAATCATAGGGTTGTACAATTTGATGGGGGGAGGTGAGGCAAATTCAAAGAATTTGTTCTTGGAAACAATATATTCACATTTTGTAAATAAGCTAGTAGAAAATAAAAAAGTAGACATCTTTCTCAATAGAAAAAAAAAGATGGAAGGAATATACTGAATTACTGTACCAAAAAGAATTGACTGACACAGAACCATTTCAGGTAGTATATAGTTAAGAAGCAATGGCAATAAGGGAAGAAGTTCAAAGTACATTAAAGGAATTGGCAAAAAATAAGGGCCCAGAAACTGATGGAATAACAATTTACATATTTCAATAAACAGAAGCAGTACTGGATGTGCTCACCAGGCTCTGCCAAGAAATCTGAAGGACAGGTATCTGGTCAACTGGCTGGATAAAACCCGTATTTATGTCCATTCCTAAAGAGATGATTCAGCGGAATGTGGAAATTATGAAATAATATCACATGCAAATAAAATCTTGCTGAAGATTATGCAAAACCAGCTAGAACAGTACATCAACTGAGAACTGTCAGAAATGTGAGCTGGATTTAAAAGAGAGCATGGTACTAAGGGTACAATTACTGATGTAAGTTGGATCTTGGTTGAAGCAAAGAGTACCAGAAGGATGTGTGTTTGCATTTTGTCAATTATGCAAAGGCATTCAATCATGCAGATCACAACAAATTGTGTTGAACATTGAGTAGAATGAGAATCCCAGAACACTTGATTGTGCTCATGTATAAGCAATACTAGACTAGGAACAAGCAAACACTGCATGGTATTACAGTAAGACGGTCTTCAAACTTGCTGCAGAAGATCAGGGACGATATATAGCCTTTAATATAGATTGCATCTCAACATCAGGTAAACAGAGATCTTTACTACCAGGCCAATAGGCAGCATCATGAGAGATGGAGAAAAGATTGAAATTGTTCACAATTTCATCTAGTTTGGATCCACAATCAACATCCTTGGCATCAGCAGTCAGGAAATCAAAAGAGTTACATTGAGAAAATCAGCTGTCCAGGACCTCTCCAGAGAACTAACGTGAGTCTAGATATTAGGTGTACCGGATACAGGCCATGATCTTCACGATTGCTTGCTATTTGTCTGAGAGCTGGGCAATGAATAAAGATGACAGCAGAAGAATCAATGTCTTTCAATTGTAGTGCTTAATAAGAGTATCGAAATACCGTGGAAGCCAAGAAAACAAACAGGTCTTTCTAGGGGAGGGCGAAATCAGCTTGCTCCTTGGAGGCAAGGATTTTGAAACAATATTTCATATACTTTGGAGAGGGATATCATGCTTGAAATGGTGGAGAGTCGGTGCAAGAGAAGAAAAGCCTGGATGAGATGGTTTGACAGTCACTGGCAGTAGGTTCAGGTGTGTCAGAAGTGGTGAGGTTGGCTCAGGATAAGACAAGGTTCAGAGACATTTTTCATAGTATTGCTATCACTCATTGTCAAATCCACATTACCTAACAATAACAGTCCACTTATATCCCATCCTGTTGCTACCAGAACACAAGTCTGTCATCATATAAGTTTTATTTTTTATTAATAAAAATTTGATAAAATTTTTACTCAAAACACACAAAATATTATGTCTGCAAAAAACTGTTGAGAGAACATCAAAACTGTTGTGAATTATTCTGAGATTTATGGTTTGCAATATTTCTATTTTGTTCCTATGTAAGGAATTTGACATATACCTCTGCCTTCTATTTTTCATTTACTCATTCATTGATGTAGCGTAAGAACTGACTCATATCTTACGCTTTAGCAGGCTTTCAGAGGCTCTCATTCATGCAGACTCTTTTCCTCATATGAAGCATCTGGTGAATTTGAACTGCCAGGAACTCATCACCTTTGTATCTCTCTACCAGAGTTCCATACTAAATAAATAGTGAGAATTAAACTGATATCACCATTGTAAATGATCCTCCAAGCATTGGCTGAGTTCACGTGTTAGTGTTTTAGAAATAGATGGCATTGAATAATAAAGAATGAAGCTATACTCAGAAAAATCTTTTAAATGTATGTCATTTAATGATTCAAAACTACTTACTAGAATCTATTTCTTAACACTTATTCGCTAAAGGTGCTTTTTAATTTTGCTCATAAACAAAAATATTAAAACAATTTGTAATAGAGTGTGGTCTTTCCAATTTTACTCACAGATCTAGATATGAGCTCCTCTTTGCTGTGCCTGCTTCATATCCTTTCACACTTTATTGTCTTTATAAAAGCGGTAGCGGCAACCTACAAAATTAATTTAAGTAAAGGTCTGCATTACAACTGAAAGCCATTAACTGGCAGCCATTTACCAATGCACAGGATAAAATCAATTTTAATTAGTATTTTTTGGCTTTAATGAAAAGTGATTACAGAATTGGCATTTCAGCTAATACTGTTGTGATTTACGGTGAAGTGATGCTAATTAATTTTCTGTAGAATTGCTATAGCCCTTCAAAATCTGCAATAATGTAGCTTATTTGCTGATTCCAGGGCTGCCTCAGCACTTCAGAGCTACTTAACAAAAGGCTTCTTAATGGTTGACAGATATATTTCACACTGTTGCTTGTAAGCTATAGAATATTATTATTATGTTCATAAGAATGCTGAAATTTCACACCATTTATTAATTTTCGACATTGCAAAAATGTATAAAGAGCACTAGCAAAACTCCTGTTATTTTAAAAGCAACAAATTTAAAAGCACTAATTCCAAGTGCTTAAAAGCAGACATACATATTTTAATTTAATAATATTTAATGATTTTTCTTTATTTCTCCACTTTTTTCTTTCCTTGAATATACTGGTAGTAAAGTCAACTATCTGAATTTTAAATGTTACCTTTTAAAAAACCCACTTGAAAGTAGGAAATAAAAGAACTAAGTTCAGCAATCTATTTTTCTCATAAATGTCCTAAATCTTACTTTATGCATGATAACTACCTCCTCTTATGTTTTTAAAAGAAGAAAAGAAATCCACACCAATACTTACACTTAAAGATCTTTATAACTTAAAAAGTATAGCTGGTTATCCTTCTATTTTGACAATGATTGTCTACTGCAGTGTTTCTCCTTAGTTCACTCAACATAATGCTCTCCAGTCTCTTATTTTTTGAAATTGTTGTTGAGTTATGCATAGTATTCCATTATGTGAATGTACCACAATTTCACAATCCATTCAATTGTAGTTGGACATTTAGACAGTTTCTATGTTCTTGTGATGGTGAATAATGCTTCTATTAACATTGGTGTAGAAATCATGTTTGTGTCTCAGTTCTAATTTCCTTGGGGCATATTCCTATTAGTGGAATAGCTGGTTCATATGGAGTTTCTATTTTCAACTTTTTAAGGAAATCCCAAACTGCCTTCCAGAGGGGTTGTACCATTTTACAATTCCACCAACAGTGTACGAGAGTTCCCACCTCTCCACATCTCCAACATTTGTTGCTTTCTACTCTACTACACCTTGGATCTGCTACTGGAGTGAGATGGTATCTAATTGTGGCTTACTTTCAGTGATTTTGATCATTTATTTATACTTCTGTTGGCTACCTGAATGTCTTCCCCTGAGAAAAGTCTTTCCATGTCTTTTGCCCATTTTGTAATTGAGCTATCAATCTTTTTTCTTTTGGAGGCCCAAGAGCATTCTGTAAACTTTGTTATGAGATCCTTGTCTGAGTTGGCATTGCCAAATGTTTTTTCCCCAGTTGGTAGGTTTTCTTTTTGCCCTGCTGGAAAAAGATTTTCATGAGCAAAGAGATTTAATCTTTAGAAGATCCCATTCACCAGTTGTATCCTTTATAGATTGTGCATTTCTGGCTGCATTTGTCAGCCTCTTTATTCCATAGACTAGGCCTTCTAAGCTTGGTCCCTGTTTGTCTCTAGTGAACTTTATGGCTTTGGATCATAATAAATTATCTATAACATTTAGACAAATGGCAATTTCAGATAACTGAGCTTATGTGAAACCTAAACTTAGACAAAAAGTAATTTTTAGAACAAAACAAATGAACACTGAATAGTTTAAAATGAAACAAAAAAAGTTATGAGTGAGGGTTGTAGTCTTTCTTCATACTTAGTCAATCTATATGCTGAACAAATCACTTGAGAAACTGGATTATATGAAGAATATGGCATCAGGATTGGAGACTCATCAACAAACTGAATTATATAGATGACACAAACTTGCTTGTAAAAAGTGAAGAAGACTTAAAGAACTTAATGTAGAAGTAAAAGACTACAACCTCATGATAGATGGAGAACAGATTCAAGTTGTCAAGGGCTTTAATTTTCTTGGATCCACAATCAAATCCATGGTAGCATCAGCCAAGAAATTAAAAGATGTGTTGAATTTGTAAAATATACTGTCAAGGACTTTTCCAAAGTTCACAGCTAATCCAAGCCATGATATTTTCAATTGCTTCCCATGGACTGCCTAAAGAGCAATCAAATCTGTCTTGGAGAAGTGAACAGAATGTTTCTTAGAGATACTGATGGTGAAATTTTATCTAACTTACTTTAGGCATAATTTCAGGATTAATTAGTCCTTATAGAGAGACATCATGCTGGTGAAGCTAGAGGATCAGTGAGAGAGAGGAAGCACAGAATAGATGGTGAGGATTGTGCAGGAGAAAGCCAGGGTCTGTCATTTTTTTATTGTGTTTGACTTGATGGCATCTATCAAGAATAACAACAAATTCATGGTACCCTTTTTCATACTTTGAGTGAAAATAATAAATCATAGTGAGAAACTGAACTCCTATGTAAAGGAATTATTTTTTTATTACTAAGAAAGATTTCTATCTGTGAAGACAAATTATATTTGCAAGATTTCCTTTGTGTCAGAGAGTAGAGAAATTTGCAATGCGCTCTCAGTCATTGAAGTGATTATCTGATGATTCCATCTCCTCTCTTATAGTATGATCTTCTGTTGTTATATGCCGTCAAGTTAAGTGTGACTCTTAGCAAACTTATGCTCAATAGCTCTGAACCCAACCCAATCCTGAGCCAATATCATTGTCTCCAACAGACTTAATTCCATTTCTCCAGTCATTGACTCAATCTGTCACATCTGGGGGCTTCCTCTCCAAGGCTGTCTGTCCACCCTTCCAAACATGTTGTCTTTCTCCAAGGACTGGTCCCTCTTGGCTACGTTCACAAAGTAGGTGATGGAGTTTCAAAATGTTTACCTCCAGGGAGCAGCTTGGTTTTACCCTCTCTGAAATATATTTGTTTGTTCTCCTGGAAGTTCATGGTATGTTCAACATTCTTCTCCAGCACTACAACTCAAAGGCATTGATTCTTCTTCTATCATACTTAGTCACTTTCCAGCTCTCTGAAGCATAGTAAGTAATCATGAAGACCCTGGCCTGGATCAGGTGGACCTTAGTCTCCAGACTGACATTGTTGCACCTCAGTACTCTAGAGAGGTCCCTGAAAGCAGACTTTCCCAATGTAATTTGTCTTTTGATTTCCTGACTGCTGCTGTCAAGAGTGTTGATTGTGGAACCAAGCAAGCTGAAGTTGTTTACAATCTCAATCTCTTCTTCATCTATCGTGAAGCTGCCATTTGGCCTAGTGGTGAGAATCATTATTTTCTTGATATTGAGCTTCAATCCATATTGAAGACTATAGTCCTTGACCTTCTGCAGCAAACACCTCATGTCCTCCTCAGTTTCAGCAAGTAAGGTTGTGTCATCTTCAAAATGCAGGTGGTTGATGAGTCTTCCTCCAATTCTGATGCCACATTCTTCCTCATAAAGCCAAGCCTTCTGAATGTTCTCTTCTGCATATAGATTGAAAAAATATGTAGATAGAACACATTCCTGATTCTGAACCATGCAGTATATCCTTGTTCTGTTCTGACTACTGCTTTTTGGTCCAAGTATAGGTTTTTCACGAGCACAGTCAAGTGTTCAGGGATTCCCATTATTTTCAAGGTTATCCCCAATTTGTTGCTATCCATAGTCAAACGCATAGTCATTTTGCATAGTCAATGAAGCAGAGATAGATATTCTTCTGGTACTCTCTGATTTTGGCCAAGAACCGTCTAACATTGGCTATGACATCTCTAGAGCAGCAACCTCTTCTAAGTCAATCTTGCACGTCTAGCATTTCTCTCCTAGATTATCATAATACTTATTACAAATGAGCTGTGTAGCGCACAACATTAGTAAGAACTCTGCTCTTGTTTTAATTTTCTGCCATTGCCATCATGATACTTCTAACGATTTTATTTTGAACTTAAGTTTTATAAATTTTGTAAGTGATGAAACAATGAGCAGAGAAGATGTATATGTTATACACGTCTGCCATTATTTGCTACCTATTAGAATATGACATTCAAAATGCCCTGTAAGAACTAGATTCTGAGGGACCAACACACAACATGTGGGTTCAATGAGATCTAAAGTGCAATATATTATATATACAGCAGAGTAAGCAAGGTGCTGACATCCTCAGGAAGTTGTTTTTTCCTTTTTAACAAGACATGATTGAATGCAGAAGGAGGGTTCTAAAAATCACAATCAGGAATCCTCCTAACGACCTTTCTTACTCATGATACTATTCCTTGCATTTGACAACTACATGTGTGGAAAATTATGAAATAGAAGGGAAAAGAAAGACAAAATTTCCTTTTCTTCTTCCTTACTCACTAGTAACCTGAAAATAGAAAGTATGGATGTAATATGCCTTTGAAGAAGTGAAATAAAATACATTTGGCAATACCATTTCAGGCAAGGGTCTCATATGAAAAGTTTACAGAATCTTATAGGGCCTCCACAAGAAAAAGACTGACAACACTATTAAAAACTGGGCAAAATATATGGAAAGACTTTTCACAGAGGAAGATATTTGTATGGTCAACATACACACAAAAAGTACTCATAACCACTGTCAATAAGAAAGCTGAAAACCACAATGAGATACCATCTTAACCCGGCAGCAGTGGCAAAGATTAACAAGACAGCAAGTCATAAATGTCAGAGAGAATGTGATGAGATAGGAACTCTTATACATTGTTGTGGGATTATAAAATGGTACAACCATTCTGGAAAACAATTTGGCATTTCCTCAAAAAGCTGAATATAGAAATTACATATGACCCAGCTATTTAACTGATTGGAATATACACCAAGAAAATGAGAACGGAGGAATAAATGAAGACTTGTATGCCAGTGTTCACATCAGCATTATTTACCATCACAAGAATATGGAAATAGCCCAAATGTCCATTCACAATCAAATGGTTTGAGAAATTATGGTACAGTTAAATGATGGGATACTAAGGAACATGCACGAGTAATGATTTTGTAAAACAATATCTAACTTGGGAAGGATTGGAGACCATTATGCTAAGTGAGCTAACTCAGCCCCCTACAAACAAACTTTGTATAAGACTATTCTTGTACAATGTGTATGAAGATCCAAAGGGGGAGGGTGAGAGCAGAGGGATGAGAATGGGTTGGTGGCGCTGGTGGTTAATCATAGGTCACACAATTTGATGGGTGGAGTGAGGGGGGATTAAAGTAAATGGGAAAGTCCTGGTGTGAAAAGCAATGTATACAAACTTTGTAAGTAAACCAGTATAATTTTTTTAAAAGAAACAAAATAAAGAAAAATGCACTTGCTTAATAAAACTGAATTCATTGTTGTAGAGTCAATTTTGACTCGTAAGGACCCTTCTTTGGGCTTCTGAGACTGTAAATCTTTACAAGATAGACTACTTTCTTTAGTCAAGTGCCTGATAGATTCAAACCACCAAACTTTCAGTTAGTAGCCCAACATGTTGCACACTGCATGGTGAGAGCTCCTTAAGTTAGTTTAATACCACATATTTACCTTTATGATAAAAAGCCAATAAATATGCACATTTGACTTGCAAGATATTAATTTTGTGTCTTTTTCATGATTAAGCTACAAGAGTTAAATTATCTTGAATATAACGTTAACATTGCCCAATATAAAGGGACATAGTAAAATTCATGCTAAGAATACATAATTTTATTTCATTTTTTTTGGAAAAGAAATGAATAGGAAATTAAAACAAACACAAGGTACATGAGAGATTATAGAAGAAAGCAGAAAGCTTTGGGATTTTTTTGTATTATAACTCACATGGAGATCAAAGGGCAATTTATATTTGGAAACATGTTGTTTTTCCTTCTTTGTTTTATGGCTCCCCACTTTCTAATCTTAAAAAAATATTTTTCTTTTACTGATTGTTGTTGTTGTTGTTGTTATGTGCCGTCGAGTCATTTTCGACTCATAGCGACCCTATGCACAACAGCCCTAAACCCTGCTCTATC
>NW_006399831.1:14642328-14643338 GCF_000299155.1 Elephantulus edwardii
TGAGCACATCCAGGGCAACATCTGTTATCTGAAATACTTCAATTGGTATACCATCTATTCCTGGGGCCTGATAGAGGGAAAAAATGAATAATTTCTTCCTTTAAATAAATCACAATATATTTGATTAAGTAACTTTTCATTATATCAATAATAATTCAGTTATGTCTTTTTGAGACTATCTTAATGTTATTTATTAGATTTAACTTGATTTGTGAGCTAGCCTATCTTCAAATTTACTCTTCAGATGACTTCTTTTATCTTACGTCACAGAGTTATTGTGGAGTGTGTACAATAGCACACACTTAGACTAATAGGACAACTGAAGTGGTTAGCAATGGATAGAGTACGGTGAGTCACAGGTGACTCAATGACACATACCAACAACAACAAATTTGTACACACACATACTTATTGTCATTGTGTTGGAACAGATTCATAGCTGATGCTCCAGCTATGAAGTGTTTGAAGTTGTAAATCACACATGAAGTGATGGTCCATCTTTTTATACTGAGTCACTGATAGATCTAAGCCTCCAGAGAGATTCAGCATTTGGGTTAGCAGCGCAACTACCTACATGCATTATATCTATGTAGATATTTACCTTTTTTTTTTAGTGTCTGTCCAGTCACCTCTGACTCATGATTATTCCATGTGTGTCAATACAGAACTGTGCTTTATTGAGATTTCAATAGCTAACTTTATGGAAGTAGATTTGTATGACTTTCTTCAGAGTTTCCTTGGTGGACTTTGCCTTTCAAACAGCCAAATACAGAACCTATGGTGCTGAAAGAAGAAGTTCAGGCTGCTTTGAATAGCAAAAAATAAGGCCTCAGGAATAGATGGTATACCAATTGACATATTTCAGTTAACAGATGCTGCCCTGGATGTGCTCACCAAGTTGTGTCAAGAAATCTTGAGAACAACCACTTGGCCAACTGACTGGAAGAGATCTATATTTGTTCCCATCCCAAAGAAGGGTGACCCAAAAGAGTGTGGAAACTATAGAACAA
>NW_006399831.1:14644123-14665915 GCF_000299155.1 Elephantulus edwardii
CAGGCCATGGTCTTTGCAATCACTTGTTATACATCAGAGAGTTGGACAATGACTAGGAAGGATAGAAAGAGCATTGATGCCTTTTAGGTGTGGTACTGGAGAAGAGTGTTGAGCGTACCATGGACTGCTAGGAAAACAAACAAATTCATCCTGGAGAGGGTCAAACAGGGTGGCTCCTTGGAGGCAAGGATTCTGAGGCTTCATCTAACATACTCTGGACATATTCTAAGGAGGGACCGGTCCTTGGAGAGGGACATCATGCTTGGGAGGGTGGAGGGATAGTGCAGGAGAGGAAGGCCCTCTATGAGGTGGATTGATTCAGCGACTGGGGCAATTGGGATGGGTATGTTGGAGACAGTGAGATTAGCACAGGACAGATCAGAGTTTAGAGCTGTTGTACATAGGGTCGCTATGAGTCGCAAGTGGCACATAACAACAACAACAACTATTCAGGGACTCTAAAAGTACTAAACAACTGCTTTATGTTTAGCATGTGCTAGATGCTGAAGTTCTAAATTCATAATCACCAGCTGCTTAATGAAAAAGAGATGAGTGGTTTGTGTTCCTGAAACTATATTGGCTTGGGAATCTTGGGTAGCTTTGCCTTAGACTCAACTTTGGTAGTGGATTTCAGCTTAAAATAGTTTCTCTAACTTCATGGATATTGCTTCTCTATTCTAGGTCAAGAGAGAAATAATACATAAGCACATATGGAAAATGTTGTGTGGTGAATAAATAAGATAAGAGGAAAAGTATTAACAGAGGAGGACATTTTAACGGAATGATCAGGGAAGGACAGAAGTACTTATGTATAATATTTAAGCTAAGACATGAACAGATGAGTCAAATTTATTGAAGAAAAGTATTTCCTGCAGAGGAAAAGCAAGTTTCAAAGGCCTAAAATGAAAAGAAGAAAAGAAAACTTGGACATTTTTCAAAAAAATGAGATGGAGTTCAGTATGAGCAGGACAAAGTGAGCAAGGATAGGACTGAGAAATGATGAGAAAAACATATAATTGTGATAGCCAAGCTGGTTATGCAAAGGATCTGAGACTTTTATCCTCTTTTTTATTACGATTTGAATGAAAGTTATAAAATATATTGGTTTTCCATTCACTCATTCATACAATTTTGTTTTCATAACAGTGGTTACAATAGCTACAATGACTGATCATCCTTTTATTGTATATTGTTTTTCCTTTCAATAAACTTAATTCTGACTGAAATAGGTAATCACAAAAAGACAAATATTTTGTACGGCCAATTTAAATAAAAATCTAAATAAAAGTTTATGTGCATATAGAACCGTTCTTGGACAGTTATCAGAAATGGAGAGGAAAGAGAAGACTAAAAATTAATGAATAGATAAGGAAGCTCTGGTAGCCTACTGGCAAGAAGCTGTGGTACAATCCTGAAGGCATGTGGTTCCAGGCTAGCAGATGCTCAGTGGGAGAAGGATGGACAATCTCCTGCTCTACAATTAACTACCTTTGAAACAACTTCGGAGGATCAGCTATGGGTTGGTTCTGATTCTATGGTACACAACAACAACAGCAGATATTTATTAAGATGAATTTTTCTATTGAGAGTCATGGGAAGTTATTTATAGATAGTAAAAAAATATGGTCTATTGTTAAGCTTAAGTAGAGGGAAAAAATCTGTAGGTAGAGACTAAAACAGGAAGACTGCAGCAGCTGATCAGCTGAGAAACACTGGTGATCTGCAAGAGTCTTGTTATCTTGGAAAAGGAATGGGAACACTAATCTGAGATATATTTTGAGATACAACTGTCAGGATTTGGTAACGGATTGGATGTGCAAATTAAAGGAAGAGAGGAAACAAAGATAACTTTCAAAATTTTTAGATTAAATGAATGAATAATGTTAATGTCATTGACTAAGATGGAAATGAATATTAAAAGAAAAGTTGTCTGCTTTGAGGGTGTAAATCAGGAGTTGTTTTAGACAACAGTTAAATCTTAGAAATCCATCAAGAGATGTTATGTTGGTAGCTAGTTCAGATAATGTATGCTAAAAGCTTGATAACTTTCATATACCTACTGCTGTCAAATTACTGTTAACTTACAGCAAACTTGTATGACAGAATAGATATATTTTACATAGTTTCCAAGGCTGTAAATCTTTATGGAAGCAGATTGCCACATTTTTCTCCCACAGAAAAGTTGGTAGGTTGGAACCAGTGACCTTTTATCTATAAAGCAAGTGCTTTTACTACAACACCACTGGTGATTTTGTTGTGTGTCATTGACTCAGAAAGACTCTCAGCTAACTCTCTAACCAGTTTTCAGGGATAGCAAATCCAAACAGTGGAGACTGCTTATCTTTCTCCTGAAGAGCAGTTGGTGGATTAGAACCACATGCTTTTGGGTTGGCAGCACAACTCTTTTTTAATAAACCACAAGACTTCTCAGGGATCTTGATTAACACATACTTATTCTTAAAATAATGAAAGTATTATTCAACACTCAGTAACAACTGTTGCTGTTGTTATGAGCTGTCAAGTTTCCTGCGACTTATAGTGACCCAAAGTACAATAACTCTGAAGCCTGCTCTCTCCTGAGCCAGTCACACTTCTTCCTATACACCTACCCCATTGCCCTAGTTACTGTATCTAGGTCAATGAAATAAAATAGAAAATCCAGAAATCACCCCATCTACCTATGGTCAATTGATTTTTAACAAAGAGATGAAATCAGTTATGTAGGGAAACACCTTTTTATTCTTGATGTTGACCTTCAGTAAATTTTGAAGACCACACACAGTCCTTGACCTTCTGCAGCAAGTGCTTCTAGTCCTCCTCAGTTTCAGTAAGCAAGGTTGTGTCATCTGCATAACATAGATTGTTGATGAGTCTTCTTCCAATCTTGATGCCACATTCCACCTTATAAAGCCCAGCCTTTTGAATTATTTGTTCTACATACACATTGAAAAGATATGGAGACAAGGTGCATCGCTGACACACTCCCTTCCTGGTCTTGAACCATGCAGTGTTTCCCTACTCTGTTTTGAGAACTGCTTCCTAGTCCAAGTATAGATTTCCCATAAGCACAATCAAGTGTTCTGGTATTCTCATATTATTTTTTCCTGCCTCAGGATTTATTCATACAAATAACACAGAAAGGCACCAGCCCCAAGCAGATGGAAGCCAAGGGAGTCACATCACTCTTGCTCTCAGATGGGGAACTCAATTTTGGAGCCTTCGTGAGGGCCTGAGCACCTTTAGGAGCCTAACTTGGAACAGGAGCCTGGCTTGAGTCATTAGCTGGAGCCTGAATTAAGGCCTTAGCTGGTGCCTGAGTTGAGGACTTTGTTGGAGCTTTGGCCTTACTTTCAGCCTTGGGTTTGGATTTTGGCCAATTAAGTCAGAGCTCCTTGGCAAATGGGCCTGGGCATGCTTCCCAAACCTGGGATGGGTGATATAGGCTAGTCAGCTGAGCTGGCGGTTGATACTCCTTGGGATCCTGGGCTTGAACTCCTTGGGCTTGACGAGAGCCTTCACAACCTCAGTGTGTTCATTAATGGCGTGGCAATGCCTGCATCTTCTTCAGGCCCTGTTGTTGTGATCCTTGGCAAAACACATGTTCCTCAGGAATTTGAGGTCTACCTCCTTAAGAGACTCATATTGTTGTGATCAGGGTTTCTTGATGCCATCTCTGTGTCATTTTCGGGACTGGTTGTGTGTGGTGTGGTTATTGGGCTTAGCCATGTTTGCACCATCACTGTGGCTTCCAGAGCCCCAGCAACCAGAAGAGAAAAAAAGGAACTATATTTTTATTTAGTTCTCACAAGATGACCATTTTATTTCTTGCAACCATTGCTTTAAGGCTGTAGTCACTGTAGCAAACACTTCTTATCTTCATTTATTGTTTAAATTGACTATTTTTAAGGATAAGATTCTAACAGTCATTCTAATAGTCTTATTTCCATCTTTAATATATCTACACCAATCCACAAGACATATAATATGATTTTAAGCTAAGGGCTAATTTGTATTGCTAGCCAGCAAGGAACTCCCCCAAAGTAAGCAATTCCCTGCACTTGATGATTTGCTTGAGTGCTCAATCCACCAGCAAGAAATGCAAGAATCATCTTTTCTGCCCAAACTCTACTTTAATCTTGGCTCCTAAAGCCTGAAACTCTGGGCTGTGCATGCTCTTTCTAACCCTTCCCCATTTAATCAATAATGACTCTGGCAGAAACAGAAAGTATATCTTTTTTCCCTAACGCAGGTAATTGAATATTCCCTAATTAGATTAACTTTGATGCCATAATGATAGGTGATATATAGGAGGGCTGGCAGTGATAATTGAAGAGAGAGGAAAGGAGAGAGATTACTTAATGTAAAATAAAGTACAGAACCTAGAGGCCACCTAGAGCTTTAAATATGATGCCCTGGAGCTTTCACAAAGTTTGGATATATGGTTTTTGTCTGTCTGTTTTGGTTTTTATATTGGTTTTCTCACAAGGTTTGTATATGTTGTGTTTCACACTGTTCTTCATTGTTACTGCATTTCATACAATCATTCCTATAGATCATGTTTTATAAAATCAATCACCATTGGACCTTGCCTATCATTATCCAATCTTTTCAGGTCCCTGCCAGATCCTTCCCATTTCCTTCAGCCCCTCCCGCAAACTGCACAATATTAGGGCTTTGTTCCCTTAACAGCTGCAGAATGATCAAAACAGCAGCTGAAACTCAATTTACCTCTGTTAGAGTTGCAAAACTATTTCACCTCCCTTCCCAGGAATAACTATCTATAACCCATGACCTGATTTCTTATCTTATACCAAGCAGCTGTGAACATCTGAACTCCCCAATTTCTTTGTAAGACAGTATAAAACTTCACTCTAACTTTAAGTAGCTGCTGATCTCTACTTTAGTGCCAGCCTGGCAGTTTCTCCTAAATAAACTGTCTTTCTTGGCCTGAATTGCGTCTGTCCTTCCTTGGTGACCTTACATGCAACACTTTGGTTTTATCCCTACCTATCCTTACCCCTCTTTTCCTCCCCTTCCCCCCTTGGGTCTCCATATGTGTTTTACTAGTTATCCTATTTTTACAGTGATGCTCTTATGCAGTATTTGTCCTTATGAGACTGAGTTAGTTCATTCAGTATAATGCTCTCCAGTCTTCA
Source organism: Elephantulus edwardii (assembly GCF_000299155.1). Lineage (NCBI taxonomy): Eukaryota > Metazoa > Chordata > Mammalia > Macroscelidea > Macroscelididae > Elephantulus > Elephantulus edwardii. The sequence goes on from NW_006399831.1 coordinate 14,649,280, forward strand.
TTGTTTTTTGAAATCATTGCTCCTGAGTGCTGCATGGTATTTCATTGTATGAATGTACCACAAATTCTCAATCCATTCCTTTGTAATTGGTAATTTAGACAGCCTAAGTGTTTCAATGTTCTTGTGGTGGTGAATAATGCTGCTATGAACATTGGCACTTCCTAAAAAAGTTGAACATAGAAACTCTTTACGACCCAGCTCTTCCAGTTGCTAAGGAATATACTCAAAGGAAATTAGAACTGATACTCAAATAGATATATTTTTTAATATAAAAAAAATAGGAAGTTCAATTATTATGCAGCCATTTGTCAACTTTATACCTGCTGACTTCATGTATTTATTTAATTAGTTTTGATTGCTAGAATTAGTTCTGACTGAGCAAGAGCTAATTTAATTCACTTGTGATCTTGAAAGAAGTAGCTTACCATCAATCCTTCTTACATTCACTGGTATGTTGTGTTGTTGTTATGTGCTGTCAAGTCACTTGAACTCATAGCAACCTTATGTACAACAGTTCTGAACTCTTTTCTTGAGCCAACCTTATTGTCTCTAACACACTTAGCTCCATTTCCCCAGCCACTGAATTAGTCCATCTCATCAAAGGTCTTCCTCTCCTGTGCTGTCCATCTTCCCTCCCAAGCACGATATCCATCTGCAAGGTCTGGTTCCTTCTTACAACCTGCCCAAAGTATGTCAGATGGAGCTTTCCTTCAAGGAGCTTGGTTTCACCCTTGCCAGGATGAACCTGTTTGTTCTCCTAGCAGTCCAAGGTGTATTGAGCACTCTTCCAGGACCACAAATCAAAGATGTTGATTCTTCTTCTATCATCCTTTGTATTGTCCAGCTCTTTGAAGCATAGTAAGTAATTGCAAAAACTACAAGCCTGAATCAGGTGCACATTAGTCTCCAGTCCAGACTGACATCATTGCTCTTCATCACTCTGGAGAGTTCCCTGACAGCAGATTGTCCCAATACAATTTATCTTTTGATTTCCTGGCTGCTGGTACCAAGAATATTGATTGTGTATCCAAGCAAAAAGAAACTGTTAATCAATCTCAATCTTTTCACCATCTATAATGATGCTGCCATTGGCCCAGTGGTGAGAAACTTTATTTTCTTGATGTTGAGCTTCAATCCATACTTAAGGCTGCAGTCCTTGAGCTTCTGCCTCAAATTCTTGAGCAAATGCCTCAGATTCTCCTCAGTTTCAACAAGCAAGATGTGTCATCTATATAGTGTAGGTTGCTGACACATTTTCCTTCAATACTGTTACCACATTTCTCCTCATAGAGCTCAGTCTCCCAGATGATCTGTTCTGCACATAGATAGTAGGATGCATCCCTTGAGTACACCTTTTCTGATTTTGAACCATACAGTCTTTCCTTGCTTTGTTCTGACAACTGCCTCCTGGTCCAAGTATAGGTTTTGCATAAACACAAATTAAGTGTACTGGGATTCTCATTCTTTTCAGAGTTAGCCACAGTTTGTTGTAATCCACAGAGTCAAATGCCTTTGCATAGTCAGTGAAACACAGAAAGACACTCTTCTAGTACTCTTTGCTTTCAGCTAAGATCCACCAAACGTTGGCTATAATATCTCTAATGCCATGGCCTCTTCTAAACAAAGCCTGTATATCTGGCAGTTCTGTGTTGCTATGTTGATCCAGTCATTTTTGGATCATTTTCAGCAAGATCTCATTTACATGTGATGTTAATGATATTGTTGATAATTTCTACCATCTGTCAAGTCACCTTTTTTGGAATATGGATCTCTTCCAGTCAGTTGGGCAGACTTCTTGGCACAACTTAGTGATTGCTTTCAGAGTAGCATGTGCTTGTTTAAATATGTCAATTGTTATGCCATCAAATCCTGGGACCTTGTTTTTTGCCAATTCCTTCAAAGAAGATTGAACTTCCTCTTTTATCACCATAAGCTCTTGATAACATTTTGTTTTATGAAATTCTTCTGTGTCAGCCTTTTTTTTTTTGTATAGGACTGTGTATTCTTTCCATCTTCCTTGGAAGATTTCTGGGTCATTCAACATTCTGTCCAGAGCATCCTTAAATATTGCAACTGGAGGTTTAAATTTGTTCTTCAGTTTCTTCAGCTTAAGACATATTGAGTTTGTCACTTTTGATCTTTCAACTCCACCTATTTCCATATTTTATTATAATACTTTGCTTTGTCTTTCTGAGTTGCCTTTGAATTCTTCTGTTCAGCTCCTTAATATCTTGATTTCTTTACTTTGCTTTGGCTTCTTGGAATTCTAGTGCAATATTCAGGGTCTCTTCTGATATCCACCTTGGTCTTTTCTTCTTCCTCTGTCTTTGTAATGACCTTTTGCACTCTTCCTGAGTGATATTCTTGATATCCTGCTGGTCTTCACTTATTAGTCACTTATCTGGTCTTCACTTATTAGTATTCCAGACTTCAAACCTGTTCCTGAGATGGTCTTTAAATTCAGGAGGGATAGAGTCAAAGTTTAACTTTAGTTCTTGTGGATTTACTTTTATTTTCCTTATCTTCAGTTTGAATTTGCACACATGTCGTTGATCTGATCCAATCAATACCTAGCCTATTTTTCACAGCTAATATTGAACTTCTCCAATGATTTTTTCCCCCACGAATGTAATCAATCTGATTCCTGTGTAGGCCATCAGGTGAGGTTCATATGTATAGCTGTAGTTTGTATTTCTTAAAAGGTATTTGAAATGGGTAAGTAATTGATTGCACCGAGTTTCTATTATTTTTGTCACAGAGTTCTATTATTTCTGTCAACAAATCCATATTTCCCGGCTACAAATCCTTCTTTTACATTCTCAACTTTTTCATTCCAGTCACTCATTATTAGTGCATCCTGTATGCATGGCCAATTGATTTCTGGAGGCAACAGTGGGTAGAAGTCATCTATTTCTTCCTCTTTGCCTCTGGCTTTTGGTGCATAAATTTGAATGATAGTGGTATTAACAGGTCTTCCTTGTATGTGTATGGATATTATCCTGTCACAACATTGTATTTTAAAATGGATCTAGAAATTTAACTATAAATGCTATCCCATTTTTTTTCTCCTCTTTTCATTTCCAGCAGATTGTCTAACTAAAAATGTTCCATGCCAATCCATTTCATTTGGCCTTTGCCTTGCATGTCAATATTAATGTGTATCATTTCTTCCATAGCAATCTGTAATTTTCCTACGTTAATACTTCTCACATTCTATTGTCCAATTGTTAGGGTCTATTTGCAACGGTTCCTCCTTCTTTGTGATTGCCAACAGGAAGGCTCATCCTTCGGGGCCGTATCTACTATTTAACTTAAGTGTGCGCTCTTGTTCATGGAGTTTTCAAAGGTCCCTTATTTTGGAATTGGATTTGGCAGGGAAGCATTTAACCCAAAAGAGTTGATGAGAGTATGCAGATCAGCTGTTGGTCCCAGGTGGCCAATCCTTTTGGCACGTGTGTTGTGTTCCAACCCTCACCTCACCCTGTCAACCAACAGCCCAATTCTCTCTCCTTGCTCCCTCTGGCACTAGAACTTTCCTGAGAAAAGAGCATGGAGACCACCTTTGCCTTATGAACACTGCTCCAAAGCCCCTGTGGCAGGAGCACAAATATCACAGAAGAGTGAAAAGGATATGGTAGGAAAGCCATAGAAATGATCAAATAGGAACATGGTGTGTGTCGTTGAGTTAGAACCACGTATAGTAACTACCCTCCAGTGGATTTTCAAATGCAGTCAATTGCTTGGGAGAAGATTGGCCCTCTTTCTCCTTTAGAGCTTCTGGTAATTCAGACCATGTGTCTCTGAGATTGCAGTAAAGCTTTTTACCATTAGGCCACCAGAGCTCCCTAGAACATGTGAACTGTTGAGTAAGAATCAACGCATAGGTGATACTCTAGTGAGTTTTTAGAGGCAGTAAATTGCATAGGAAGAGACAGCCCATTCATCTCCTGCAGAATAGCTGGTGGATTCTACCTTCAGGTTGGCAGTGCAGCTCCTCTGGCCACTAGAGCTCCCCAAAATAGGCACTTAACAATGTTGTTGTTGTTAATATAATTTGAGTATAGAACATGTTAGGAAAGAAAAAAGAAAAAGGATTTGAAATTGGAGTAAAAATACATTCCTTTATGAGTGATCGTTGTTGTTGTTAGGTGTCATGTCAGTTCTACCTTATAGTTATCCTGTGTACAGAATGAAACAGAAAAGAAACACTGTCTGGGTCTTTCCCTCAAATTAAAAAAAAAAAAAGATACTTATGAGGTTATAAAAAGCTTACTTTTAAGTTAAAGAATTGTTCAAACCTTATTTTTCTTCCTATAATAAATATTGGACATTTATATGTGCCACAGATTCTGGACTTAAAAGATTTGCATTCATCTTTATGCTTTTATCTAATGTGATGATGTTGTTATTAAAAATGTCTTGGAGATGTCATGTCAGTTTATTATTTTCTTTTAAATTGAAAACTGCCATGTTATACTTTAAAAGTGAGGAGAAGAGTATTTTAGAACATAAATTAAAGTGCCAAGTTAAATGCTATTAGCATGACTTTGCAAAATGTAAATCTGGCAGAGATTTAAAGAAATGTTTCACCTCTCTGACTGTAGTGATTTAATGAAGACTCCCTGTTAACAGTTTCTTAAATATTTAATGCTCTGGGCAGAAATTTGGAGTGATAACAACTTTGTTGTTGGTCTGGACAGAAATTTGGAGTGATAACAGCTTTGTTGTTGGTGATGAAAATAATTATCTGGTTTACTTCAAAGTTCAAAGTATTGGTTCACTAAAAACTATTGGTAACTGTCCTACTTATTTAGTGCATCTATAACAGAAATACTGTGAGTGGATATCTTTAACAAATGTAAATTTATTCTCTCACAGTTTAGGAAGCAATAAGCCTGAATTTAGAGCACTGGCATCAAAAGAGTCTTTCCCTTTCTGTTCACTTTTTTTTTGAAGATCCTTTTTTCAACATCTGTAAGCCCAGTGTTACTTGGGGATTTTAATGTGTTTGGGGATCAATCTTCCCATGACTTAGGAGACATTCAGTGCATAAAACCCAGGTACAAAGGTTGTGTTCCACTTTGGCTGTTCTTTCCTGGTGATGCTGAATTCCCTCCGTTCTAGCATGTCTTTCTCCTTCTATCTACTATAAAATAAGGGATGCTAAAGATCATATCTTTGCTTTCTTGATGTTGAGTTTCAATTCATATTGAAAAGTATATATAGTTCTTGACCTTCTGCAGCAAATTCCTCGGGTCCTCCTCAGTTTAAGAAAGCAAGGTTGTGTTATCAGTTTGTTGATGAGTTTTCCTCTAATAGATTCTCACCACTGGGCCAATTGGAAGCATCATGATAGACGGAGAAGAGATTGAGATTGTTACAATTTCAGCTTGTTTGGTTCCACAGTCAACATTCTTGGCACCAGCAGTCAGGAAATCAAAAGACAAATTACACTGAGGAAATCTCAGGAACCTCTCGAGAGTACTGAAGAGCAATAATGTCAATCTAGAGACTAAGATTTGCCTGATCCAAGCCATGGTTTTACAATTACTCGCTATGAAATAAAGAGCAGTACAATGACTAAGGATGATAGACAAAGAATCGGCGCCTTCGAGCTGTGTTGCTGGAGAGGAGTTTTGAACATGCTAAGGACTGCTCAGAGAACAAACAGGTATATCCTGGAAGAGGTGAAACTGAGCCACTTCTTAGAGGCAAGGATTTTAAGCTCCATCGAAATACTTTGAGCATGTTGCCAGGAGGACCAGTCCTTGGAGGCCATCATGCTTGGAATGGTGAAGTGACAGCATAAGAGAGGACGACCCTGGTTGAAATAGATAGGCACAAGGTAAGGCACTGCTCAGCGCTGTTGTACATAGGGTCACTAGGAGTTACTGGTGACTAAATGGTACACAACAACAACTACAACAACATAGGTTATATATATTCCAGGAGCTCTGGTGGCCTAGTGGCAAGAAGCTGCACTGCAATCCCAAAGGTACACAGTTCTAATCCACCAGATGCTCTGCTGGAGAAGAAGGGACAATCTCTTCCTGCACCAGTCAGATCCAATTTGACAGTATACACACACACACACACACACACACACACACACACACACACACACAAATAATAAAACACCGGCCATATATATTCCAGAGAAACTTTCTTTATATTCTTGGTTCAAGGTTGTAACCTGACTAAGGGTGTTACATCCCAGCCTACTCTCCTTAAAAAGTATTGACTGATTACATTAACTCAACCATGTGGATAATTACTATCTGATTACCAAATTACCATGGGGCATAATTTTCAAAATACTGAGTATCATGTCCTGGTGAAATTATACATATTTTTTGGAAACACAGCCCAATCTAAGATATTAATTAACTTTTTCAATAAATTAAGAATATATTATTTTTAAATTCCTCAAATAATTTTTATTATAAACAAGGGTAGTAATATAAAGGTCTAGTCAAGTATAATTATCTAATACAATAAAGAGTTTAATGATATTAAAGGTAAGGGGAAACAGTTGAAATATTCTGTCATCAATTTTTAAGAAAGATTATTTGTAGAAGAGATTCCATTTTCAATATATAAATGAATTCTAGAAATAAAGTGGAGTTTATAAGAAGTTAATCACTAAATAGGCCATTCATAATCTTTGTGTTTGAGTATAAGTTAACATGTATTTTCTTAGTTTACAATGGTGTTAATCAGGTGGCCTTGCATTTGAGTTGTATTTCTAGTAGTGATTAGTTCTTGTTATGCTGCTTTTACGTGCCATCAAGTGTCTTCTGACTCATCAAGGTACTATTTACAGAAAAAGGAAAGATTGCCCAGTTTTGCACAGTCCTCAAGATTATTGCAATTTTGGAGCCCATTTTTGCAGGCACTGTGTCAATCATAAACAAGAGCATTCCTTTTTTTAATTTTCTCCCTCTCTACTTTAGCAAGCATACTGTCTATCCTTTTCCAGGGTATTTGTTGCCAGCAAAAGGAGTTCTTGGGTCTAGTGGCAAAAAGCTGCTCTGCAATCCTGAAGTCTTGAGGTTTGAGGCCCCTGTCTACTCCATGGGGGATAGGATGAGCAAGATCCTCCAATGTGATTAACTGCCTCTGAAAATCCACCAGAAGTTCATCTATGGGTCAGTTCTAACTCTATGGTACACAACAACAAGAACAGTTGCAAGCAAAACTTTGCTTAAAATGATTTAAAAGTAGCAAGAATAGCATAGCAACAGAGAAGTGCCATAAATTCAAGCTGTGTTTTAGTAGAGATCATGACTCATTGCTGATCTGATGTCAGCTAGATCTTGGCTGAAAGGAGACTAAACCAGAAGGATATCTGTGTATACTTGCTTATGTGAAAGCATTTGACTCTGTGGATCACAACAACGTATAACTAACTTGGACAACACTGGGGATTCTGGAACACATACTTGTGCTCTTGTGAAACCTATTCCTGGACCAAGAGGTTGTTGTCTGAACACAGCAAGGAAACACTGCATGTTATAAAAAGAAAGTTGTGCAGCCTTATATCCTTTCTCCATATTTTATATGCTGAGCAAATCATTCGAGAAGCTGGATTTGATGACAAAAAATGTGGGATTAGGATCAGAGGAAGTCTCCTTAACAACCTAAGTTACACAAATGATGACCTTGTTTGCTAAAGGTGAGGACTTGAAAGCATTAGCTGCAGATGATCCAAGAGTGCAACCTTCGACATGGATTTTATCTCAAACTCAAGGAAAAAAAAGTCCTCATTACCATACTAATAAGCAAACAATAATGGAAAAGCATTTAAATTGCCAACGATTTAATCTTACTTGGATCGACAATCAACATGTTTTGCAACAGTAGTCAAGATATCAAAAGACTCAGTCTCATCACAAGGATAAATAATACATAAACCTATTATTATAAAAATAGAAAGATAACTAGTAAAACAAATACTGGTGTCCAAAGGGGAAGGGGTGAGAGCAGACGGGTGAGGATGGGCAGGGGAGATATCATGGGGTTGCAAAATCTGGCTGGTGGAGGGAGGGAGGAAAGAAAGTAGGAAAGATCTGGTGAGGGAAAAACAAAACAAAAACACCAAAAAAACCCCCCTTGTTGTATTGGGAAGATCTACAGTTAAAGATGTCTCCAAAGTCCTAAAGAGCAACAACATCAGTCCTGCCTGGTAACATGCCCAAAGTAGGTGAGGCAAAATATCACTATTTTCATTTTTAGGAAATTGTTTAGATAATACTTCTTTGAAGACAAGTTTGTTAGCTTTTCTAGCAGTCATAGTATGTATTTAATATTCCCCCCCTTACTTTCAAGATGTAATGTTTCATTGCGTATCACAATTCTCTAATCCTGATGCTGAATTATTCTTTTAGTTTAGATGTCTAGATTTTTTGCGCAGGATACAGATTTAATTAAACTCAAATCTCACCCCTTTCAAGTTGTTTCTGACTCAGGGAACTTCCAATGAGTTTGTGAAGCTGTAAGCCTTAATGACAGCAGAATTCTCATCTTTATTCCAAGAAATAGCTCGTGGATTTGTATCAGGGAGATGCAACCTTGCTTAGTAGTGCAAGTGTTTATAAGTGGCTACCTGTTATACCATTATATCTATTATACCACAATTCAATCTCCTTAAACATTAAGTGAGTATTGTAAAATGATACAGTCTTTTTTGTTTGTTTGGTTTTATAATTTTATTTTATACTGGTATACATATAAAGTTTATATGCTGTTGTTGTTATGTGGCATCAAGTTGCTTGTGACTCATAACGACCCTTTGTACAACAACCCTAAACTCTGCTCTGTCCTGTCCAATCTCATTGTCTCCGACACACTCATCCCGGTTAACCCAGCCACTGAATCAATCCACCTCCTAGAGGGCCTTCCCCTCCTGCAACTGCCCTCCACCCTCCCAAGCATGATGTCCTTCTCCAAGAACCAGTATCTCCTTACAATATGACCATAATATGTCAGACGAAGCCTCAGAGTCCTTGCCTCCAAGGAACATCCTGGTTTAACCCTCTCCAAGATGAATCTGTTTGTTTTCTTAGCAGTCTGTGGTACCCTCAATACTCTTCTCCAACACCAAAGCTCAAAGGCATCAATTCTCCTTTTATCCTCCCCAGTCATTGTCCAACTCTCTGACACATAACAAGTGATTTCAAAGATGATGGCCTGTATCAGATGCACCTTAGTCTCCAGAGAGACATTGTTGCTCTTCAGTACTTTAGAGAGGTCCCTAACAGCAGATTTTTCCATCACAATATGCCTTTTAATTTCCTGGCTGCTGGTGCCAAGAGTGTTGATTGTGGAGCCAAGCAGATTAAAGCTGTGAATAATCTCAATCTCTTCACCATCCATCCTGATGCTGCCAATTGGTCCAGTGGTGAGAATCTTTGTCTTCTTGACATTGAGCCTCAATCCATAATGGAGGCTGCAGTCCTTGACCCTCTGTAACAAGAGCTTCAGGTCCTCATTTTCAGCAAGCAGGATTGTGTCATCTGCATAACGCAGATTGTTGATAGATCTTCCACCAATCCTGATGCTGCATTTTTCTCCTCATAGAGCCCAGCCTCCCCAATGATCTGTTCTGCATACAGGTAAAAAAGGTATAGAGACAGGACACATCCCTGGCGTACGCCGTTCCCAGTTTTGAACTATGCAGTGTTTCCTTACTCTGTTCTGACGACTGACTCTTGGTCCAAGTGTAGGCTTCTCTTTAGTACGATCAAGTGTTCTGGGATTTTCATTCTTCTCAGAGTAAGCCACTATTTGCTATGGCCCACACAGTCAAGTGCCTTTGCATAATCAATGAAACACAGATAGACATTCCTCTGGTACTCCCTGCTTTCAGCTAAGATCCATCTAACATTAGCTACAATATCGCTCGTACCATGACCACTTTTAAACCCAGCCTGGACTTCTGGCAGTTCTCTGCTGATGTGCTGTTCCAGTCATTTTTGGATAATCTTCAGCAGAAACTTGCTTGCATGTGAAATAAATGAGATTGTCCTATAGTTTCCATACTCTGTTGGGTCATCTTTCTTTGGGATGGGAACAAATATAGAGTTCTTCCAGTCAGAGGGACAAGTGGTTATTCTCCAGATTTCTTGACACAACTTGGTGAGCACATCCAGGGCAGCATCTGTTAGCTGAAATATGTCAGTTGGTATACCATCTATTCCTGGGGCCTTATTTTTTTCCATTTCCTTCAAAGCAGCCTGAACTTCTTTAATCACTATAGGTTCTTGCTCATATGTTGTTTCATTAATTTCTTCTGTGTCTGCCAATTCCTTTAGATACAGTGACTCAGTATATTCTTTCCATCTTCTTTTAATACTTCCTGGATCATTTAATATTCTGCTGAAAGCATCCTTGATCCTAGCAACCAGAGGTTTGCATTTTTTCTTCAGTTCTCGAGCTTAAGAAATGCTTAGCGAGTTCGGCCCTTTTGATTTTCCAACTCCAGCTCCTTGCACATTTCATTGTAATATTTTGCTTTGTCATCCCATGCTGCCTTTTGAAATCTTCTGTTCATCTCTTTAGTATCTTGAATTCTTCCTTGTGCTTTGGCTTCTCTGCACTCCAGTGCAATTTTCAGAGTTTCTTCTGACATCCATTTTGGTGTTTTCTTCCTCTTCTGTCTGTAATGAATGTTTGCACTCTTCTTGGATAATACCCTTAATATCCTCCCACAACTCATCTGGTCTTCACTCATTCGTGTTCAAGGCCTCAAACCTGTTCCTGAGATGATTCTGAAATTCAGGTGGGATGGAATCAAAGTTATATTTTGGTTCCCGTGGATTCAGTTTAATTTTTTTCTGGACACATTGCCACTAAACTTAGGAGACTCTGGTCACAGCAAAAGAAACTGTTAGCAGCTGACAAGTCTGGAATCACAAACGCTAAGGAAGCTTTAGATATAAGTGATCAGATCAAGGGCTGGACAATGGGAGATAGATGTTGAAGGGAGTGGGTAGAAGTGGAGGGGTATTTTGATGGATGGTGGAGCAAAGAAATAATTGGGTCAAGGAACTTATACCTAGGGCAGGGACAACACTGAAACTAATGGTTAATTCCACAATAAGGGATATATTTTCACTTTTTCTGTAAAATGCTTATCTGTTGGATACTTCTCTAAATCTTAACATTCAGATTAAGACACACGAGGAAGAAGGATTGGCCATCCACTTCCAAAATAGCAGGCCTCTGAAAACCCTATGTACAACAGAACACACGTAGAATGACAGAAAGGGCAACTGAGTGTGGAAATAAGAAGGAAGAGGAACAGTTGTAAGCAGACCCTAGTGATTGGAACATGGAATGTGAGAACCACGAATGTAGGAAAATTAGGTATTGTTGAGGAGGAAATGGAATGCATAAATATTGACATACTAGGCATTGGTGAGATGAGATGGACTGGCATGGGGCATTTTGAGTCAGAAAGTTTATAAACATTGTTTTTCTTACACTGGTTCTTTCCCCTTTCTGTCTTAATGCACATTTTTACTTCTATTTTAAAGTTAGATTATGTCATCTGTGTAATACAGTTTGTTGAATCTTCTTCTAATCCTGATGTCACTTTCTTCTACATATAGTTCAGTTTCTCAGATTATTGTTTTGGCTTATAGATTGAAAATATACAGTCCTGGATACAGTCCTGAAGTGTACTTTTCCTGATTTTAATCCATACAGTGTTCACTTGTTCTGTTTGAATGATTGCTTTGTGGTGTGTATATAGATTCCACATAAACACATGGAAACTGTGTGGAATTGTGTGTTTTAAAATTCCTAAAAGAAATTTATAACTTATTATGATCCACACAGTTGCATTCCATTGCATTGTTGACAAAACAAAAGACATCTTCCTAATATTCTTTACTTTCTGCCAAGATCCTTCTGATAACAGCAATGTTATCACACATTCATGTCCTCCTCTCAATCTGGTTTAAATATCTGATAAATTCTTGTTTACATGCTGTTAAAACCATTTTGCTGAATTACCTTCAGCAAATCTTTACATGGATGTGATAAGAGTGATACTGTCAATAATTTGCCCATTATATTAGACCATCTTTCATTGAATTGGGCCCAAATAAGGATATCTTGCATTAGGCTAGACAGTTGTCTTCCAAAGTTTTTGACATAAAATGAGAACTTTCAGAGTTCATTTCTTTAGTGAAACATCTCAATTAGTATTTTGGAAATTCCTGGGGCCTTACTTTTCACTAATACATTTGTTGTTGTTATTATGTGCTGTCAAGTTGCCTGTGACTCATAATGACCCTATGTACAACAGTCCAAAACCCTGCTCTATTCTGTGCCAATCTCACTGTGTCTGACACAGCTTCCTCCATTATCACAGTTACTGAATCAATCCATCTCATAGAGGGTCCTCTTCTGTGTTATTCCTCCACCCTCCCAAGCATGACATTCCTCTCCAATGACTTGTCTCTCCATACAACATGTCCAAAGTATGTCAGATGGAGCTTCAGAATCCTTGCCTCCAAGGAGCAGCCGGATTTCACCCTCTCTAGGATGAACCTGTTTGTTTTCTTGGCAGTCCATGGTATGTATATTCAATATTCTTCTCCAACACCACAGCTCAGAGGCATTAATTCTCCTTCTACCTTCCCTAGTAATTGTCCAGCTATCTGACAGATAGCAAATGATTGCAAAGGCCATGTCCTGTATCAGGCACACTTCAGTCTCCAGAATGACCTCATTGCTCTTCAGTGCTTTGAAGAGGTCTCTAACAGTACACTTTTCCATCATAATATGTCTTTGAATTTCCTGGCTGCTGGTGCCAAGTGTGTTGATTGTGGAGTTGAGCAAACTAAAGCTTTAATAATCTCAATCTCTTCACACTATCCATCGTGGTGCTGCCAATCAGTGCAGTCGTGAGAATCTTTGTTTTCTTGATATTGAGCCTTAATCCATATTGAAGGCTGCAATCCGTGACCTTCTACAGCAAGCACTTTGGGTCCTCTTCAGATTCAGCAAGCAGGGTTGTGTCATCTGCATAATGCAGATTGTTGATGAATCTTCCTCCAATCCTGATTTCCAACCCACTTTTCTCATAACAGAGCCCAGACAATGTGTTCTGCATATAGGTTGAAAATGTATGGAGGGATGTGTGCAGGTTTCCTTGATCTATTCTGATGACTGCCTCTTGGTCCAAGTATATTAGCACATTCAAGTGCTCTGGGATTCCCATTCTATTCAGAGTTAGCCACAGTTTGTTGTGATCCACAAAGTCAAATGCCTTTGACCAAATCCTCTAGTGAAGCTTAAACTTCTTCAGTATCAAGTTGTTCCTTCATTATATGCTACCTAAAGAAAATTTTGGACATTGCTCAATCCTATTTAGTATAGTGGTATTGTTAGATGCAGTCGAGTCAAATATGACTCATAATGACCATATGAACAACCCATCTGAACTTGGTCCTATACTCTGCCATCCTTACAATCTAACACACTCAGGTCCATTGGGGCAGTCACTGTGTCACTCCATCTGGTGAGAGTCTTCCTCTCCTTTACCATCACTCCACCTTCCCACACATGATGCCCCTTTGCAAGGAATAATCTCTCTTAGCAACATCCCCAAAGAATGTGGGATGAAGCTACATCATCTTTGCCTCCAAGGAGAATTCTGGCTGCAACTTCTCCAAGTCATGTCTGTTTGGTTTTTTGTGTTTTTTTTTTTTTTTTACAGTTCAGCTCTCAGATGCATAGTAAGTGACTGAAAAGACCATGATTTGAATGAGGCACACCTTAGTTCTAAAACTGACATCATTACTCCTCAACAATTTGATTTTATGTCTCCTGATCTCCTGCCTATTCTTACCAACTGTGCTGATTATGAATCTAAGTAAGATTAATCCACTGACAACCTCAATCTTTTCTCCATCCATTGTGATGTTACCTATTGATCTAGTGATGAGGATTTTTGTTTTCTTGATGCTGAGATTCAATCCATATTGAAGCCTGCAGTGTTTAATCTTCTGGAGCAAGTACTTCAAGTCCTCCTCACTTTGAGAAAACAAGGTAGTGCCATTCAGATAACCAGATTATTGTGACTTTTCCTCCAATCTTGATGCCACATTCTTCATAGAGTCTAGTGTTTTTAATGATTTACTCACTACACAGATTAAATAGGTATGGAGAAAGGATACAAACTTGTTGCACATCTGTCCTATTTTTAAACCATTCAGTGTTTCCTTGATCTGTTTACACAACAGCTTCTTAATCTATTTATAGATCTGTACTTGTATTTCTTTTATTGCTTAACATTTTACTCAAGCAACCCTTCAAAACTGCAACTTAAAGTTTGAATATTTCAGTTTTTTAGAAATGTTGAACATGTTCTCTTTCAGTTTTCTAACTTCAATTGTTTGCAAATATAGTTACAGTGATTCATGTCCTCAACCTACAGTTTTCAAATTTTTTTCAGCTCTTTTAGTTCATTTCTTCTACTCCTTTTGACTAGTCTGCATTTAAGAACACGTTTCAGAGGCTCTTCTTGATGTTTATTTTAGTCCTTTCTTTTCAGACTTTTTAGTGATTGTTTACCTTCTTTAAGTATTGTTATTGTGATTGCTTTCGAGTGGAGCACGACTCATAACGACCCTATGAACAAAAGGCTTGAAGCCCTTCTACAACTATTGACATTTATCAAAGTTCATAGAGTTTCCGGAGGCATGTTATTTAGGAAGTGGATGCCACTCCTGTTTTCAGGTTTTAAGTATAGTTTCCTTTATATAATCTTACAACTCATATATATTTTTAGTCATTACTGTTCAAAGCATCAAGTCTAATCTGGACATGAGATAAATATAGATGGCATATAATCAAGGTAATACTTTGGCTCTTGTAGACTTACTTCGATTATCTTAAGCTTTAACTTGAATTTGCAAATGAGCTAGTTACTTTATAGAGTGCAAAAAAACCTCCCACATACCCATCAAAACAACTCTTGTTCTTAGCCAAGTTTATTATATCCCATATTTTCCTCACATTTACAAAGTAGAAGTGCTCCTCAGGGGTTTCAAGACTGATCTTTCAGAAGCAGACTGCAAGGTCCTTTTTTCAAGGCATCTCTGTGTGCACTTGCATCACCAACCACTTGGCAAGTAATTGAATGCATAAGCATTTCTACTCCCCATTATTCCTTGTAATGGACTTTATAATCTATTTTTTCTGCTTTATTATTTTTTCTTTTAAAAAACCCCTAACATTTAAGCATGACTAGCCCATAGTTAGTGAGTAGAAGTGATTCTAGTGGAATTCTGATTTCTAGATTGTTGTTGAGCATCATTGCGGTTGAGTCAGGACAGACTCCTAGTAGACCCCAGAGGATTTTCACAAACAATAACTGACAATGGAGGAGGTTGCCTATTTTTTGCCTATGGAGCAGCTAATGAATTTGAACTATACATCTTTGGGTTAGCAGTATACCTCCCTACCATTACACCATAAAGCTTCTAGATATTGTCTTTAAATTTTGTAGTGTTTCAATTTATATGTTTCCGTTCTTTTGTTTTAGGAGGGGTTTTATTGGTTGGCTTTTTTGGTGTGTTCTTTCTTTTGGTTTTGGTTTTTTTAAAATAACAAAATACTTAGACCATTCTTTCTTAAAGATACTGCATTTGTGTTGTGTTAAAATTGTAACTCAATCAGAAATCATTTTGTTTTCTTAAGGATTTCACCATAAGTATAAAATATCCACTGTGAATGGTGAACAAGGCTTAAAGCAGATTGAGTTTCTATGTAAATATATTGACATCTTTTGACTAGACCAACTCATCTTTGCTATTTATGAAAGTCAAAAGTGTCCCTCAGAGTCTGAGTGGCAAAAAATCACCAGTCATCTAATAACCAAAAGTTTGGTAGTTCAAGACCATCCAGAAGCACTGAATGAAAGATATAGTGTGACTTAATTCTGAAAAACCGGTTGCTGAAAATCATATGAATCCCTTTCTACTCTGAGAGAAGTGTGTTGGCTGTGTGTTAGAATCTATTTAGTAGATACTGGTAGTTGAAACTCAAGTCATACTTTTTTGCCACCATTTTCCAGAATGAGGAAAAAACCCTCTGACTGTACATCAAGAAAGTCTTTTAAGTATGTGATTGAACTTGCCACTTTGATTTTATGAACATGATTTTCAGACTGTCTAAACGTGACAACATTGTTAAAATCAGGGATTAAAATTTTTAGGCTGCTCCTCATATTTACTTTTCCTAATCCATTGGAGAGATGAGATGGACTGGCATGGGGCATTTTGAGTCAGATGACCATATGATATATTACTCTGGAGAAAAAAGACAAGGAAAAATGGGGTTGCCTTCATAGTAAAAAAAGTAATTTCTTGATCCATCTTGAAGTACAACATCGTGAGTGACAGAAGTATATCTATACGCTTACAAGGAAGTCCAGTGAATACCACTATCACTCAGATATATGCACCAACAACCAGAGCCAAAGAAGAGGAAATAGATAATTTCTACCAACTTTTACAGTCAGAGATAGATCGAACATGCAATCAAGATGCATTGATAATAATGGGTGACTGGAATGCAAAAGTTGGGAACAGTGAAGAAGAATCAGTAGTCGGAAAACATG
>NW_006399831.1:14668024-14697910 GCF_000299155.1 Elephantulus edwardii
TCGGTGACTGGGGTAATTGGGGTGGGTGTGTCAGAGGCAGTGTGGTTGGCGCAGGATAGAGCAGGGTTTAGGGCTGCTGTGCATAGGGTCGCTATGAGTCGGAAACGACTCTACGGCACATAACAACAACAACAACAATCCTTATCTAAATATATATTTTTAAACTTTGAGGAAAATACAGAAGTACTGCAAAGTATATGAAATTTCTCATTAGTAATACTGCATCTTAATAAGTTTAATAATAATGTTCATGGTTGACGCAGCACTTTTGCAGCCTAAGCTCTTTATAGATTAAAAAAATATATATGATATAGAAACTATATATCAGTAGTTAATGATGCAAAAATATTGCCTTTGAAGGAGTTAAATGTGCTAGCTGTGTCATAGTAATTCCATCCAGAAGTTTAAGGAAGCTAATAAAGGCTATTATTAATGGTTAAAAATATTGGAAGAGGAATGATATAATAAAACAAAATTTGAGCATAAGGGAGGAGAAAATATCTTTCTTCTTGCCAAAGAACCATGAAATCTTTACCTCACTGATGCTGACACTGCCAACCTAAAGTACTATTTATTGAAATGCTGATGTCTCCGTTGTGCACTGACCTCAGGGGACATTTTGTTGCTCATAAGTATGCCAATGCCAAAGGTAGCCAAAACATTTTTGTTTGGTTTCCATTAAAATACTGACCTGGTTTGACACTAATTAATTATCTGTAGTGACCAGAAGACCAAAATTTCACAGTGACTTCACTGTAAATGGTATTCATATTTTCAAATTGAACTTTTATTTAGTTACTGTGTCTTAGGTAGTTTTTCAAAAGCAAATCAATAATAGCACATTTTATCAGAAGATTAGGAAGTGTGCTTTGCATTTGATTAAGAATTATTGATATGTTTATATATTTACATATCCATATCTCTATCTCTATTTATACTCACTGCCACTGAGCTGATTCTGACCCATAGTGACAAATCATTACGTTTTTGAGGCTGACAATTTTGATAGGAAAAGACTGACCATTTTTCCCATACAGAGGTGATGGTGGACTCTTAACTCCCGGAGACACACTACTTTTTAGTTAGCAGTGCAACATACTATGGACTATATACCACTGAGTTTCTTTTTTTCTCTATCTCTATGTATTTCTTCTATATATCTCTGTCTAAGAAGGGAGCTCTGGTGAACTATAGAATCAATAATTAAATACTTGACAACCTAAAAGGTGTGGCTTAAATTCACTCAGAGGTACTTCAGAAGTACCACTGATTCACTTCCAAGAGGTCACCTTGAAAACCTTCTACTCTAACCTTCATGAAGCTGCCACGAGTTAAGCTCACCTTAATGACAGGTAATAATGCAAAAAATGTTTGTACATTAAGGTCTTCAAAGCAGAGCTTCCCTCTAGGATCATCTGTAAAGGTTAAGAAACTCCTTTGTCAGTACTTTCAGACATTTCTCTTTAAGCAAATCAGAATCTCCAGAAAAAGGTCCTCTAATCTTATATATTAGAGTAAAATTCGTTTCTCAACATTTTGGTAGTGAAGCAGGGAAATAGAACAAGAGTTCTTTGCCTTCAACATTCAGTATTTATATGACTAATTACTCATTCCATATTCTAAAAATTCCACACTCTTTATTCATGACTTTCTCTCTCTCTCTCTCTCTCTCATTCTCAAGTGAGTAGTTACTATCAGTTTTTAGAAATGTCTCAATCTTTGCCATAAACTCCCTCAAACACCCTAAGCTTCAATTAATTATCCTAAAGTATTTCTCATCTACTCTATCTAACATCCAACTCAATCTTTCTCTTTCACTCTCTCTTCTATATATTATATTCTACTTTATGACTTTTATGTCTGAAATTTTGTCTCTAGCTAAGCCTATTTCTCTGTCTTAACATTTCAAAATTAATATTAAAGATATCCATTTTAAATAGAGCTTAAAATGTATAATTTTTGTTTCTATCAACACTTAATATTCTTTCTTCAATTAATACTTTAGAGTTTTTATTCCACTTGTTCTTTCAGATTCTTCCCTTACTTCTTTTGTTGGATAATCCTTTTACATGTAGGAATTGTTTATAATATCTCAATACTCAGAGTTCATTCTCTTTCCTTCTCAGTTTCATCAACACTCACCACTTGAGTTCCCACATGTATGAAGACAATTCACAAAATTCTGACTCTTATCTTGTTGCATCAAATAATCTCACAACTTCAGATCAAAGGAGGCCGATGTTTCCTCTAAATATACCTCTAACTATACAGCATGCAAAATCATGGTTATACGCATTGAGGTTCATCACCAACTTGTAAAAGTTTATTATTTTCCCAATATTCTCTCTCAATGAATTACATTGTTCTCCATTTTGTAAGCTGAGACATAACCTTAGTATATACTCTTGACACCTTTCTTCTACTCACTCCATATTCATCATTCCATCACCGTATTTCTTAACTTATTTATAATTCTTAAACATGCCTGTATTTCTCCTTCCCTTTTAAGACTTTCTTTCAAGTCCTGTTATTCCCATCTATTGTTACTTTTCTATAGGCAATGATCTTTTCTGAAGCTAAGGTGACATTTTTGCAAAAGTAAAACTAAAGAAGCATGTTAATAAAGAGGTAATGATATTTTATCAAAAGATTAGGAGTTCAGGAGTGGAAAATATCAACTATTAAATCACCATGAAAGTCAATAGGCTAATAATTGATATACATATTGTCCAGTGACATTGTTTATAATCTCCATAATGAGTCAACATTCTCCTAATTTCTACCCACCTACCCTATTTCTACCCATTCTGTTTCTACACCACCAAACCCCCACCCTCGTACCCCCCACCCTGCTTATCTTTGCTTTTATGCAATTTTTACCATTTGGTCTTATGTAGTTGTTATTTTAATGGAACATAGTCTGTATGGGTATTATTATTTTTATTTTAAATTCAAATCCAGGTTAAAGTGTATCACAGGGCACAGTTTCAAGAACTCCTTTAGTTTCTTTAAGTACAGTAAATATTCCTTTAAACTTATCTTAATTTTTGTTTGTATTTTCTCTCACTCTAACTGGAACTCTGTTTCTAACCAGAAAGGTCAGTAGTGGTGGTAGCAGGAACTTTATCTGGTCTCAGGGTAGAAGAGATTATAGTTTGTGTAGATCATTAGTTATTTGGATGAATTTCTTCCATTAGTTGTGTTTTCCTTCATTATTCTTTGCTCTAAACAGGAAACAGATCAGTAGTTGGCTTTTTAAAATTTATTTTAATGAAAGTTTACAGAGACTTTGGATTTCCATTCATTCATTGTTGCACTTTTGTCCCTGTCCATCCCTCCCTCCCCAATTCACTTTCCTTTTTTGAAAAGTAAAAGAAAAAACTCTTTCATTGTTATTCAATCCCTCCCCCCAAGTCTACTCCACTGTGCTACCTTCATCCTGGACTCCTGTCATAACAGTAATATTTAATCACATATCCTTTTGAAACAGTCACTCCCTCATCTGTTTCAATGAAGTAGTTGACTTTAAGACCCAGGTCCTGCTCTCCAAACTAGTACATATTTATTTTTTTTTGTAATTATGTTATACTATTTGACCTAATTGTCTCACAAGACGATGGTCCTGAGTGCAAACCTACTAAATCAATTCTAGAAAGTTTAGATATGTTTAGGAAATATCCATCACTGTTCCTCTTATGTGTGTTTTTGTATGTACAAATACACATACACAGCACATACTACCTCATGTAACAATATGATCATAAATATATCAGAATGTACTAAGCATCAGAAAATTGGACTACGACTAGTGATGATAGAAGGAGAATTGATGCCTTTGAGCTGTGGTGCTGGGGAAGAGTGTTGAATATACCCTGAACAAACAGGTTTGTCCTACAGATGGTGAAATCAGGCTGCTTCTTGGAGGCAAGGATTTGTGAAGCTCTTTCTGACATACTATGGGCATGTTGCAAGAAGGGACCAGTCTTTGGAAAAGGACATTATGCCTGGAAGGGTGGAGGGACATCACGGGAGAGGAAGAACCTTGATGAGATGGATTGACTCAGTGACTTGGATAATAGGGATAGGCATGTCAGAGACAATAAGGTTGGCCCAGGATAGAGTAGAGTTCAGAGCTGTTATATATAGGTCACTATGAATCACAGGCAACTCAAAAGCACATAACAACAAACATACACTTGCACTCTGATATACTTTCTCACACACATATAGCATATATATGTACCTATACGTAATATTCAAGTGGAATTGATGTTGTTGTTGTTAGGTGCCATCAAGTTGCGTGTAACTCATAGCAACCCTATGAACAAAAGGTCAGAACCCTGTTCTATCCTGCACCATCCTCACACTTTCTGAGACACGAGAGGTGATTGCAGCAATCACTGTGTCAATCCACCTGGTCAAGCATTTTCCTCTCCTTCATTGATCCTCCACCTTTCCCAGCATCATCATGTCCTTCTCCAATTAGTAGCACCTCCTAGCAACATGCCAAAAGTATGTGAGGTGAAGCCTCATTATTCTTGCCTCCATGAGCACTCTGGTTGCACCCTTTCCAAGACATATCTGTTTGTTCTATTGGCCATCCATGGGATGTTAAAAGGCATCAATTCTTTTCCTGTCATCCTTACTCATTGTCCAGCTTTCAGATGTATAGCAATTAATTGAAAAGGCTATGGCCTGAATCCGATGCACTTTAGTTCTTAAACAGTCATCATTACTCCTCAAAAATTTGTAGAGGTCCCTAACTGCAGAATTTCCTAGTGCAATGTGCTGGTACCAATAGTGTTAAATGTTAATTTTGAATCCAAGTAAGGTGAAGTTGTTGATAGTTTCAATTTCCTCTCCACCCTTCATGATACTGTCCAGTGGTAAGAATCTTTGTTTTCCTGACATTGATATGCAATCCATACTGAAGGCTACATTCCTTGATCTTCTACAACAAGTGCATCAAGTCCTCCTCAATTTCAGCAAGCAAGATTGTGTCATTTGCAGGATTTTTGATTAATCTCCCTTCATCCAGAAGCCCCTCAGATAGGATAGACTCAAGATAAATGGTGATTGGAATAGTGGTTGAAATGAGGCTGGAAATAAAATGATCAAATTTGTACATTCACTATTTATTCATTGCAAATAAATACCCATTTTTTAAAAACCCATAAACAGTAACTTCTTCATTGTATGTTTTGTTAATTTCAGACTGTAAAAATTGATAAAAATTTTCAATTTCTTCCTCTTTGGCTTTGGCTGTAGGACTGTATATTTGAATGATAGTCATATTAACAGGATTTCCTGGTATACACGTGGATAATATAATTCACAGCATTGAAGCTCTGATGACATAATGGCACGAAGCTGTGCTGCAAACCTGAAGGCATGAGTTTCATAAGCAGCTCTGTGGAGAAGGATGGGCAATCTCCTCCCGTACAAATATCTGCCTTTGAAAACCCACTGGAATGTTAGTTGTGGATTGGTTCCAACGCTATGGTACACAACACCACAATATCTTCAGGATAGGGCTTCAGATTGATTTTTTTTAAAACTAGAAATGCTACATCAGATGAGCTGTGGGAAGAGATTAAGGGCATCATCCATGAAACAGGGAGCAAAAGGTCACTACAAAGGAATACTATGAAGCATGCAGGAGTAGTGATTTTGTAAATTATTTTCTAACTTAGCAGGGACTCGAAAGCATTATGCTGAGTGAAGTTTTTCAGTCTCACAAGGACACATATTGTATAAAACTATTATCGTAGAATGGGTATAAGGATCCAAGAGGGGTAGGAGAGTGTGGAATCAGAGAGATGAGGAAGTGCAGTGGGAAAAAGGGAATAATCATGGGGTTGTATAATTCGATGGGGGTGGGGTGAGGGAAATGGAAAGAATTTGTTCTTAAAAAACCAATGTATTTAAATTTTTTAACTAAACTAGTAGAAAATTGAAAAAGAAGAAAAAGAAAAGACCAAAATGGATGTCAGAACTGACCCTGAAAATTACACTGGAGCATTGGAAGCCAAAACAAAGGAAAGAGATGCTGAACTAAAAGCTGAACAGAAGATGTCAAAGGGAAGCTCCGGAAGACAAACAAACTACTATAACAGAATGTGCAAAGACATAGAGTATGGGAAGCCAATACAAAATGTAATAAACTGAATGTTATTTCAGGATGTGGGGGAGGAACAGTTCAAGCTAGAGTTCACCCTGAGGCACTAAGGCAACCCTTAAGGGTTTACCAGATTCTTGCATTTGCTACTCCTTCCCTCCTGGGTCAAGAGGAAGGTTTTCAATAGAAAGAGCTTGGCTTCATTTGCATTGAATTCTCTTTGTGATTTACTTCCTGATAATTTTCAAAAAAGATGCAGGGAAGCTGGAATGGGGGTCTTCAGTCAAGAACTTCTGGCCCCCTGTTTTTCATGCTCTCTGCTCTATCTCATTTCTGGCTGGCTGTCTCATTATTAATAATTATAAAAATACTTTACCCTCCGTCTGAAACAAAATAGAGTAATTTGTTCAACATTTCTCAAGCTGAAGGAGCTGAAAAACAAATTCAAGCCTAGAGTTTTGCAATACTTAGGAATGCTATGAGCAAAATCTTGAATGATCCAGGAAACATCAAAAGAGAATACATAGATTCACTGTACCAAAAAGAACTGGCTGACACTGAAATATTTTAAGTAGTACCATATGATCGAGAGAAAATAACAATGAAATAAAAGAATATTCAAACAACACTGAAGGCATTGGCTAAAAAATAAGGCCCAGGAATAGATGAGATATCAATTGAAATGTTTCAAATGACAGATGCATCCCTGACATGCTCACCAGTCTATGTGAGGAAATTTCAAAAATAGCTTCCTGGCTGACTGACTGGAAGAGATCAATGTTTTTCCTCATCCCCAAGAAAGGTGATCCAACAGAATGTGGACATTATGTAACGTGAATATTAGTATTGCATGCAAACAAAATACTGCTGAGGATCATTAAAAAATGGTTACAAAAGTAAATAGGCAGAGAATTGCCAAATATTTAAGCTGCATTTAAAAGAGGATGTGGCACCAGAGATATAATTGCTGATGCTAGATGGATTCTCACTGAAAGCAGAGAATACTAGAAGAATGTGTATTTGTCTTTAATTGACTTTGCAAAGATATTTGACTGTGTGGATCATAAAAAATTATGGTTAACATTGAAAATAATGAGAATTTCAGAACATTTGATTGTGCTTTTGCAAAACTTAGACCAAGAGGCTGGTATGCAAACAGAGCAAGGGATACAGGAGTTTAAAATTGGGAAAGGTGTGTGTCAGCATTGAACCGTTTTTCCATACTTATTTAATCTGTATTCTGGCAAATTATTCAAGTAACTGGACTCTGAAGAAAAATATGAAATCAAGATTTGTGAAAAGCTCATCAATATACTTTATTATGCAGATTACACAACTTTCTTTGCTAAAAGTGAGTTAGTTAGATTTGAAGTACTTGCTGCAGAACTTTAAACACTGCAGCCTTCATTATGGATTGCATCTTAACGTCAAGAAAACAAAATATCCTTGCCACTGCACTGATAGACAGTATCATGATGGATGGATTAAGACAGCCAATAACTTCGTCATACTTAAATCCACAATCAACATAGTTGGTACCAGCAGGGCCAAGGAATCAAGAGACATATTGCACTGGGAAAGTCTGCAGTCAAGTACTTTAACAAGTTATTCAGGAGTCCTGATGTCAGTTTGAGGACAAAGGTGCATCTGATTTGGACCATGATCTTTTCAGTCACTTGCTATGCATCAGAGCTGGACACTGAATAAGAATGACAGGAGAAGAATCAATGTCTTTGGACTGTGGTTTTGGAGAAGAGTGCTGTAGAGCCCATAGATTGTCAAAAGAACAGGTGCCTTGGATAAGGTGCAGCCAGAGAGTTCCTGGGAGGCAAAGATGATAAAATGTCATCTCACATACTTTGAGCACATTGATAGGAAATGGCATTCCTTGGAGAGGGACATCATGCCTGAAAGGGTGGCCAAAGAGAGGAATACTCTCAACCAGATGAATTAACATAATGACTGCTGCAGTGGGCTTGAGTGTGTTGGAGATTGTGAGGATGACGGGATAGGCCATTTTTCAGACTGGTGGTTCTTAGGGTTACTGTGAGTTATACTCAACTCAACAGGATCTAGGAACAACAACAACAGCAAATAGTAAATAACATTTTTTCTGGTCCTTATTATTTCTGCAAACTTGGTATTTTATAGTATTCACCATTGCTGTTGTTATTAGGTGCTATTGAATCAAGTACAATTCATACTGACCTTAAGAATAACAGATCTGAACCCTCCCCTTTCCTGTGCTATCCTCAGATTCTCTGCAGCCTGTTATTTCAGTCACTGTGTCCATCCATCTCATTGTGGGTTCTCTTCTCTTTTGTTGACCCTACACCTTTCTAAGTATGATGTTTCTTACTAAGGAATACCCTCCCCTAACAACATGCCCAAAGTGTTAGAGACAAAGCTTTGCCATCTTTACCTCAAAAGAGCACTCTGGTTGCACATTTCCCCAAGAAATATATGTTTATTTGTATTTATTGGGATATTAAATACTCTTCTCCAATATCACAACTCAAAGGCACTAAATTTTCTGTCGTCCTTATTCATTGTTGAGCTCTCAAATGTGTAGCAAATGACTGAAAAGACTGTAGCCTGAATCAGGAGCACCCTAGTCTTCAAACTGACACCAACAAACTGCTGTTGTTAGTTATCCTTTACTTTTGTGCATGTCTCAGGGTCTTCACTTACCTTGATTAATTGTGCTTTCACTATCATGTGTATTACATCATTGGAATTAATATATGCTTACTCTATACTAGCAGACATTCTTATTACTAAAAATTGTCAAAGAATGTTACTGTCTAGATGTATACCTTTACTTGATGGTCTATAAAAGTGGTGCCATGTAATTTGTACTTCTACACTTTATTTCACTCAGAATAATGTCCTCTGACTTAATTAATGTTTCTAGATATTTCATGAAATTATAATTTTTTATAATTTTGCTATTGTGGATAATATTTTAATCAGTATAGAGGGGCATATGTCTATGAATGTCACTGCTTTTATGTCTCTAGTATGTATACATACCAGAGCTCTGTTGACCTAGTGGTGAGAAGCTAAAATCCCAAAGGCACATAGTTCAAATCCACATGCTGCTCTACTTGTGGAGAAGGATGGGGAAATGTGTGATTTACTGCCTCTAAAAACCCACTAGAGTGCCAGCTATGAGTCAATCCTGGCTCGATAGCAGTCAACAGCAATAACAAGATATATGCCTAAAATTAAGCTTGCTGGATCACAAGGGGTTTCATTTTCTCACTTTTTAAGGAAGCAGCCATTCTCCATAGTAATTGTACTAGCTTTCAATCTCACCAGCAGTGTATAAGAAGTCCGGACACCTCATAACCTCATTAGATTTTCTATTTTCTGTTTAATTAATCAATGATGCTTTTGCATGGATAAGAGAGTATCTTATGGTTTTAATTTGAATGTTGCTAATGGCTACTGGGATAGACTCAAAGTTATATTCTGGTTCCTGTGGGCTGGTTTTTATTTTTCATTTGCAGCATCAGTTTGAACTTGTACATAAGTAGTTGATGGTCTACTCCACAAACAGCACCTGGTCTGGTTTTGGCTCTTGATATTGAGATTCTCCAATGATTCTTTCTGCACATATAGTCAGTCTGATTACTGTGCAGTCCATCAAATGCAATATATGTCTAAAGTTGCTGTGAAAAAAACAAGGGCAATTTGAGAATTGCTATATCTGGTCTTAGCCAACATTACAAAGTGGAACTGTCCCCATCAGCAATATCAATAACACAAAACCAAATTACATGTAATCAGAAATAGCTTTCACACTCCTGTATCTCTTTTTACTCTTTCCAAAATCACTCTTACTGTTCTATTGGGTCAAAAATCATTCTAATAGTGACAGACTACACCAAACCATATTAGGGAAGTCAAAAGTTTGGTAGCAGATACACTCACTCACTCAAGAGAGCTTCCAAAATTTGCTTGTAGGTACCTCAGCCTTCAGCCTCATGTCCTTGGCTCTTAGTCCTGCTAATTATGGCTCTATGCTCAAGTCCTTTAAAAAGCTTGACCAAAAGACTCTTAGCTCTGGTTCCATAGCATATAGTCCTAAAGTCAACTCTGTCTCATATTAGATCTTTGGTTTCCTTTTACTTGATGCTACTGCTCTTTCGTAGGTCTGGCTATGACCAGAAACTCTGGTACAAAGGACATACTGCATCTTCCCGCTTCTTTTTTTACTAGTGGTGATATTCTTCAAAATCTGCTATTGAATCTGCTCAATTTGGTGATGAGACTAGCCAATCCTCTTGTGGATAAGCTAATCCTATTAATGAAGCTCTTCTTTGTATACAAATAGATAATATCCTATATCACTCACAAGACTGTACTTTAGGATATATCTTGAAATTGCCTTCTTAACTATGAATACAATACCATTCTTCCTCAACTTTTTATTCCTGGCATAGTAAACCATATGATTGTCTGATTCAACGTGTCCATTTCCAGTCCATCTTACATCACTGATTCCTAGAATGTTTATCTTCATCCCTTTCATTTCATGCTTGGTAACTTCCACTTCTCCTATATTCATACTTCATACATTCCACGACCTGATTATTGATGGTTGTTTGCAGCTGTTTTGCTTCATTTTATAGTTACTTCCCATCTGGACACTATGTTCCTCTGTTGTTTGTGGGGTATTTGAAGACTTGTTATTTAAAAACTAGATGGTCAGTCTCTCTTCTTAGTCTATCTTAGTCTAGGATCTCCATTGCGATTTGTCTACATTGGATCATTCTTTTGGCACATGAAACACTGGGAGCACAGCTTCCAGCATCACAATAAAATGCAGCTAGAATGTTTCTTGGAGACAAACATAATGAAGGTCCATCACTTGTATGTTGTGCATATTACTAAGATAGATTATTTCTTGGAAAGGAACATTATGCTTGGAAAGATGGAGGATCAGAAAAGAGAGGAAAACCCTTAATGAAGCTGATACAGTGACTGCATCAATGCACTCAAGCCAGAAATTATAAGGATTCACAAGCTAGGATAGGGTTCTGTTGTTAAAAGGATTTCTATGAGCCATACTCAACAACTTAATAAAAACAACAACAATGACTAATGAGCTCTGATAACATAGTGGTAAAGAGTTGCACTACCAACCCAAAAGCAGCTTCTCTGTGGGGAAAACACAGGCAATTTCCTTCTTTGTGATTTACTACCTCTAAAAATCCTCTGAAAGGTGAGCTATAAATTGATTTTAATGTGACAGAGTACATAACAGCAACAGTCATGGCTATTGACAGTGAACATCCCTTATGTGCTTTTATTTTAGTAGTTGTTAAGTGCTGTTCAGTGGACCACTACTTATGAAGAACATATCTGAACCTTGTTCTATCTTGTGACATTCTTCTCATCTTTGATATACTTGAAGATATTGTTACTATAACCTTGCCAATTTATTTTGTTAAGAGTATTCCTTTCATATGTTGAGCTTCTACCTTTCTAAGGATATTGTCTTTTTTCCAGGGATTGGTCTCTTCTAACAACATGCTCAAAGTATGTGAGATGAAGTTTTACTATACTTGCTGCTAAGAAGAAACCTGGTTACACTTTCTCCAAGACATATTCAATACTCATAACCAATCCCAACGCAAAGGAATCAATTCTATTTCTATCATCTTTTTTCATTGTTCAACTTTCAGATGTATAGCAAGTATATGAAAAGACTACATCTTGAGTCAAGTACTACTTAGTCTTTAAACTGACATAGTTCCTCCTTAACACTTTGAAGAGGTACTTGACAGTAAATTTCCCTAATTAAATATGTCTTTTGATCTTTTGACTGATGGTACCAGTTGATTGTTGATTCAAGTAAGATGAAAACTTTGACAGTATCCATTTTTTCTTCATCAAACTTGATGTTTCCTATTGACACAGTAGTGAATATTTTTGTTGTCTTGATGTTGAGAAGCAATCTTTATTGAAGGCAGTAAGTAGTCTTTGATCTTCTGTAGCAAAGTTCTCTTTAATTACCACAAGCACTAAGTATGACAGAAGAAGAGTCATTGCTTTTGAGTTGTGATACTGGAGAAGAGTATTGAACATTCTATGCAATGCCAAGAGAACAAATAGGTCTGTATTGGAGAGGGTGAAACCAGGTTTCTCCTTGGAGGCAAGGATTTTTTTTCTCTCCCATTCAACTATTTTTTTAATATAATTTTTATTTTATACTGGTTTACTTACAAAGTTTGTATACACTGTTTTTCACACTGGGTATTTTCTTTACCCACCCCGCCCTCCACCCAATCAAACTGTGTGACTTTATGATTACTGTGTTTTCTCCCCCAGGCCCATCTTTACCCTTCTGCTCCCTCTCTCTCTCTCCATTTGGATCCTCATATACATTTTACTAGTTATCTTTCGGTTTCTATAATAATGGTCTTAAGTCGTATTTGTCCTTATGGGACTGAGTTAGTTCATTTAGCATAATGTTCTCTAGTCCTTTCTAAATTAGGTAGTGATTTTCAAAACCATTGCTCCTACATGCTGAGTAGCATTCAATCATGTGGATATACCATAATTTCTCAATCCATTTGATTGTGATTGGACATTTGGGCTGTTTGGAAGTAAGAATTTTGAAGCTGCATCTCACGTACTTTGGGCATGTGACCAGGGGGGAAGAGTTCCTGGGGAAGAACATCTTTCTTGGAAGGGTGGCAGAACAGCACAGGATATGAAGACCCTAGAGGAGATGGATTGACACAACTGAAGTAATGGAGTTAGGTGTGTCACAATCAGTAATACTGGCTCAGGATAGAGCAGGGTTCAGCACTATTATTGTACATAGGGTCACTATGAGTCACAGGTGACTTGATGACACATAATTAAAACAACAAGAATATTGCTTCAGCTGCATTTGACAGATTGTAGATTAGTCATCCTCTAATTTTGGTGCCACATTATTCTTCATAAAGTCTGACTTTGAAAACTATTTTCTTAGTATACAGATTGAATATGTATGGAGAAAGAATACACCCATAATACACATATTTCTTTATTTTAAACAATGCTCTATTTTTGGTCAACAGCTTGTTGGTCTAAGTATAGATTTTTTATAATAACACTTAAATATTCTAGGATTCTCATTCTTCTCAATTGTTAGCTAATTTTATTTCTAATACCAGCAAGGCTACTTATGGTGGACTGATTTAAGTGGATCTCCCAGATTATGACAGAGTAGGAATCAGAATTGGTCATCCACTTATGAAATAGCAAGTTTGAAATTTCTATGAACAGCAAAGGAACATTGTTAAATATAGTACTAGAAGTAGAGTCTTAGATAAGAATTCACTAAAAATTGAAGAAACAGCTGTAATCATCCATTAATAATTATAACATAGAATGTATGATTTAAGAAAATTAGAAGTTGTAAAAGATGAAATGGAACACATAAGTGTTGATATTCTAGTCATTAGATCAGATGGATCATATTAGCCATTTTGAATCATTATGATCTTTTATTCAGGGAATGAAAAGTTGCAAAATGATGATGTTCCAAAAGACCATTTAAAGATCATCCTGAAGTGCAATGTTGTAAGTGATAGGACACTATCCATACACATACAAGGAAAACCTACTAACACAGCTATAAGTCAAATATGCACACCAACAACTAAAGCCAAGATGTGGAAAGTGAGGATGTCTACCAACTTTTGCAGTCTGAAATTGATAAAACATGCAATAAAAATTATTGATGTCTTGGGGCTGCAATCCAAAAGTTGGAAATGAAGAAGAAATAATGGTAGTCAGAAATTGTATACTTGGTGCTGGAAATGAGGTTAGATTGAATGACTACATTTTGTACAATCAATAAGTTACTCATTGCAAATATATTTTTATCAAAAACACAAATAGTGATTACTTATATGGACCTCACCTGTTGAACTGCACAGAAATCAGATTGACTAGATTTGTGGAAGAGATCATTGGAGAAGCTCAATATTAGCAGTCAAAACCTAGGCCAGGTGTTAACTCTAGAAGAGACCATCAATTATTCATGTGCCAATTCAAATTCAAGCTGATAAAAATCAAAGCAAGTTCACAAAAACCAAAATATGACCTTGAGCCTATCCCACCTGAATTTAAAAACCATCTCAAGAATACATATTGAACACTAATTTAAAAAATCAGATGTTGTGGGATGACATTAAAAATATCATTGGTAAAGAAAACAAAAGCTCATTTAAAGATAAAACAGAAATAAAAGACAATATAATGTCAAAAAGACTGAAAATTACCTTAGAATATCAAAAAACCAGAAAAAAAGGAAGAAGTGCAATATAAAAGATGTGTACAGAAGATTTGTAAGGGCATCTTGACAAGCCAAATAAAAGTATTATAAAAAGATGTAGAAAAAAAAGAAGTAGAGTTAGAAAATAAAAAAGGGAAGAACATGATTAGAATTTCTCAAGCTGAAACAAATGAAGAACAAATTTAATCCTTCGGGTGTAATATTGACGAATGTTGTGAGCCAAATCTTGAAATATCCAGGCAGCATCAAAAGATCACGAAGGGAATTAATAGAGTCACCATACCAAAATAATTGACTAGCATGACAAATTCAGGAAGTAATGTATAATCAAAAACCTTAGGTAATGAAAACGTTCAAGCTGCATTTAAAGCACTGACAAAAAAAAAAGAGAGACTCCAGGAATTGTTGGTATACCAATTGAAATGTTTAACGTGTAGATTCAGACTTTCACTGCTCACAAGTTTGTGCCAAGAAAGTTGACTACCTGGCTAACTGATTGGAGGAGACCTAGATTGGTTTTCATTCCTCAAGAAAATGAGCCAACAGAATGTGGAAGTGATTGAACAATATAAATAATATCACACATAAGTAAAATCTTGCTAAAGATTGTTAAAAAAAATGAATAGAACAGTATATTAACAGAGAAATGTCACAAATTAAAGCTGAATTTTGAAGAACTGTGGCACCAAAAACATCACTGCTGATGTCAGATGGATCTTAGTTGAAATCAGAGAATACTAAAAGGATGTCTATTTATATTTTGCTGACTCTGTAAAGTTGTTGGTCTTTGTGGATCATAACAAATTATGTTTAAGATGGAAAAGAACATGTTCCTTAGTCACCTGAATGTTCTCTGGGGAAGTATCTATTCATGTCTTTTGCCTGTTTTATTTTATTTATTTTCTTAAATTGAATTACTTGTCTTTTTGTTACTGAACTGTTAATGCACCCTCTATCTTTTTTTTTAAACAAAATTCACATTTTATTCAGATTGAAATAAACTGTATGCTCCCTCTATCTTTTGGAGAATAGATCTTGCCAGATATGCCACTACCAAAATTATTTTTCACTATAGAGGTCTTGATAAAAAATATACACAGAAGAAATCCACTTTTTATTATTTCTTTTTAATTATACTAGTTTATTTACAAAATTAGAATACTTTGTTTTTTATATCAGATTCTTCCAATTTCCCTCACCTCCTCCATCAAATTGTAAAACACTATTATTAATGCCTCCGTACTCATGCTCATTCTACAATAATGGTTTTATACAATATTTGTCCTTTTAGGACTGAGTTAGTTCACTCAATATAGTGTTTTCCAATCACTTTCAAGTTAGATAATACTTTACAAAATCATTGCTCTTATGATCTGTGTAATATTCCATTGTATGAATGTACCATAATTTTTCAATCCATTTGACTGTGGTTGGACATCTGGGCTGTTTCCATGTTCTTGAAATGGTGAATATAGCTGCTATGAACATTGGTGTACACGTTTCCAGAAAATCTACTTTTAACACAAGTGTTTTGATAATGACTGGAACTATACACCAACAGGGAACTACCAGAAATACAAGCTGAGTTTAGAAGAGGTCATGGCACTAAGGGCATCATTGTCAATGTCAGATAGATCTTGGGCAAAAGCAGAAAGTACCAGAGGAATGCCTATCTGTGTTTCATTGATTATGCAAAGGCATTTGACTGAGTGGATCACAACAAATTGTGGCTAATCTTGAGAAGAATGAGAATCACAGCGCACCTTGTTATGCTCATGCTAAAACTATATTTGGACAGGGAAGCAATAGTCAGAACAGAGCAGGGAAAACACTGCATGGTTCAAAATCAGGAAAGGAGTGTGTCAGGGATATGTCCTGTCTCCATACCTTTTCAATCTGTATGTCAAACAGATCATTTGAGAGGCTGGACTTGATGAAGAACAATGGGTTATAAGGACTGGAGTAAGACTTGTCAATGACATGCGTTATACAGATGGCAAAACTTTACTTGCTAAAACTGAAGAGTGCCTGAAACATTTGCTACAGTGGTTTAAGGACTGTGGTTTTTGGTTTTTTTTCCAATATAGATTGAATTTCAACCACAAAGAAATGAAGACTCTCACCACCAGGTCAATTGGCAGTATCATGATAGATGGAGAAGAGCCTGACATTGTTAACAATTTCAGTTTGCTTATTTCCACAATCAACACTCTTTTTTTGTATCTTTTTAAAAATAATTTTAATGAACATTTACAGAGAATTTGGATTTCCATTCATTCATTGCTGTACTTCTCTACCCTCCCAGCCCTCTCCCCCCGACCCCCAGTTTGCTCCTCTCTTTCAAAAGTAAAAGAAAGACTCCCTCCCTGGTACACAATCCCCCCGCACCCCTCCCACTGCCCCAAGTACATTCCACTATGCAACCTTAATTGTGGACTCTTGTGATAACCATAATACCCTATCATACATAGCTTTTAAATTATTCACTCCCTCATCTGTTTCAGTGCAGTATACACAATTTATCCAGTTTTTCTCAGTCTTACCCCCACCCTGATATCAGTCCCATTTTACAGCAGTGGCACCATGCAATATTTGTCCTTTTGCGACTGAGATATTTCACTCAGCTTAATGTCCTCCAGGCTCACCCATTTTGAAAAATATTGAATGAGTTCCTTGTTTTTCAATGCAGCATAGTATTCCATTGTGTGAATATACCACAGCTTCTCTATCCATTCATTTGTTGATGGGCACCTGGGTTGTTTCCAACTCCTTGCTATTGTGAACAGAGCTGTGATAAACATGGGTGTACATATATCTGCTTGGATGTCAGTTATGGACAATCAACACTCTTGACACCAGAAGTCAGAAAATCAAAAGACAAATTGTGTTAGGAAATTTTCTGTCAGGGATTTCTCCGTAGTACGGAAGAGCAAGGTTGTCAGTCAGAGACTAAAGTGCACTTGATCCAGGCCATGGTCTTTGCAATTACTTGGTATGCATTGGAAAGCTGGACAATGATCAAGGATGACAGAAGAATTGATGTCTTTGAGTTGTGGTGCCGGAGAAGAATATTGAACATAGTATGGATTGCCAAGAGAACTAACAGGTTTGTTCTAGAAAGGGTGAAACCAAGCTGCTCCTTGGAAGCAAGGATTTTAAGAGTCTGTCTCACTTTGCACATGTAGCCAGAAAGAAGCAGTCTTTGAAGAAGGATATAATGCTTGGAATGGTCAAAGGACAGCACAGGAGAGGAAGAGAGATGAGATGTGTTGACAAAATATCTGTGCTAATGTTGGTAGGATTATCAGAGACAGTGAGATTGGCTCAGGCTAGAGCAATGTTCAGAGCTACTGTGCATAGGGTCGCTAAAAGTTGTAGCCTACTTGATGCTACATAACAACAACATTTCATTTTTAGGACATCAATGTTATCTAGTTCATTTTCCTGAAAATGGCCCTGATATTTAGCTGTCTGATATTTGATAATATATTTTTTTCCCCAAAATACCCTATCTTTGCCTTCCAGGAATTTGAAAATTTCAGTTTAAACATTTAGGTATTTGATCAATTTTGAGTTTATTTTGTGTTCAGTTTGAGGTATCAATCTTGTTTCTCTTTTCAGCAAAGACATATCCAGTTTTGTCAGTACCATTTGTCTCTTCCCTTTGAAGGGGATTTAAATGCTTTGTTGAAGATCAGATACATGCAGATTGATGAATTTACTTCAGAATATATAGTTGTTTTCCACTGGTTTATGTGTCTTTTATTGTACCAATACTAGGCTCTTTTGATAACTGTTCTGACAGTTACATCTGGGATAGGGATGTGTTAGGCTTTCTTCTTTTCTCCAGTATGACTTAGCCCTTTCAGATCTCTTTCTATGTAATGTTGAAAATTAGGAGAAATGAGAAAAAACTGTGGAGTGTTACTGTTATGGACCATCAAGTCAACTGCCACTCATAGCAACCCTCTTTGTACAACAGCTCTGAACCCTGCTCTATCCTGAGCCAACCTAGTCAGAGTCAAACAATCTCATTAAGGGTTTCACTTTCATGCACTGCCCCTTCATCTTCCCAAGCATGATGTCTCTCTCCAAGGACTGGTCACTTGCAACATGCCTGAAGTGTGTCAGATGGACCTTCAGAATCCTTGCCTCCAAGGAATATCTTGGTTTCACCCTCTCTAGGAAATTTGTTTATTTTCTTAGCAGACTATTGTATATTAAATATTCCTCCAGCACCGCCTATCCATTTAATAACAAATTAAAAGAAGCACATAGTGAGATCTGAGAACTCTGGCTGGTATGATCAGCAATGGCAAAAAAGCCCTTGGAGAATCTACCCAATAACATTAGGAATACTCATTCATTGCAATAATTTTGGAACCAGCTTGGATAACACACCAAACAAGTAGCACAGAAAGAAAGTTAATTTATGGAAGATAGAGTCTATCTTTTTTTAAAGTGGTATAAAATGAACATGGACGATCATGGACAATACTTTTAGGAGGAGACAATACAAGAGTGTAGCACTACAAGATAGTGTTGTTGCATTTTGTTACAGTCCAAAAGGGATGTAAGTTCCATTACAAAAGAAAAAGCCCCATAACAACTCAACAGTCAAAATGTCATCAAAGTCTGCCAACAACAATAAAAAGCCAAGATTAGATAAACAATGGCGAACTCCAATGAACACTGAGAGCAGTGATGACTCCTACTTAGTCTCGTCAAAAAAAAACCAAGAAAAAAGAAGAGAAAGGAACACTATCAACTCTTGCTATGAAGGTGAAATATTATTTAAAAGAGGCAAAGCAAACACAAAGATAATGTAGATGAATATATCAAGATTGTAGGTTTAAAATTTTTCCATAAACTTTTACCCGACAGACTTCAGCAATTTAGAAAAAAATAATATACACCACAATTAAGTAGGATTTATAACCAAGATTATGAAGTTGCCAACATTAAAAAGATCAAAGTAATTTATCATATAAATAAAACAAGGAAAAAATAACTAAATGATTATACCAATTGATACAGAAAAGACATTAGATAAAATTTAACACCGTTTCTGATAAAACTTCTCAGGAAAATAGAAATGTAAAAGCAATTTCTCAACATAGTTTGGAGTATATATGCAAATCCAAATCTGTTTTGGGATAAATGTATCTAGAAGTGAGTATGGCAAGGCTTAACCTCACATACTATTTCATGGTATCAGGAAGGGTGGGTTCCTCGGAAAAGGCACAATGCTTGATAAAGTAAAAGGAGAGCGAAAAAGAGGAAGATGATCAATGAGATGGATTGATACAGTGGCTGAAATAATGAACTCAAATTGTGAAGATGATGCAGGACTACACATTTCATATAAAGGATCATTATATGCCAGAACCAACAAAACAACACCTAATAACAACTATGAACAAAGCCAACAGCCAATATTACACTCAAAGGAATAAAGCCAAAAGCTTTCTTTTGAAAAAGAGGAATTAAGCAAAAATATCTGTTATCACTATTATTATTAAACATTAAGGATCTTCTGGCAGACAGTGGATAATGGTTGGTTGATAACAAAAAAGGTAAGAGATTTGAACCCACTAGATTCACTGCAGGAGAAAGTTGAGTTGTAGCAATTTGCTTTGGAAAGCTTATAGCCTTGGAAAAATTTCTAACTGCAATTTTTCTCTGTTCGGTAGTACTGTGAGTCATAATTGACTCAATTGTGATGAGCTAGATTTCAGCATTGTACTTTAAATTCTAGCCAGAACAATAAGAAAGGAAAAAAAGGAATCTAGATTGGAAAGGAAGAAGTAAAATGAGCCCTATTTCAGATAACATGATCCTATGTAGATCTCAATTAGACCATAAGAAAACTGCCATAAATAATAGAATGATTAAACAATATTACCATATGCAAGATGGACATAAAAAGTCATTTTAGTTTCTCTGCATTATCCACTAAAGAAATTTTAAATGCATAGCAAAACATATGGGAATTAAATTTTCCGATAACATAGAAGCCCTATAATACAATGATAATTATAAAACATTACAAGAGACTAAACTTGCAAAAATGGTAAGATATCTTGTGTTTACTTATTTTAACAGTTAATCCAGTGACAATATCAATTCTATATAGTTATCTAAACGTAAAATGTAATCCTGATACATATAACAAGAACATTATTTACCAAAAGGAAAAATAATGACAAACAATATATGGAAAGGAAACAAACCCATACTAGCCACAACAATGCCGAAGAAAAAGAACAGAGCAGGAGACTTCACACTCTAAATATCAGTACATACCATATAGTCACATAGAATTGATTCTCTGACTGAGTGGTGGGAATAAGAGCATTTGAGATGGCTAGGTTGGCACAGGATAGAACAGCATTTAGAGCTCTTGTACATAGTGTCGCTATGAGTTGCAAGTGACTCGATGGCACATAACAACAACAACAACAATTTAAAGCACTCTGGTATTGGTTCAGCTATAGTGAAATAGACCTGAGAAATGGAGTTAAACTCAGTTGTCTATGGAAAGCTCATTCTTTACAATAGAT
This sequence comes from Elephantulus edwardii, assembly GCF_000299155.1. NCBI lineage: Eukaryota > Metazoa > Chordata > Mammalia > Macroscelidea > Macroscelididae > Elephantulus > Elephantulus edwardii. The sequence continues at coordinate 14,689,008 of NW_006399831.1, forward strand.
CAAAGCCCATTCATTAAGACACAAATAGTCTTTGTAATAAATGATCCTGAAAAAATTAAATATCCATTCACATAAACATTAACGAGGCCCCACACTCTACATAATACACAAACATTAATTAAAAATGGATGAAGAGCTATGTTAAACCTAATAACATACAATTCCTTGGAGAAAATTTTGGAATCTAATGTTCTGTAAAATTAAGCTAATAAAATATAACAAGTTTACAAATAGATGACAGACAGTGTAAATGGGACTTCATAAGAATGGAAAACTTAAATTCATCAAAATACCTCACTTTAAAAAGTTAGAAAAAAAGACAATCTCTAGACCGGGGAAAGCTTTGAAAACAATATATCTGATAAATAATCTAATCACAACATAGACAGAAGATATGAACAGCACCTTCACCAAAGAGGATACCTAATAATCCAATGAACATATGAAAATTTGCTCTGGTGGCCTATTGGTCAGAAGCTGTACTACAATTCCAAAGGCACACAGTTCGAGGCCACCAGCTGCTCTGTGGGAGAAGGCTGGGCTATCTCTTCCCATGTGAGGGTCATCTATGTGTCAATTCTGACTCTGTGATACACAACAACAACAACAAACAACATGGTTGTTAGGTGCCCTAGAGTTGGCTCTGATTCACAGAGACTCCATGTACAACAGAATGAAACACTGCCCAATTCTGTGTCATCCTCACAATCTTGACTGTGCTGCAAATAAAAATTAGAATGCAGTACCATCTTCAATTTCACTCATTGTTATTGAGTTGGAATATTCAGTTAAAGTGACATAAATATGTACCAAAAAACCGGGTAATAACAAATAGTGACAATGATGTAGGAAGGTCTGAACCATTATATTTTTATAGGACTACAAGATGGTAGAATCACTATGAAAAGCATTATAATATTTTTCTCTTTCTAGAACCCAGAAATCAATCCATCTACTTATGGTTAACTGATATTCTACAAAGGAAACAAAACATATCACATGGGGAAATGGCAATCTCTTCAACAAATTGTGATGGCAAAACTGGAGCAGGATGCATATCTTTAACTATACAAAAAACATTGACTCAAAGTGGGTCAGAGACCTAGGGGTAAAGCCCCAAATCATAAAATTATAGTAAGAGACAAAGCTGGATCAAGCTTAGAAGTCCCAGTTCATTGTATAAAAAGGCTGACAAATACAGCCAGAAATACATAGCCAAGAGGGGATAAAGATGATGAATGAGACCTCTTAAAGATTAAATCCCTGTGCACATTAAAAACATTGGTTTTTAATTGGACTGGTGTTGGCTACTCAGAATACTATGACAATAAAAGACAATAATAATCTGAGAACTACAAATTGAAAAAAAAAAGGTTGCATTCATTGAAAAAAAATCAAAATCTATTTTAAAGTGCAATGTTATGAATGATGGCATGATGTTTATATGTATATAATGAATTCTTGTCTATAGAGATATGATTCAAATATACACGTCAACTACTAAAGCCAAAGATCGAGAAACTGAGGACTTCTATGAAATTTTGCAATCAAATTATCAATTATCATTAATGCATCTTGATGATTGTATTTGGTCAATTTCAGACTGCAAAATTTGAAAAAAGTCTGCAATTTCCTCCCTTTTGAGAGATACTGTTGATGCATAAATTTGAGTAATAGTCATATTAACAGGTCTTCCTTTTATGTGTATGAATAATATCCTATCACTGTATTTTAGGAAAGAACTTGAAATTTTCTTTTTAACTATGAATGCAAGACTGCTATTACTCTGTTTTCCATTCCTAGCATTGCATACCATTTTATCGTCTGATTCAAAGTGGCCAAATCCAGTCCATCTCATTTCACTAATGTCTAGAATGTCAATGTCTATTAATCCCATTTCATTTTGTACAACTTCTAATTTTCCAAAATATCATACTTCAGTCATTCCATGTTTCAACTATTAAAGGATATTAAAGGCTGTTTCTCCTCATTTTGTTTGATGGTGTAGATCATAACAAATTATGGCTAACATTGAGAAGAATGGGGAACCCAGAACACTTAATTGTGCTAAGTGTTCAACATCTATACCTAGAACAAGAAGTTGTTGTGTGAACAGAGTAAGGGTGGTTTAAAATTAAGAAAGACATGCATCAGGGTTGTATCCTTTCTCCACACCTATTCAATCTGTATGTTGAGCAAATAAGTCATGGAACTAGAGTCTAGGAAGAGGAGTGTGGCATCAGGATTGGAGGAAGACTCAGCAACAACCCACATTATACTGATGACACAACTTTTCTTGCTGAAAGTGAAAAGGACTTGAAACACTGCAGCCTTCAATATAAACTGTATTTCATCTTCAAGAAAGCACATCTCACACCATACACAAAAATTAATTCAAGGTGTATCAGAGACCTGAGAGTAAAAAGTAAAGCCTAAAACCATAAAGTTCAGAAAAGACAATCTTGAATTGAGCTTAGAAGCACTAGTCCAAGCTATAAAGAGACTGCCAAATAAAGCCAGAAATGCATGATCTGAAGAGGATAAAATTGATGAATGGGACCTTCTAAAGATTAAATCTCTGTGTTCATAAAAAACTTTTCCCAACAAGGTGAAAAGAAAACCTGCTGACTGGGAACAAACATTTGGTAATGCCATCTCAGACAAGAGTCTCATAATGAAAGTTTACAGAATACTTCTGGGCCTCCACAAGAAAAAAGACTGATAGCTAATTACAAAATGGGGAAAAAACATGGAAAGAATTTTCACAGAGAAAGATATTTGCATGGCAAACAGATACATGAAGAAATGCTCCAAATCACTGGCAATAAGAATGATGGAAATAAAAACCACAATGAGGTACCACTTCACTCCATTAACAGTGGCAAAGTTTAACAGAGTAGCAAGTAATAAATGTTGGAGAGGATGTGGCGAGAAAGGAACTCTTACACATTGTTGGTGGGATTATAAAATGGTACAACTATTCTGGAAGGCAGTTTGGTGCTTCCTCAAAAAAGCTGAACTTAGATATTCCATATGACCCAGCTATTCCAGTACTTGGAATATACCCTGAGAAAATGAGAACAGAGGCACTAATTGAGATTTTGTACACTGATGTTCATAGTAGCCTTATTCACCTTTTCAAAAACATGGAAACAGCCCAAATGTCCAACCACCAATGAATGGATTGAGAAATTACGGTGCATTCACACAATGGAGTATGACATAGCATGCAGAAGCAATGATTTTCTAAATTATTACCAAATTTGGAAGAGACTGGAGAGTATTATGCTGAGTGAACTAACTCAGTCCCCAAAGGCATAAATATTTTATAAAACCTTTATTATAGAATGAGTATAAGGATCCAAGGGGTTGGAGTGGAAGCAGAGTGATGAGGATGTGCAGGGGAAGGATTACAATTTGACACATGGAGTATTAGAATTTTGGAAATAAACTAGTACAATTTAAAAAAAAAAGAAAGGAAAGTTTCTCACCACTGGACCAATAGGATGCATCGTTATAGATAAAGAATGAAACTCTCAATGACTTTATCTTACATAGATCTACAATCATTATACTTGGTATCAAACAGTCAGGAGATCAGGGAGCACATTACACTGCAAAAGTTTGCATTAAGGGACCTCTCAAATTACTGAGAAACAATAATGTTAGTTTTAGAACTAAGGTGTAACTGATTTAGACCATGTGTTTTTTCAATCACTTGCTATGCATCTGAAAGCTGGACAATGAATAGATGCAAAATTGGTGCTTTTAAATTGTGGTGTTACAGAATAGTACCAAATATCCCATGCATTTCCAAAAGAACAGATAGGTCTTGGAGAAGGTGCAGCCATACTGCTTTTTGGAGGTAAAAATAGTGAGATTTTGTTTTGCATACTTTGGTTGTGTTTCTAGAAGCTATTCTTTGGAGAAGGACATCATGCTTGGAAAGCTGGACGTATGGCAAATGAGCAGAACATCCTCAACTAAATGGATTGACACAATGATTGCAGCAATGACCTAGAAAGTGTGAGGTTGGCAGAGGGTACAATAGGATTCAGACGTATTGTTCATAGGGTTGCTGTGAGTCATACTCAATGGAACCTAAGAAATTTTGCAATCTGAAATTTAGCAGCTCATTGGCATCTAAAAATATTGTTGTTGTTGTTGAGTAATGTTGAGTCAGGATAGGTTCATAGCTGAACAGCAACAAGAGTGCTTCCAATTGTTTGAATGACTGCATCTAATTACAGATTCTGCATGAGTACATTCTTTGCAGTGTTCTTAAAAATTTGTTGTAATCCACATAGTCATGTGACTTTTTATTGTCACTAAACCATGGATAAACATCTTCCTGATATTCTTTGCTCTCAGTCAAGATCTATCTGATGTTGAAAATTACATCTCTTGTTTTAAATTCTCTTCTGAAATCAGCTTGAATTAAGAATGTAAAGCTCAGTCATTTGCCCAGGGAAATATCCTCCAATCTTCCTGGAACAGAGGAATGAGTGCTTCCTTTGTTAAATTGTTTAGTTGAAATACCTCAATGGGTTTTCAGTCAGTTCTTGGAAATTATAGCTAGGGAAATAATCAGCCAGGCAAGTTACAGGAACTGATTGATTAGCTAAATAGTAAGACTATACCAGAAAGTAGAAAAACAAATTTCTTCTTGGTAAAATCCACTCAAAATATACATTTGTGAAGACCCAGGTTTCAAATATTGAACGAACTTCTATGACTTAATGAGTAATTGTTTGTGAGAAAACTAAGTTGAATTATTGTAGTAAAGACGTTCAGAATGGCTTTAATAATGATTCCTTCAGTTAGACCTTATAGAAAATATTGAGAGTGAAACCATACACAAGTCTTAATGAGAGATAAAACATCTCAATGAGATTCATCTTAGAATATAATAAAACAGCTTTGTTAGAGTTTAGATGAAGAGACTGAAAGCATAATAAATAGTAGAAAAGAAATGAGTAAAAATTTTATCAATTTTATAATCATTTTCATCTTCATAGCAGTAGCCTTTACAATTAATTTCCTATAGACATATTGTAAAAAGAGTGAGGGCCACGTGGGGAGTGCCATAACTGAACTTTATCAACTTCAGAAGGGGAAACTATTCTCACACACAACATCAATAACACAAAATCAGTTCTCATGAGGTCAGACATGTCCCCAACACTACCATTCCTCCTTCTACTCATCTCAACACCAATTTTACTGCTTGTCTGGGTCCAAAATCTGATGTGATAGCTCACAAACCGCACAGAACCATATTGGGGGAATTAAAAGGTTATAATTCAGGTTAATAACAAGACAGTCAAGATAGCACAAAAATATGCACACAGACACCTGAGCCTGGTAGCTCTAATTGTTCCTGAGTTCTCAGTTCTGTCAAAATTGGCTTCCCTCCCCAGTTGTCTAACAAAGTTGTCAGTCCTGCCAATATTGACTTCCTCCACAATTGTGCAACAAAGATCTCAGTCCTGCCAATACTAACTTCATCCTCCCTTGATCCAAGTGCCATCTCACATCAGCTCTCCAGTTCAGCCATTGCTGTTGCTACCGTCCTAAAGGATTTCTAACATTGCACTGGGCTTGAGGAGGTCTCTCTTCTCTGACGGGGCAAAGAATTTAATTGCTTCTGCTGGGGGAAGAATTCCTATTCTGTGCAGCTAGAGCTCTTCAATTTATTGCCAAGACTAGCCAACTCCCTTGTAGACTGTTGAGATTTGCCAGTCTCTGTGTAATTGCGGATAGCTAATCCCCTTGGGGATAAGCCAACACACCTAATTCACATAATCCCACTTATCTTCATATCAACATCAAATAAGGGCTAGAGAAGCCATATTAAAAGATAAACTTCATACATAAAAATACTCAAAACCAGTAAAATTATGTTAAATTTCTTAAAAATGGACAGCAAGATCGCAATGTTTGTTGTTTTATTTTTTTTTCCACTTTGTTATTGTTGTTGTTGTGTATGTAGAATTGGATCCGACTGGCACAGTAAGAGATTGCCTCTCTTTCTACAGTGGAACATCTATCTGGTGGGTTCGAACTGTGTGCCTTTGGGATTGCCTTGCAGCTTCTTGCCACTAGGCCACTGGAGCTCCCTGTAATATCTTTGACTTAGACACATGCAATTGCAAAAATGGATAGGATGAAAACATAGAGAGCACTAACATAAGACTTTATACAATTAAGTGTAGGCGATGATGGTGACAATGATAGACATTAGTGAAAAATAAGAATCAATGGATATTTAACCGCTTAGGTGATGTACATTTTAAATGCAACATTGTACAAAGTCTTTTGAGTCTTAGCAAGTAAGCAGGTTGAATACATGAAAATAGTGATTAAAACGATCCATAGAAGACAATATACCTAATACAATCTCAATATTGAACCTTTCATAGAAGGCAGAATAAGTGAAGTTTCTATTAAGTAATAAAAAGGAGAGCAGGGGAAACAGATGTTTAAGAAGGAAAACTGTTGTTGTTGTTGTTATGTGCCGTCAAGTCGTTTGCGACTCATAGCGACCCACCTCACAGAGGGTCTTCCCCTCCTGCACTGTCGCTCTACCCTACCAAGCATGATGTCCCTCTCTAAGGACCTGTCTCTCCTTACAACATGCCCAAAGTATGTCAGACGAAGCCCTAGAATCCTTGCCTCCAAGGAGTAGCCTGGTTTAACCCTCTCTAGGGTGAATATGTTTGTTTTCTTGGTGTTCCATGGTACGTTCAATACTCTTCTCCAGCCCTACAGTTCAAATGTGTCAATTCTCCTTCTATCCTCCCTAGTCATTGTCCAACTCTCTGATGCATAACAAGTGATTGCAAAAACCATGGCCTGTATCAGGTGACCTTAGTCTCGAGAGAGACACTGTTGCTCTTGTGTACTTTAGAGAGGTCCCTAACAGCAGATTTTCCCATTGCAATACGTTCTTTGATTTCCTGGCTGCTGGTGCCAAGAGTGTTGACCGTGGAGCCGAGCAAACTGAAGCTGTGAACAATTTCAATCTCTTCGTCATCCATCCTGATGCTACCAATTGGTCCAGTGGTGAGAATCTTTGTCTTTTTGACATTAAGCCTCAGTCCATACTGAAGGCTGCAGTTCTAGACCCTCTGCAGTAAGTGCATGAGGTCCTCCTCAGTTTCAGTGAGCAGGGTTGTGTCATCTGCATAACGCAGATTGTTAATAGATCTTCCACCAATCCTAATACCACAATTCTCCTCATAGAGCCCAGCCTCTCAGATAATCTGCTCTGCATACATACAGAAAAACTAGATAATAGAAATTTTGGGGGGGGGAAAAAGTTAATTCAGTGATACGTAAAACATTCTAAATCTTTGACAGTTTCAAATTTCAAAGAAATAAACACTGTTGTTGTTATGTGCCATGTAGTCACTGTGACTCCATGTCCTGTGACATGAGTGTCCATGAGTCCTGTGACTCATAGTTACCCTATGTAAAACAACTTTGAAGCCTGTCCTGTCCTGAGCCAGTCTCATTGACTCTGATACACCTACCCTCATTGTCCCACTTACTGTATCAATATAGTTCTTCCAGGATCTTCCTCTCCTGCTCTGGCCTTCCACCTTTCTGAGCATGATGTCTTTCTACTAGGATTAGTCCCTCCTGTTCACACACCCGAAGTATGTGATATGGAGCTTCAAAATTCTAGCCTTCAAGGAAAAACTTGGTTTCACCCTCTCCAAAACAGACCTATTTGTTTTCTTGGTAGTTTATGGTGTGTTCAAGACTCTTCTCCAGCACACAACACAAAGGCATCAATTCTTTTTTTTTTACCATCCTTAGTCACTGTCCAGCTTTCTGATGCACAGCAAGTAATTGTGAAGACCATGGCCTGGATCTGGTGCACCTTAGCTTCTAGACTGACATTGTTGCTTCTCAGTACTCTGCAGAGGTCCCTGACAGCAGATTTACCTAATGCCAATTTGTCTTTTGATTTCCTGACTGCTAGTGCCAAGAGTGTTGATTGTGGAGCTGAGTAAGCTATAACTGTTAACAGTCACAATCTCTTCACCATCTACCATGATGCTGCCAATTGACCCAGTGTTGAGCTTCAATCCTTATTGAAGGCTATAGTTCTTAACCTCCTGCAGCGAGCACTTCAGATTCTCCTCAATTTCAGCAAACAAGTTTGTATCATCTGCAAAATGTAGGTTGTTGATGAGTCTTCCTCCAATCCTGATGCCACATTCCTTTTCATAAAGCCCAGCCTCTTGAATGATCTATTCTATATATAGATTGAAAAGGTATGAAAACAGGACACACCGCTGCCACACTCACTTTCTGATTTTGAGCCATGCAGTGTTTCCCTGCTCTTTTCTAAGCATGGACTAAGTAAAGTTTACAATAACCATGATAGAGGTTGTTTCCGGACTTGTCATTCATGAGTCCCTGAGGAACAAACAACAGGCAAATGTAGAACTAGTTTGATTTTAAATTCAGAGAGAAAAATGCAGACAATAAAAAGCTGAAAAGGCAGGAAAGATACGTCTATGATAGAAGGGATTTTCTAATTAAGATTCAGTAAGCATACCACTGTACTTTACTGACTTCATTTCTTTTACTTACTGAAGATATATTGAAGGCGAACAGCATGACATTAATTATTTTAACATGGAATGTCCCTATTTGTTTAGAAGTTTCCCTCTGGAAAAAAATTATTTAAGAGAGAATCAATCATGTGTCCTTGGGGTAAAAAATAGATTCATCTGCATGTAACTCATCTAGGCTCATAATACTGGAGAACATGGAAAATAGCATACCCATTTTCAAATAAATTTTTTGTGAAGATTTTAGTTTGGATTTCTTAGGAGATGTGACTTAAACAACTTTAGAAAATGCACAGTTTGCAAACATTAAAATAT